>NW_016805008.1:1551427-1649657 GCF_001698545.2 Rhinopithecus bieti
GGTGTTTCACTTTCTGACCAGAGTAAATTGCACAGAGCTTCAAGAGGAATTTTTAAAAATCAAATGTGTGTGTGCGTGTGTGTGTATGATTAAATATATTTAGTCAAGGGATGGGCTTATAGAAACAAACATAAATGTACTTAATTTAAATATATTTTTAAAAAATATTTTTAAAACGTGTTTATACATAATTATATATATATTTATATATATGCTTATTTAAATAAAAACATATTTTCCTAAAGGATTAAAAGCAATTATGTAAACAGCTTTCACTTTGTAATTTTTTCAACTGAAGTAATCTGTTCCAACAAACTATAAGTAAAATGTTATTTAATAATTTTATCAAGTTATTAATCATGTGGATAATTCTGGTGTTCAGATTATAGAATAGTAACTGACATAGGTATCTCTACGCTTTCAGGGAAATGGATTACTTGACTAATCTATACAGATTGTTAATGTGTTCTTTAGGCAAGTCATGGAATAAACTCAATCAGTTGTTCCACAGTGTTAAATATTTTAGTTACTGTATCTAAGATCCGGAAACTGGGTCTTAGTTTCCTTTCTTCATATTTATAACTTAACACATTGCCTTTCAATCTTTAGTGACAAGCAAGCACAGCAATGTTTACCCAGGCTGCTGATTCCTGGTATCTGTCAAATATTATAGTGATACTTGTTGGCTCTTGTATTAGAAGCACTGTTGCCAACTGATCTGATAGTCTGCATACACCGAATAGAATTGCTCCCTTTGGACTACTATTTAGGTCTAGATCTGTCCTTTCCAAATCAAGAATTATTTGATATTCAGCAGCTGGTTTTTCTTGATCTCGTGCTCGTATGCTCCTAGTACTTCATCTAAGAGTCTTCATTTATTTTTTACTCAATATCCTTATTGCACCAGAAATAAATATAAATGGCCATGTTTCATTCTTATAAAATTATCGAAGGACAAACCTTCCTTAATACATATATGCATATATAATTACACTTGACAAACACTGATATTATTGCTATTTTAGAACTCAAAGCTATAAAGACATCATTCTGTTTTCTCTCCTCAGTGAGGCTGTTTGAAATAAGCCGTCGATATATCTAAAATAAGCCATAAGAATAAAATCTCACATCTTATTAGAAAACATAGTATGAAAAGAAGCCAGGCAGAAAGCTTTATAGACCGACACTAGAAATGTCATTGAGTTAAGATAGTTATTTCCAGCTCTCTCAAACCATCTGTTGAATAGCAACTTACATGTTTTTCTTTATATTTACACATGCATCCTTCTTCTTAAACAATTGCTACCTTAAAGGTCATCACAATTCTTATTATTAAACACCTAATGTGTGCAAGTGAAACAGAGCAAAAAGAGATGATTATACTTGGTTTTCAAATATTAAATCTTATAGCCTTTGTCTGTGATTGGAAATGAAAAAAAATGAGTATTGAATTTTAGGTCTGGTGATTAACAGGGTAATGAGAAGAAGGAACCAGAAAAATCGAAAGAATGTGTATGCAGCCTGTTTTAACCGAGTTTTCCCAAGCAGAGCCTGAAATAAGTCTTTCATGCAAGTACTTTTTTTTAATTCAGAGAAAATATCCTTTAATACAACCCTTTCAAATTGTTTCCTTCATTTTTAACTTTTATTTTAGGTTCAGGAGTACATGTGCAGGATTGTTTTATTGGTAAACTTGTGTCATGGGGGTTTGTTGTACAGATTATCTCATCACCCAGGTATTAAGCCTAGTACCCCATAGTTATTTTTTCTGTTCCTCTCCCTCCTCCACCCTCCACTCTCAAGTAGACCCCAGTGTCTGTTGTTCCCTTCTTTGTGTTCATGAGTTCTCATCATTTAGCTCTCACTTGTAAGTGAGAACATGTGGTATTTGGTTTTCTGTTCCTAAGTAAATTTGCTAAGGATAATAGCCTCCATCTCCATCCAAGTTCCTGCAAAAGACATTATCTCATTCCTTTTCAATAGCTGCATAGTATTCCATGATGTATATGTACCACGTTTTCTTTATCCAAGCTATCATTGATAGGCATTTGGGTTGATTCCAAGTCTTTGCTATTATGAATAGTGCTGCAATGTATATTTGTGTGCCTGTGTCTTTATGGTAGAATGAGTTATATTCCTCTGTATGTATCCAGTAATGGGATTTCTGGGTCAAATGGTAGTTCTGTTTGTGGCTCTTTGAGGACTCCTCCCCAACTCATTCTATGAGGCCAGCATTATCCTGATACTAAAACCAGGCAGAGACACAACAATTAAAAAAAGGAAACTTCAGGTGAATATCCTTGATGAACATTGATGCAAAAATCCTCCACAAAATACTTACAAACCAAATCCAGCAGCACATCAAAAAGTTAATCCACCATGATCAAGGAGGTTTCATCCCCAGGATGCAAGGTTGGCTCAACATACAAAAATCAATTAATGTGATTTATCACATAAACAGAACTAAAGAAAAAAAATACATGATTATCTCAGCAGATGTATAAAAGGCTTTCCATAAAATTAAACATCCTACATCCCTTCATGTTAAAAACTCACAATAAACTAGTTGTTGAAGGAAAATACCTCAAAATAATAAGAGCCATTTATGACAAACCCACAGGCACATTATACTGCATGGGCAAGGGCTGGAAGCATTCCTCTTAAAAACTGGCACCAGACAAGTATGCCCTCTCTCACCACTCTTATTCAACATGGTATTGGAAGTCCTAGCCAGAGCAATTAGGCAAGAGAGAGAAACAAAGGGCATCCAAATAGGAGAAGAGGAAGTCAAACTATCTGTTTGCAGATAACATTATTCTATATCTAGAAAGCCCCATTGTCTCAGTCCAAAACCTCCTTCAGCTGATAAACAACTTCAGCAAAGTTTCAAGATACGAAATCAATGTACAAAAGTCACTAGCATTCCTACACACCAACAACAGCCAAGCTGAGAGCCAAATCAGGAAGGCAATCCCATTCGCAATTGCCACAAAAAGAATAAAATATCCAAGAATACAGCTAATCCGGGAAGTGAAAGATCTCTACAATGAGAGTTACAAAACACTGCTCAAAGAAATCAAAGACACAAACAAACGGAAAAACATCTCACACTCATGGATAGAAAGAATCAATATCATTAAAATGGTCATACTTCCCAAAGCAATCTACAAATTCAGTGTTGCTTCTATCAAGCTACCAGTGACATTCTTCAGAGAACTAGAAAAAACTATTTTAAAATTCATATGGAACCACAAAAGAGCCTGTATACCCAAGGCCATCCTATGCGAAAAGAACAAAGCTAGAGGCATCACATTACCTGACTTCAAACTATGCTACAAGGCTACAGTAACCAAAACAACATGGTACCGGTACAAAAACAGACACATAGACAGGTGGAGCAGAATAGAGAGCCCAGAAATAAGGCCACACACCTATGATCTTCAAAAGCTGACAAAACAAAACACTCCCTATTCAATAAATTGTGCTAGGATAACTGGCTAGTCATATGCAGAAGCTTGAAACTGGGCCCCTTCCTCACACTATATACAAAAATCAACTCAAGATGGATTAAAGACTTAAATGTAAAACCCAAAACTATAAAAACCTTGGAAGACAACCTAGGCAATGCCATCCTGCCATAGGAATGGGCAAGGTTTCATGACAAATGCACTAGAAACAATTGCAACAAAAGCAAAAATTTGACAAGCAGGATCTAATTAAACTTAAGAGCTTCTGTACAGCAAAAGAGACTATCAACAGAGTAAACAACCTGCAGAATAGGAGAAAATATTTTCTAACTATGAATCTGACAAAGGTCTAATATCCACCATCTATAAGGAACTTATATTTGCAAGAGAAAAGCAGGTACTTTATTTTGGGAAGCGAATCCAGGGAACAGGGGAGGGGCACTTGAGAAGAGTAAAACAGGAAGGAGGGAGAGCTAATACAAGAGTGTGCTGTTCAGCTACCTATGCCTATGGGTAACTGGGGCTTAGTCTTGGTGGGGCTGCTTTAAGGAACCACATAGAAGACCCTTCAGGATTATCAGCCAGAGAAAAACAGGGGAGCAGCCTGACCTCCACAGGCTAAAATTAACACTGGAGGGTTTGTATTTTCTCTGTTTTAGGAGTCTCACTAGAAAGCAGAGAATCCCTGGGATAACAAGCAAGACAGATGCATAGTACAGCTGGAATGAAGTGCTGGTAAAGGCACCTGTGTAGAGCCTGTTGCCTCAACAATGTCCAGGACAAAAAGGTGAGCTGAGGGATGTGAGAGGGGTATGGCAGGTGTTTAATGTAATGCCCAACTTTGACACTTATTCATTAGGTGTATCATTTGTTCACTCTTAGCACCTGTTTTCTCATCCTAAATGAGGCAGGAGGATCACTTACCCTGGCTGTTTCCCAGAATGATCATTAAGAGAGTTGTAAAAGCACTTTGAAGCAATTTAAAAGCTAACTCACTGCAAAACTGAGAGTGGTTGATGCTATTGTAGACCTGGGACATGAAGCAATACCAGGAAAACAGAGAACTAAGAGTAGGTCACAGAGAGCACCTAGAAGGCCTCAGGAAGCCCCTGCACTGATATGGCAATTCTGTAGTTATATTAACTAGGAAAAAAAATCAACACAGATGCCAAAGAAAGTAGAGTTTATTTGGGAAAAAAAGAATTGCAATTCAAGTACACTGAATTAGGGCAGCACTAAATAGTGTCCTTTCAGGCAAGCTCAGGTTTTTAATAGGAGATTTCTTCAAAAAGTTGTTTTGGGGGGCAATTCACTGGCTGCACAGAAATCCTACATTGCAGAGCTGTTCTGAATTGGTAGTTAGTTAGGGTACTCCCAGCTGAGGGATGTTGAAGGCTAGTGGATTCTGACTTAAGGTGTTATCCAAGTCTGTTGGTACCTTCTGTGGCTTAATATTTAGCAGGTATGAGTGCAGTCCTCTCTTGATCTTCCAATTCCACTTTAATGCCTAGGTCTAAATTACTTTATTTCCTTTCACAGCAACAATGGACCAGGAAGGCATGACATGCACAAATGATGACAGGCACCACATTTAGCATCTTGGAAAATGAATATGTGAGTTTAACGCCTGAAGTTTTTTAACAGCTGAAATATTAGAGTTTTTGCTGGAAATAAATATTGATTGAACTGGTTCAGCAAATGCCTAATATATGAGGACCGTAATTCCTAATCTCCCTGTCAGACCAACTTAAGATCTAGATTTTAGCCATGTCTGTCCACCTCTCAGCTTTAAAGTTTAAATTCACTTTCTTCCGCAGTATTTCGACAATTGAAAGACTCCAGTTGGATTACTAATTTCAGCCCTATTTGATCTGAGGATGCGATCGGTAGCTACTCTCACATCCTCAAGTTACATGACAGTTATACTTTTTATTTCCTCAGAACATTTGCCAATTTAATAAATGTTCAATCCCAATATTAAATTCTCCCCTGAGCCTTAGCGCAGGTACATGTGCATAGATATAATCAGGGTTAACAATATTCCATATACCATTTCTTCTCCCAGTCACTTGAAGACATCGTGGAAGCACTTTGCAGAGGAGAACCAAAAATGGTCTTGAAATGGTAACAGATCTCAAAGCCTAACAGCTGAACTGAGAGCCCTGGGGCTTTCAACCCAGTTTCCAGTGGGCAGCAGAAGGCTCACTATGGATGACTCTGAGTAGAGAAGAAGGAAGTCAAGGAAGAGATGGGGAAGAGGAGGGGAAGAGTTCCCCAAATGTACCTTGCCCTCTCCCCTGAGTGTCCGTGTGTAGCAGGAGGTTAACGTTGATGTGGTGAGTAATGCAAGCAGTGGCCCTACAGGTTCCCCTAATGTAGGGTCCTAATGGTTAATCCTACTTCCTTTCAGGTACTCCTTCCTGAAATGACGAATATGTTGCAAGGGAAAGGCTTTGTAACCTAAAACTGTTTATCTAGTCTTCAACGATGGCATACACGTTATAGTCACTTTCTCTATGACATAAATTTCAGAGAAATTGTTCTTTCCTTTCTCAGCCATTGATATTATTTAAAACCATGATTCTATTTTTACCTTCAGTTTGAACAATCTCTGCATAACAAGCATCTTTGCAGACACATGGCATTTCTTCCTAAAACTTCAAAACTCTTCAAAAAATATGTAATTCTTCTATTTTCAAATTCCATGAGAGTCTGCTCTCCCTATGTGTACGCTTTAGGAGCTCTGCTCTTTCCCTAAACTAATATTAGTGGTGTGATGTACCATTAATTACATGACCGTGGAGATTCAGAGGTGAAAGCAGGGATTGCCTGCATCTTTGAAGTCCCAGTTGGATTTTGATTTCATTTCATAAGAGATCTTATTAATGATAAAAGTTGGCATGGGTGACTTTGGGAATTCTAGGAAGAGCCCTGGGGCTTTCAACCCAGTCTCCAGTGGGCAGCTGAAGGCTCACTATGGATAACTCTGAGTGGAGAAGGAGGAAGTCAAGGAAGAGATGGGGAAGAGGAGGGGAAGAGGAGGTAAAGAGTTCCCCAAATGTACCTTGCCCTCTCCCCTGAGTGTCCATGTGTGGCAGGAGGTTAACGTTGATGTGGTGAGTAATGCCCAAAGGCTCTAAAGCTAGACAGGGCTCTATGATTATATGATCAGGGGATTTGTGTGCTATACCGAGGCTTGGATGGCATCCTTTGTTCCAGACAGAAGGGTCCTGTTTATTGTGCTCCTATGCTACTTTTTTCTTCACTTTGTAACTTTTGCTCCCATGCACTCAACAGATATTGACCAGCTACTATGTGCTAGTAAGTAAGTGGTAGTTGTTTGGGATACAACAGTGAGTAAAGCATGACTCCTAGCATCTGTTGTATGTGCATGCATGCCATGCATGTGACACTGAGGGAGAGCAAGATTAAGTGATATGACAGCATAGAGACTGGGCACCGCCTAACCCTCCATGTGGAATTCAAAGAGGTCTTTATTTCTCTGACGCTGAGTTTAAGCTTGGGTGTTCCAGCGACCAGAACTGTAATGGGAATTGTAGGTGCAGATGAACTTGTGTGTAGGGTTGTGGTTCTTTCCCACAGAACTATCGGCACCCAGTGCAACCAGTTACACAACTTTCTTTACAACTCTGCAGCAAGCTAGACAGGTCACAGGCAGTCCCAACTCAGGAGGTTGCCTGCATCATGTTGATGGTGAAGCTGACACCATAGCATGGAAACCAGAGTCCACTGCTCCTACAGCTCAATGCTTAGCCGTTTCAATATATTATCTGAAACTGCATCTTTTAATTCCTGGACTTTTCAGATCTGTACTGACTCAGATCTGGGTGGGGCTTAGTTTGAAGGAGGGAGTCCTTGGTGATGACATGATTTCCTTGGTCTGTCACAGGTAACTAATCAAACGTACCTTAGACTTTACTCTCTGAGAAACTCAGAGCTAAATTAAATGTTTGTTCTTATGGACTACTTAGCATTTGACTAGACGGTGTGAATTTCTAAGTAAGGTAAGGATTTCTTTCTAAGTTGTTTTTACCTAGAACTTAAAAGTGGGCATGAATAAATCAAATATGGGTGGTTTTTATTTTCCTGTTAGGAAAAAATTAGTGACTGATCTTTTAAATTGACTTAGTGCATATACTATGTATTGTGCATATGCACAAACAAATATTTAGTAAAAGGTTGTCTTGAAGGGACATGCTGATATATTTCAAATAAAAGAACTTAGCAAAAATGAGGAAAATGCCTAACATTCTGGTAAGACAGTGAAGGAGGGATGAGCAATGTTTGTTTTGAAAATTATCTGAGAACTTTAAATACATCTCTGAGGGTATATTCTTACTTGTAATTGTTCATCTAATTACACTACAGAGGCTTATTAGCTGCTCCAAGACGCACTGCTGTCCATTCTGTGGTGGAAACAAAAGGACCATAGTGGTGGTTATCTAGCAGAATTGTGATCTTTGAATTCTAGTACAAGAAACTTAGAAGTCTCTTAGTTATTTCTACTGTCTCAAGGGAGAATCATTACGTTTATGTCATTTTCAATGCCTAAAACAAGATTTAAAAAGTTAAGATTCAATTCTCACTGGGTTTCTATTGTTTGGGACTTTGGACAATAGAAAAAAGTATAAACAGGTAATTTAGGTTTTTTTTGTGTTACTGGTACCTGACAAAACAAACTTGAGCTTCCCTATTTCCTAGAAACTTGGAGGAAATAATTTCTGTCCAGAATGGTAAATTGGTGTCACATCCCATTTATAAGCATATTTTAATCAAAAGATGTAATAACGTGTAGTGGTCAAGATCATAGTCTCTAGAGTCAAGTAATCCTTGGTGCGTTTGCCTGCTTAATCATTTTAACCAGTTGCATATTTTTCTCAGAGCCAGTTTCCTAATCTGTAAAATGGGGGTAGACTAGGATTGCTGTGAAGATTAAATGAAATTTATCAAAGTGTTTAGCAAAGTGCCTGGTATGTAGAAAGTGATTAATAAATATTATTTCAGAATATAGATGTAAAAGTCAAATAATTTCCTATATAATCATATTGAGTAGCCTGAAAGTTTGGTGGCTCTTCAATAAATCTGTGAATGAAGGCTTTGCCTACTTTTGGCGTGTGGCCCACCAGCATGTTCTGTCAGCTGGCCTGAGCTGAGAAAGAAACCAATTCCTGTGTTGAGTTTTCCTCCAGGTGCTTAAGATAGACCATACCTGAATATTTTGATCATTAACCAGTGATCCTGGGTGGCTCCTCCTTGCTCTGGTCAGTAACCGGTGTAGGTCACGTAGTAAGGCACTAAACAAAGTGTTTTTCCTCCTGAGGTTGTCATGTCAACTCTAAATTCCCAGAGACTTGCCTAGGAGTAGAGAGTTTGTTCTGAGTTACATAACCAGCATCCTCTTTGAGGCTTTGAATGTCTAACTGACTTCTGACTGCAGGCATGCAAACTTTTCCCCTGCCTAGTAGGAATGAATATGCCTTTTCCAAGCATCTACATAGCAGCCACCCAGGAACTATCTGAGAGCCAGTTGCTTCCTGACTTAATTTCTGGGAAGAGCAATTGCCTACTCAAGACAAATTCCTTCCTCCTTACTATTCTGTCAGATGAGATTAGCTATTAGGTATTCCCTCCCTAGGACTCTGACCTGACTCTCATAGAAAAGAAAATGAGGATCCAAGTTCATTCCATTTAACTGGGGCTATGAACATATGCCACCAGAAAAATTCTGCTATTCTGGCTTACTATAACTTTAGGTTCTCCTTTCTAACACAATACTATCTTTATAAAATGTACACACCTATCTTTATAAAATGTACACACCTTTCCTTGATATTCAGGTGTGGTGTTGATGTGTTCAAGATCCTTCTAATTTAGCCCCAACTAAAGTTCCCAGTATGTATGTGCAGGCCTCTTTTACGGCACCATCTTCAGTAAAACGCGTATTTCTCTTCCTTCAGCACAGGCTTCACCCTTAGAAGCTCACTTTTCTCTGGATGTTCATTTCCAGCAGGTCTCGGGGATAATGTACTGTATTGCATCTTTTTCTGTTGGAGACTAGAATGCAGTTAGCAGGTGCAGCTTCTTATAACTGCAGATTCAGATATTTTCTCTCCGTAAAACTGTTAAATGTCCCCTTAGAGGCTCATTTTAAAATTGAGTAAGGAATGGGGGCTTGTTTTTCCTTAGTCCTTGATCTTGGAATCTTACAGTCTGACATTGCACATTGCTCCTTACCATTTAGAGTTCAAACCACTAATTCCCAAGTGATAAGAGATTAAGATACAAACCAGAGATAGGCAAATGTACATTTGCAGCTTCCTTGCTTTAATACTTCTGTTTCAGGTGGGATGTCTTCTCCATGGCTATCCAAGTCTGTCCTAGACTCCACCTTTGAAAAATGAGATCCTTTCTATCTAATTTAACCTAGATTAGAGGCACCACTGAGAACACCTTCTGAAGGTAAAAACCTTTTGCCTTTTCTTTCTGTCCCATATTCTATATTCCTTAACTGCAATCACTACAATGTCCTGTCAGTTACACAAAATGTTACTATATGTTACTATAACTGACTTTGATAATATTTCTATTTACAAATTGACAAATTATATTCCTAATCTAATTACATTCATGCAAAGCTAGTAGCTCTGTAGTTTTATCAACTTGGCAACACGGAAAATAAACTTAATTTTAAAACAGGCTCAAAAGTTAAGTCACTTTTGTAAAGACCTAGAAAAAATATATATATAAAATCATATAACTATTATAATACATAAATATACAAATATGTTATATAAATATACTACATATTTACCATAGATAATAAGTGAAAAGGGTGAAACTGGTGGAGTCAGAGCTTAGAAATCTTGTTAGTCTGGTGGGAGGAGAGAAAGGAGAGTAGTAGTCAGATTATGAAGAATTCCATCGGGATAGTATGTTCTGAGTTTGCAAGTTCAGCAGTGGAACAGAAAGTTCTGGGTGATAAGTGCAGGAATCCTGGAAATGCTAGACTGAGTGGAGTAGAAGTAACTAGTTTTGGAGTTCTTGACTTTTTCTTCCTAGAGTTTTAGATTTGCTGGTAAGAATTTAGTAGATAAGAGAGGAGGAAGGGGCGTAGAAAAGCTCAGATGACCCGAGTGATAAGCATTTCTTAAATATTTCAGACCCATAAAGGTACAAATAATACTCTAACCCAACCACATATGCCCCATCCAGCTTAAATACCATTGACACTCACTAGGTACCCTTTCGTGTAGGAGCAAGGGTCACTCCGGAACACACTTCGATTCTCACAGTGAGATATAGAATCCCTAAAGATACAGAAGCAATGGCTTGGAAAGAGCACAGTTGGATGAAGAGATTGCCAGCTTTATTTTCAGATTCCAGTGTGGCGAGAAGATGGTAAAATGAGCAACTCTTCTTAAGAAAAAGGAGATGGGGAAATGGTTCTTTGGGGGAATTGAGTTCCCACTGAGGCGGGAAAGCAGCAGGAATCTGAGCAGGCTGTGGGTAACGGACAGTTTATTGGGTAATGACGTTTTCAGAGTCCACAGGGAAGAGGTTTGAAAGGACCAATAGAAGGGGAAGGCTGGGTGGGTCGAGGGGAAGCAGCACAGAACCCGGGAGAGACAGTGTGTGAGAAGATGAGTAAGCAAGCGTCCTGTTCACAGCATGAAGTACCAGCTTTTGCAGAGACAGGAGGCAGGGTGGGAAGAAACAGCCTAGGGAATTCAAGGACAACCTGCCACGGTGTTTCACTGCATGCCTTTGTTTCATAGAAAGGATTTCACCACAAGGAGTTGATGAGTCCAAGATTCAGGTGCAAGTGATTTATTAAAATAGTGCTCTTAGAAGAAACCAGTTAGTGGTAGGGAAAGCCAGAGTGATGGGTAGGTTAGGAATATAAACCAGGTGAGTCAATAATAGGAAAAGCATGGTTTGCTGGGGCTTCCAGGAAATAAGCTTCTCTCCTTAACAAGAAGTGCTGGTGAAACTCCAGTTCGTTTCATCTGAGCTTAGTGGTGTGTGATGTCAGGTCTGGAACATCTACAGCCACTTCGTTACCACGAGGGAAGCGAGGTTGTGGATAAGGTAAACCCACAGGAGGCAAAGCAGAGGCGTGAGGCCTGGTGACGTATGTCCTCGGTAGACCTGGCCAGAGGCTCCCAGAAGCCTCAGTTATGTTTCTCAGAAGATTCCCTTTGTTCCAGGATGTTACTCTTTTTGCTTGTAACAGAAATCTAAATTCCCAAACACTTTATTTTAATAATGCTGTCATATTTATCTAAATGTGCTTTAATCTTGGAATTGAGAGTAATCAAAAATGACTAATGACATCAAATATTTACGTTTAGCTTCTAACACAGCTGAAATATTTCGTAGCAGTACAATGAAATGAGAGAATTTCCTTTCACACTGGAAAGGAAGGAATTATACATGCACAAATATCTCTTCTAATTTATGTCTTTTGATCTTGGAGTTAGTCTCCTTAAAATTTGAGTGTGAGGAGACCTAGGCCCTCCAAACCAATTTTCCCCATTAAATTTAGCTTTTTATTTTATATGCAAAACAACATATCCTAAGTGTGCTTTGTAGATTACATTTCTAATTCTTGTTCATTCTTGTGCTTTTTAGTGTTGCATGCTCTGACATAGTTCTGCAAGCTGTCTTTGAAAAGCTTTTTACCTCTTCTTTTTTACTGTTCTTTTGTCTTCCCTGTGAATTCCAGAGACGTAACCGCAGAAATAGATGACTGAATACTAAGTATGTATAGGTTCTATTTTCCCACTTTTATTTACTTTTCTGAGGATTCCAAACACATTTGTTGTTTTGAGGCATTTGCTTTCTTCTAGAGTTATCTTCTTGCAGTCTTTTTTGTTAAGGTAACTCCTATTCAATTCTTACCCCTTATTTTTTTCACCGCCACAATTTTCCTCCCCTGCCCCCAATTATTTCAATTGTCCTTGTCTCTTATATTCCTGTTTTCTTCCCTAGGCTACTTTGAGAGACTACCTTGTTTCTCTTTCCCTTTTGGAATTTGAGGGTGGCCCACGGTAGTTTTAATCTGTTTGGCAAATTCTTGTAATCTTTTCTCCTAAGGATTCTACTCCTTTCTCCCTCAACTCAAGCAGCCTCCAGGTCATCTTGCCTCCTCCTTCTTGGAACCAAGCAGCACATTTTAGTTTTCACTTCTTCCTGCTCGCTACCTTGACTCTTCTATTGTTTCTCTCCTGCTTCTAAGTTGGTTTCATCTGAGTGACTCGCATTTACCAAGTATTGCCTATGAGCTCAGTGGTTTGTGTGCTGCCTGTACAATATAAAAGGTAATCCACATAACTGAGCTGAGGTATTGGGTTGGTATTCTCATTTTAGAAGAAAGTTGAGATGTGCTAGAGTTGAGGAAATAAGACAAGTAACAATCTAGATTTGATTTCTGTGTTGCTATTTATATTCACTATCTAATTCATACAAGAAGGTACACTTGTGAGTTACAAAGATCTGATTTTTGTAGTAGGGAAATGAATATTAACATGAAGGTTAAACAGTCTGACTTTAAAATGGTATATAAATGAGTTTGAAAGAGAAAATATCTGATTTCATTTTCTGTTTTGTTGTAGTAGGAGGGTTAGTCATTCGATAACAGGTCTGAAATAGCATAATACCTGAAAACCATAATTACTGGAACCTGTGAATATTTTACCATCCAGGGTTCAACCTCCTACGCCTTATTCTCCTGACAGTATGCTGAGACAGATACTTTATTGACTAACATCTCTGTCCACATTTTCCCCTGCTAATTGTACTTTGATTGGTTCAAATTCCACGTGGGGAATTCCTTGATTCTGACAATCCAAGACATTCAGCTGTCTTCAAGTCAAGTAATTGACTTTTTTGAATTAGTTTTCAGTTTCATTTTGTTTTCCCCAATTCAAGTTGGAAACACTTCCTTAGTATTTGCTTGCTACCTGGGCTTTAGCAAATGCTACTTTACTCTCCTTCCAGCTACTCAGGAGGCTGAGGCAGGGGAATGGCTTGAACCCGGGAGGCAGAGGTTGCAGTGAGCCTTTTCCTAGTTTTATTGTTGGAGGCCTAACTCACGGGAGAGATTATGCAATACAGTTCTGAAGTCAAGGGGGAAGAGGTAGGAAGGGAGAGGAGAAAAGAAGTCCCTTGAGGGCATTTACTAGAAATGCCTCCTGGTGCTGCCTTTTCTGTTCTGGGCTGGCTCTCTCCTTGAAAACAGCACATACTAACAGCAAATTAAAAAATCCTGGAATCAGTATGCTCTGTTGTCTTTTGTGGGGAAGTCAAAGCATCTTCTTTTTCTTCTGCACCCGTGTCCCACCTCTTTGTTGCTTGTTTAGGCAAAAAAGTAAAATATTTCTTCCCCTTATTTGGCATTCAACTGCTTAATTATGTCTTGGTTCTGAGTTTTCTGTATCAACTTTTCCTAGAATGTGGAAACTTTAGATCAACAGATTCAATCCTGTTTTCATTTTAGAAAAGTTTTCTTATATTTTATTTATGTATCAACTCCTTGATTTGATGAGTTCTTGACTTCAGGGGCCTATATCAATTATCCTAATACTGTGTCATTGATGTGCTATAATGTAACCTCATCTAATTGCATTCCATTTATGTTCTATAGCTCAACCTCATCTAGTGCATTCAACTCTTGAAGCTGAATTCATCAAGATGTCACAAATCTTCCTCTACTTCGGCTTTCAGTGATATCACTTCTGTACTTTGCTAGCTCTACGTTCTTATTAGTTATCTCTAGAAATTTTAGTCCATATTTTGTTTCCTCATGTCTACAATCCTCTTCTCATCCTATTATTTTGTTTAGCTTGTTTTTGAGTACTTGTTTTGTTGTGTACATATCCTGAGCATTAATTTCTAATATAAAACATATAATTATTGTGTATATGTTTTCTAGAGGGTATAGACCTAATATAAGTGAAGGTTTCCTTTCTGCTCTTTGAACTGTTTTATTCCAGGTTGGGCTTTATTTTATTTTTTGGTCATTTGCATGCCATTCCTGTACCCCACCTCTTTTGGACTATAGTGTATATTATGTAGCATGTTGTTTTTTTTTTTTTTGCTCAGTCAGTAGCCAGGTAATCAAACCAGTTCTGACACAGTAGGTGTGTGATGGGCTCTTGATTTTTTTTTTCTCATTTTGTCTGAGACCTATAATCCATTATTGCAACCACCACTGCCACTACCTCACAGCAGGTGACTCTGATGGCTGGGTCTGTTGTGTTTTCTCATTTGCTTAGGCTGAGTTATTGGCAGAGGTGGAAATAAACTTTTTGTTAGATAATCAAACTGACTCTCATTTTTGGACCTACTGAATATCACATTCCAGTGTTTACAGCATTTAGTTGGGGGTGTGTATACGCGTGTGTAGTGTTCTAAAGGGGAATGCACTGGGGTTTTGAGTGACTTCTCCCTGTTCAATGTATCATTGTATAAGCTATGCTCCCATTGTCATGTCAATGCCATTGTTGATGTTCCCATTTGTTTCCTACTACTCCCCAATCAAGAAAGAAAGAAGAAAGATTTCTCTCCAAATTTAGGCATTATATTAGTTTCCTCAGGCTCCTTTAACAAACTACCACAAATATGGTGGCTTAAATTAAGAAAAACATATCCTCCCATAGTTCTGAAGGCTAGAAGTCCAAAATCAAAGTGTTGGCAGGCCCACACTTCTGAAGATTCTAGGGGAGAATCCTTCCTTGCCTCTCCTAACTTCTGGCGACTCCTAGTGTTCCTTGCCTTGTGTCAATATAATTTCAGTCTCTGCCGCCATCTATGTGTCTTTTCCTACCTCTCATAGGACTTAGGACACAGCCTAATCCAGTACGATTTCATCTCAATCTTTACCTTAATTACATCTACAAAGAGCCTATTTTCAAATAATCTCCCATTCTGAGGTTCTAGGTGGATATGAAATTTTGAAGAACAACTAGTCAATCTGCTACAAATATATTAGAGCTTTCAGGGCTTCAGCAACACACCACAGATTTACTGTGTCTGAGAGTGGGCCTCACCTCCCTACTAACGGCCTGTTCTGCAGATCTCTAATCTCTCTAGATTTGGTAAATTGTTCCTTCAGCCCAGGATGATAGGGTACTTGTCCATGTTGCTAGTCTTGGGAGTACAGCGTCATTCTTGTTAGTTTCACTTAACCCTGCCTACAGCTGTATAAATAGTCACATTAGTAAACTATTCATGATTGCCACAATATGTTGTCATATTTGCTGCCTGAGTAGGATTACTGGTTGATTTTGCATCCTTGCCTTATAATGGATTTTAAAGGGACTATTTCTAATGTTTCCCCAGTGAAGATTCTGTTTTTATAGGGTTTTCAGACATATTCTTTGTCACATTAAAGCCTTTTACTCATCAATGATGATGAGTAAATTTACAAAATGAGGAATTTACAATAACTTTGTACATTATCTATTTTTTCTGCATGTATTCAGATGATTGGTTTTTCAACTCTAATCTGCTTTATATGCTTTTAACCTGGGTTTTCTAGAAAACAGAGCCTGAAGCAAGGATTAAAATGCTTATGCTTTATTTGGGAGGTAAAAACTCAGGGCTGTGAGAGAGAAGGAAAACGGAAGCAAGGCAAGGGAAGACGGGCAGCTTTGTAAAGGGACAGATTACCATGCTGGCTACTGCTTGGTCATAGCATTCATCAGTGTGAAGGACTTTTCTGAATGGGAATATAGAAAACTGTGCCTCAAAGTCCTCCATGGGAGGAAAGAAGATGGGGGATTCATCTGCCCAGATCTAATCACTCCTGCTGGTTACAATTTACCTCACAGGAAATAAACAGCTCCATATATCCCAATGTCATCATCTAGTCCCTTTAATAGCAGCTCAGGGTGCTAAGTCCCATGCCCTGCTGTATAGAGTTCCATTCCATTCCAGAAGTATCAGGAGGGACCAGACACTCCAGGTATGTGCCTGGTTGGCTCAGCTCTGGGTGGTGGCCAAGGAGGAAGGCTTGGCCCTCTCAGGGCAAATGACTCAACAGAGCCTCACAGTGACAGTTAAGGTCAGTGACACCTTTGAGCCAAGGGAATCTGAGGCACACAAGACTTCGGTCTGATACATGTGATAAATCACATTTATAAATCTTCTAATGCTAAATATTCTTTGGATTCCTGGAGAAAACCCAACTTGGTCACTGACAGCCATGAAAATGTGGGCTCACATCTCCTGCTGCGGGCAGTGTGGGCCGTTGCAGCTCTAGGTGCTGCTCTCTGGATCATCACCACCTTTGTGTCATGGCCATGACTGATCTCAGCCAATGCTCCACCGATGATTCATTCCCTCAGCGATTGAGCACAGTGGCAAGGCTAACAAGGGACTCCTCTAACGGATGGCTTTGGTGCAAGGGCTCCCCACTCATCTGACAAAACTTTCTTAGAACTGCGGCAAGCCTGATGTTCCTTTCACTCCATTTCCACCCTTCCTCTCTCCTTTAACATCACAGTTGGAAAGTTCTCCTGACTTCTGCTTTCCCCCTTTATCCTTCACAGGAATTTTCCTCACTACTATCCCTTGAACATCGTGTCCCATCTTGGTGTCTGCTTCTTGGAGGACATGATCAGCACAGTCATAATACATTATCTGTTTTAATATTGTTAGATTTGGTTTACGACATTTTGTCCAGATTTTCATATCTCTTTTCCTGAGTGAAATAGATTATCTTCTGTCCTCATACAGTCTTTGTCTGGGTTTAAATAATACTGTCCTTGAAGTTTGGTAGAATGTGTCTGGAAAACCATCTGGGCCTGCTCGAGTTCTCCCTCTCTCCCCCTGTGTGTGTGTGTGAGGGTTTTAAACCGCTGTCCAATTTCTTTAATAATTATAGAACTCTTTAAGATTTATATTTTGTGTTTATCTCAGTTAAGGAAAGATTCTTAGAAAACTGTTTTTATATCTACTGGCAGAATGTTTCTGATAATATTATCTTTTCACATCTCTGCTTTATCTGTAGTTATGTCAACTTTTTTTAATCATACTACATTTTCTCACTTAATTTTGCCAGAAGTTTGTCTATTGTCAGTTTGTAGTCTTGCTAATCAATTTTTGACTTTAACCTTTTCCATTGTATATACATAATTTTTTTTCTATTTTATTCCACTATTATATTTTCCTGCTACTTTTATGAATTTTTTTTTCTTTTTTGGAGACAGAGTCTTGCTCTGTCACCCCGACTGGAGTGCAATGGCATGATCTCAGCTCACTATAACCTCCACCTCCCGGGTTCAAGCAATTCTTCTGCCTCAGCCTCCCAAGTATGTGGGATTACAGGCACCCACCACCATGCCCGGCTAACTTTTGTGTTTTTAGTAAAGATGGGGTTTCACCATGTTGGTCAGGCTGGTCTTGAACTCCTGACCTCAGGTGATCCACCTGCCTCAGCCTCCCAAAGTGCTGGGATTACAGGTATGAGCCACCATGCCCAGCCCTTTTTGAAAATTTTTTTCTAACTTAGATTTTATACTTATTTAATATATGCTTACCTTTATTCTTTTTTAATACAAATGTTTGACTAAATTCTCCTTAAGACTGCTTTTATTGTAGTCTACCTCTTTGCATACATTGTGCTTTTTCATTTGGTTCTGAGTAATAAACCATTTTTATTTTAGAATAATTTTAGAGTTACAGAAAAGTTGTGAAGGTATTATAAGAGTTCTTGTTGGCTGTGCGTGGTGGCTCACACCTGTAATCCTAGTACTTTGGGAGGCCGAGGCGGGTGGATCATGAGGTCAGGAGTTCAAGACCAGCCTGACCAACATGGTGAAACCCCATCTCTACTAAAATACAAAATTAGCTGGACATGGTGGCAGGCACCTGTAATCCCAGCTACTCAGGAGGCTGAGGCAGAAGAATCCCTTGAAACCGGAAGGCGGAGGTTGCAGTCAGCCACGATCATGCCACTGCACTTCAGCCTGGGCAATACGAGCGAAACTCTGTCTCAAAAACAGAAAAAGAGTTCTTGTTAACTTTTGCCCAGCTTCCCCTATGTTAACATCTTATATATATGGTTCATTTGTCAAAACTTAAGAAATTAGCATGGTATAATACTACTAACTAAACTACAGATTCTATTTGAAGGTCACCAGTTTTTCCAGTAACTTCCTTTTTCTATTTCAGGATCCAATCCAGAATACCACAATGCATTTAGTAGTTAGGTCTTTTATTTTTTTATTTTCAATTTTAATTTTTGTGGGTACGTAACAGTTATATATATGTATGAGATACATGAAATGTTTTAATACATGCATGCAGTGTAAAATAAGCACATCATGGAGAATGGGGTATCCATCCTATTAAGCATTTGTCCTTTGAATTACAAATAATTCAATTACACTGTCTAAATTATTTTAAAATTTACAATTATGTTACTGACTATAGTCACTTTGTTGTGCTATCACATAATAGGTCTTGTTCATTATAACTATTTTTTGTACCCATTAACCATCCCCACCTTCCCCACAACCACTACCTTTCCCACCCTCTGGTAACAACCCTTCTACTCTCTAGGCCCATGAGTTTAATGGTTTTGATTTTTAGATCCCACAGAGAACATGTGATGTATGTCTTTCTGTGCCTGGCTTATTTCACTTAACATAATAATCTCCAGCTCCATCCGTGTCGTTGCAACTAAGTGGATCTCATTCTTTTTTATGGCTGAATAGTACTCAACTGTGTATATGTACATTTTCTTTTATCCATTTATCTGTTGATGGACACTTATGTTGCTTCCAAATCTTAGCTATTATAAACAGTGCTGTAACAAACATAGGAGGGCAAATATCTCTTTGATATACTGATTTTCTTCCTCTTGGGTATATACCCAGCAGTGGGATTGCTGGGTCATACAGTAGTTCAATTTTTATTTTTTTTTTAGGAACCTCCAAACTTTTCTTCATAGTGGTGTACTAATTTAGATTCCCACCAACAAGGTATGAGGGTTCCCTTTTCTCCACATCCTTGCCAGCATTTGTTATTGCCTGTCTTTTGGATAGAAGCCATTTTAATGGGGATGAGATGATATCTCATTATAATTTTGATTTGCATTTCTCTGATCAGAGATGTTGAGCACCTTTTCATATGCCTGTTTGCCATTTGTACATCTTCTGAGATAGGTCTATTCAAATCTTTTGCCCATTTTTAAAAATTGGATTATTAGATTTTTTCCTATAAAGTTGTTTGAGCTCCTTATAGAGTCTGGTGATGAATCCCTTGTCAGAGGGGTAGTTTGCAAATATTTTCTCCCATTCTGTGGGTTGTCTCTTCACTTTGTTGATTGTTTCTTTTGCTATGCAGAAGCTTTTTAACTTGATGTGATCCCATTTGTCCATTTTTGCTTTGGTTGCCTGTGCTTGTGGGGTATTACTCAAGAAATTTTTCCCCAGACCAATGTCCTGGAGAATTTCCCCAGTGTTTCTTGTAGTCATTTCATTGTTTGAGGTCTTAGATTTAAGTCTTCAATCCACTTTTATTTGATTTTTGTATATGGCAAGAGATAGGGTTCTAGTTTCAGTCTTCTGCATATGGATATCCAGTTTTGCAAGCACCATATATTGAAGAGACTATCTTTTCCCCAGTGACTATTCTTGGTACCTTTGTTGAAAATGAATTTACTGTACATGTGTAGATTTGTTTCTGGGTTCTCTATTCTGTTCCACTGGTCTATGTGTCTGTTTTTATGCAAGTACCATACTGTTTTGACTATTATAGCTCTGTAGCATAATTTGAAATCAGGTAATGTGATTCCTCCAGTTTTATTCTTTTTGCTTAGGATAGCTTTGGTACCAGTTAGGCCTTCTTAGTCTTCTCCAAACTGCAAGTTTCTCCTTTTTTGTTTTTTTGTGACCTTGACAGTTTTGAGGTATAATGGTCAGGTAATTTGTAGGCTGTCTTCAATGTGACTTTGTCTTACGTTTTTCTCATTATTAGACTGGGGTTGTGGGTTTTGTGGCAGAGTACTACACAGGTGTAGTGCCATTATCACATGTAGGGATACATAATGGCAACATGACTTACTGATAATCTCAATCACATGGTTAAATTAATGTCTGTCAGGGTTTTCCATTATAAAATTACTATTTTTTCACCCATTCTCTGGTTGTTGGAACTGAATGACTAAATCCAGCCCACACTCAAGGGGAGGGGAATTAAGTTGCGCCACCTCTTGGAGGCAGGTAGTATGTGTATATATATTATTTGAAATTATTTGGTGTGGAAAAAAGGTATGCATTCAACCATTAATGCACATTAGTGGATTATTTATAATACATGGATTTTTTATTCTTTGGGTTATAATCCAATATTATAATTTATTTTGCTGCTTAAAGTTTCTAGCTTTGGTCATTACGGGCTCTTTGAAGTTGATGCCTGTGTCCTTTTCACATACCCCTACTTTTTAAAAATTAGCACTTTCTTTCTTTCTCCTCTTCATGACTCCTCAAATTTGTATTCTTATACTACTTATATTTATTCTAGATCAGAGAAAAAATATTTTTCCAGAGAGAAATTTTAGGCTAAATTAATAAAAGATGTTATGTTAGTCCCAGTTTTGATATTTATAGCAAAAATAAGTCTTACATGAATAAAAGCAATTATACATTTCACATATTACCTTCAGGGGAAAATACCCAAAGAATTCAAAATTCATCAAAATATCTGTTAATATGTTTGTGTTATTTTCATCCATCATATTCTGTAGAGGTTAATGACATATTGTTCCCTTCTTATTGGAAAAAGTCAGCTGGTTTAATTGTTAATTTTTTTGAAATTTCTTGGCAAGTCAGAGTAATTCATTTGGATTATCAAGAGAAATGTTCATAGTATAATGATCTGAATTCTGATTCTCACAAGTCATTAATCACTGAAAATGAACTGCATCCCACATCCACATTGGCAGTGAGAATAAATTTGCTTGTTTGTTATGATTATGGATTTGATTTCTCATCTCAGCTCTTATAGAACTGGATGCCCTTCTGGTGCATCTCAAGGCTGATTTGAAAGCTTGAGAGACCATTGAGAATTGGATTTGGGGAAGATGTGAGTACTTGCTATACTATATTTTACTCTATGTGTATAAATTCCTTGAACAGAAAATTTTTAATACAACATTTAAAAGACATATTCAGTCATCATCTTTAGCACAAATGAAGTTTTGGCAAATGTATGCAGATATTCCTACACAAAAATACTATTTTTTGCATAAGCTTTTACCATTCACCAAAATGCACTATAAATCTGGTAGAGGGTTATAACTTATAGACCCTCCATGTTGTTTTAAAGAAATACAGAATTAAGAACATTTACAGAAATCTGTTGTTTCTCACTTTACCAAGTGTAAATAGGGGAATGTGTCTGTATGTAGCATAGGTACTTAGGTATTAGAAATTGTTCTACTCATAACAAACTTACGGTCTTTTTTCAGCAGTGTGATTTGCAAGTTGTAGAGAACAATGCCTGCGAAGCTTGTCTTTCTGTGTCTTCTAATAAGCCTGTAATCATTTTGTTAAGCCCCTTGGGATGGCCTTTGTCTAAACTGCCTCTTGAGTAATCCCAAGTACTGGCACAACTTGACAAATAATAATTAAAGATACATGTAAATATGCCAACTAAATTTGGACCTATGTTTAATGCTTACTTATTTAGTGCACAGTGAAATATTTAAAGTGATGGCTAACATTTTGAAAACATTGTGTAATATCAAGCATTAGGTATTATTTACCCAGATATAAGAAGGAGAACATGGAAATTTAAGTGAGAAGAGCATCCTGGTAAATCAGCCTGTGCCAAAATTATGGATGAAATGAGCTGGATTCTTGATACTACCTTCAAAAATCCTCCAACTTTTCTAGAGCGAAGCTCTAGAAAAAGCTTATCCCTTTTCCTAGATTTAAGGTTGGGTATTGGGCATGAGAAAGAGTGTAGCTTTCAAGGTTGGTCTTTTCCATAGTTGAGAACTAGAAACTGAGCTAGAGAAACCACACATGGTATATACACATTTGACTGCAGTAACTAGGGCCTGACATAGATTTGATTACTTCTATTTTAATCTAAAGAGATGTCTATGTCCCCAAACTAGTCTACTCTACATAATAGCAGAGAAAATGGACAAAACACAGCTGTTTTGGTAAGCATATCACTCACTTGGTATGAACAGAAGTGTGCAGATGTACTGTAGCGGTGTGTCAGTGCCTGCTTATCAGTTCTTGTTCTCTTTTCTGCCACATTGCAAGAAACCACATTTCCCAGGCTGCCTTTCCCTCTGGCTTCTGTGTATGTTCGGCCAATGGCAGGCACAGGCAGAAAATGGGAGGGCTGGAGGAGAGGGGAGGGAAGAAGCCACGTTCCTCCCACTCACCATTCTCACTTCCTGAGGTGTCCTGGCAGAGGCTGCCTCTCTTCTGCATCCTCTTAGTGGCTCTAAATCCCCCCAGACAATACTGACTGCCAACAGTACCTTCTTCTGTTGTCCCTCCAGCCTTGTGGGTTGTAGCAGCTTCTTTGTTACTGCTAATTTCTGGATTGCTTCACTCACCCCTATTGCTTCCCAGCCATCACCCACATGGCCAAGTTTCTGTAAGATAATAAATTTCTTCTTTATCAAAAACCTGTGGTGTTTCTGCTCCCTGGCTGGACCTTGTAGACTACTAGCTATGTCAAGGGACGGGGATCAGTATGAACAGTAGGACCTGTTGATGTCCTGCCCAGATCCCCTTTTCTAGGCAGGTGCACCCAAACTCCAGCTGCTGTGAGTGCTGGCTGCTAATGACTTTTGTATGCACTCTTTTCCAGAGACTTACCTTTGCCCAGAGATGCCTGGGAAGCTATGATGTTTCCCCAGGGGTGGCCCATGCCCAATGACAGACTGATTTGAGGACAAGCTGGCCCCTTGCGGCAAGGGTGAGCAAGTCTGTGGTGTCACTCAGGTTCCAGTGCTCCTCATGCTATGAGATAGAGACCAGACCTCAGCCAAGCTCATTTTTTGCTTGGCATCTTCCCTTTCTCTGTCCTACTTCCTTGATTCCTTACAGTTTTCTCCTGAAAACTCACCCTTAGTAATTCCACTGCATGATAATCACCATTTCTGGCTCTGCCTCAAGGGAACCTGAACTAAGAGTATATTTTACAGAGGGAATGGAGAAAATCTGTTTAATCTGGTGAGATGGGGAAATGGAGGTTGTGAACACAGCTTCAATATAGTGATGACGAAACTAAAAAAACGTAACAGCTGAACATTCTTGAGGAACGAACAGTTGTGGGAGGACTCAACGTTTTGAAATTAAGGCGAAAAGTGGTGCCTTACCAAAATTAAGGTCTAGAGAGGCTAGTTTTCATGGCAAAAGGATGATACTGTACTTCTGACCAGTGTAATGTGGCATTCTGAGAGTTTTCAAGAGTATCAATACCTGTGGGGTAGTTAGAAATGCAAGTCTGTTCTAAGAGTAGAAATATACATTCTGTGAGATAATTATATAAAGACAGTTTTTCTCAGTCTTGAGTCATGCACAATTCTTTATTTTGGAAAAAGGCTGATGTGGGCAGTCTTGTGATACCCACGGGCAGGACTACTGTGATTCAGGGGGAGTGAAACCAGCAATGAGGGAAGGTCAACACAGATGTGTTATTGATTGGATCCTGACCATTGGGAACTATGCTCAATCCTGGGGGATTTTCTGGAGAACATTAGGAAATGTGTTTCAGAACCATTCAGCAAGGGCAAGGAGTGGAAGCATTCATTCACCCTCTCCAGAGCCCCCACGGATGTTACCTCCTCTGTTTCCGGGTTGTGTGTGCATGTGTTGTGGGGGTGCTGAGAGGATTCCTGTGGCGTTCTCAATCTTCAGAGCTCTTTGGGCAGTGGTGCAGCATCAAGGCAAAGTGCCACTGACTGCCCCTGTAGCTGCCTGGTTAAAACCTTCACAGAACTGACTGCTAACAGTGTGGCTGGAGTAAGAGGTGGACCAAGTAGGTTGAAGTCCTACTTCACAACAGGTGTCCTGTATGGACCCTACCTGTAGTTATACCCATGGGGTAGTGAAAAGACTGGATCTGGAGTAAGATCTGACTCTTTGCCACATAGACATTAACCTCTGTGACCTTGGGCAAGTCAGTCCTAACTTACCAGTGTGGAAATCGAAGCCAAGAGTGTTCAGGAACTGAACTCTGAGCATATGTCTTTCAGGGTTATGATGACTTAATCAGAGGCCCTCCTTTTTATCTCCAGACCCCAACTAAATCCTTCTTAATTTAAAATGCACAATTTAATTATCTTTAGGGACTACAGTCAATTCAGAGAGGAGGTATGACTTTCTCTTCTGAGTTCCATCATTCCTAGCATTAACTCTAGTACACACCGTGATGCTGCATAATTGTATATACCTTTACTTCTGCTATGTGGAGTTCAGATTGATTTTTTTTTTATCTTTGTGCACACGAACACTAGCAAACTGGCAATCTGTTGTACTAAGAGTTGTGCCTATGAATACTTGATACAGAGAAAGAGGTCAAAGGAGAAAGAGCATTCCATATTCTTGTGAGCACCTACTCTTGTCAGCAGGAGCAAAGCAAATCCATGATCCTATACTGTCTCTTAAAAAAAAAAAAAAAAAAAACTTTTCCTACTCCTACATCCTTAGGCTGACCCTTTTTCCATTTTGTGGATTCCTTCCCCTTTTGAATCTGTTCTTGATGTTGTGAAAATTAATTGCTTCCCGATTTTTAAATAGGATAAGAATATTGTTGGGCAGTGAGGAAGGTTGGCAGGGATGGGGAGGGGTTTTCCTGACCCCAGATGCCTCAGGGATGGGCCTGGCCACACCACGGCTCTTCTCTCCATGTCACCTGCAACCTCCCCGGTCAAAAGGACAGCTGAAAAGACAGGGGAGGGTGAAGAGAAGGTGGTAGGATGTGAACAAATATTTGTGTACCTATTATAGAGCCAGACATTTTACTTCATCGGTTGATGTGAGGATGAAATACATTATTTTTATCCACTGCCACCTTGAACCTCCATTTCACAAAGGAGGAAACAGTTGAAAGATGATCATATTATGAGTCATCTCATTTGTAAATTTTGGAGCCATTAAGTCAAAGCCAAGCCTGGCTCCAGAGCCCACGCTCTCGCTGCTTCCTGCTAAAACACCCACTGAGTTGACCCCGAGGCTCAGGTGTCACCACTGTGGAAGAAGCCTGCCACTCTGAATTGGGATTTTTTTCCCTACTTATCTGACTAGAAAGTTTGCTGTACCTACTAAGCAAGATATCAAGCTCTGGGCCAAAACTTCTTTTCAGCTCTTTGGAAGAACAAACACCCTTATTTTCCCAGATGGGTGGCAAATGGTGCTTTTGTACCCACTTAAACATTTTATCAGAGGTTCTCACCCTGTGAAATTAAATTCAAGAGGGCTCAGCAAGTGTGTGCCAGGGGTGCATTCTCTTGCCTCTCTGCCCTTAGAAGAGCCTTGAGTTCAGAGCTGAGCCCTGGGTGCTCCATAAAAGTGCTATACCTGCTGATTGAGCCCTGCAGCTTTGCAGACAAGAACTTCAGCTATCAGAGAATCCTCAGATATGACCAAGATGGTTCCCATTCCATAGAATAGGGAATACAGTCTCTTATAGTTTAATGTGTGTCCAGAGTCCATGTCAGTGTACTTTCTCAGAGCAATTACCCTATCATTGCAGGTGATATATGTCTTAAAGGAGTCATTAAGCCAATTAGGATATATTGCCTTCCGTATATTTTGGGCTAAGTCCTCTTTATTAGAAAATAATCAGAATTTGAAGCTTGATTGATGCTTGGCCTAGTTTTAAGTATTATTTACCAAACTAGAGATAGCTACTCTAATCCATTTAGGATGTTAAGAGCAGACCTATAGAAGCCTCATGGGAGAATAGAGTCATGATGCTTGTTCAAAATCTTTGGAAAGCACCCCAGCTGGCAGCTGGCTTTTCTTGGTATTTTAAAAGGGCATATAATAAGCATAAATAGAAGTATATGTGGTGGTTTTCTTATGGTTGTTTGTTTTTAAACTAGAATGCTATACCTTGCGTTTTCTTTTATCTTGATTTTTCAAACATCTACCTCCTTCACAAGCCTGATCTATTTGTGTGGTTTATATGTGCTGGATGTTTATTTGGGTAATCTAAGGTAGCAGAAGAGGAATATATTTAGTCATCTAACCTTTACAATAAGGAACATTTGAAATGTCAGCATTTTATTTCAGGAACAGGTGAGCTATTGCATTATCAGGCTTTTATTTATTTATTTACACCCTACATCTTTCGAAATTTGAAACAGCTTATGACAAACAGTAAAAAAAAAAAAAAATGAAAAAAAAAGATGAAAGAGGAAAGAGTAAATATTCCAGCCAGAAAAGTCAACATAGTTGCTGTGATAAAGTATAATCCTGTGTCTAAGATTCTTGGAAACAGGGCAAGGTGAGAAACAAATTATAAAATCTTTAATATTCAGAAAGAAAGGAAAAAGTTCCTCTGGTTAAAAACAAGTACTAAGGTGGCCAGATACTGGGTCAGGTGCCAGAGGCAAAACTACATAGGCATGAATGCTGTTCTCATGAAGCTCACAGTCTAGTAGGCATGATAAATATTAAATCTATCGATATATAACTAATTATGCTTTGCTTTTGTATCATTTATGGAAAAGTAACAGTTCCTAAATTTGCTTAAATGTCTCTGGCTTAGAATCCTTCCTTGACTCCCCAGTCAGAGACCTGAAAGATTAAAAGGCATCACCCAGGTTCAGAGACTAAGAGAAGTGATGGGGTAGGCTGGAGAACCTGCAGACAACTGGTATACCTCGGAAGAGTGTGGCCCAGAGGATGCTAGAAAGGCAGACAGTGACAGCTAGGTCAACCACATCCCAATGCACTGATTAAGCTTTACTTTATCAAAGGAAAAATATGGGTTTAGGTAAACAGCTTTTATTTCTCCAGAAGTATTGGCTTTTATTTTGAAATTGCTATGCTTACTAAATTGCACACTTTAGGCCCTATTTTTTTTTTTTTTTCCAAATAAAACTTGGCAACCCTATGTCAGTTCCCGAAAACCATTTTCTTTAGGAATTTAACTGGTCCATGAAATCCAAAAAGCTGTGAACATTGGTCCACTAAGACCCTCAACAAATATGGCTGGAGAGATAGGAGGACAGAAAAAGTTTAGAGGTGAAGCATGACTTAGTGACAGGATTTCTTCAGGAGACTAAGTTAATGTCTTCTAAGCACAAAAATCATGGCTGTCGTGGACAGTTATCAAGATTGAACAGTGTACTAGGCTCATGGGGTAAGTAGAAATTGCAATCCAGTCCTGGTTCCTCTCACCAAATCATGTACCATGGTAGGAGGCAGGGTCTACCTGGAAGAAGGGGAGCCTTTTGTCTTTATAGGAAGACACTGTGGCCAGTGACAGCACATATTCTTCCTGTGATCCAGCTTAATCCAAGGATAGAGCTTAACGAGTCTGTGGAAGTGGATATACGGTGTGCAACTAGGATCTCTGTGACATTTCCAACCAGGATTTTTTAAAGTATACACATATTCTTCATCATCCTCTAGCAGTGTGGTCTAAAGTTCCAGCTGTTGCTGATTAATGATGGATATATAGGCTTTATAAATTAAGCAGGCAAGTGGAGGAGTGAACAGCAGTGAGGGAAGAAGGGAATATCTAGATGTCCCAGCCCTTGAGGTTGGTACTTTATTATTTTACATAGGCAGGATGTAAGTTTATTAATAGAATCCCGATTAATCAAATCTGTAAGAGGGTGAGGTAGCCAGGATAGTAGGGAGATTACTTCTTTTTTTTTTTTTTTGAGATGAAGTCTCACTATGTCGCCCAGCTTGGAGTGCAGTGGTGCAGTCTCGGCTCACTGCAACCTCCGCCTCCTAGGTTCAAGTGATTCTCCTGCCTTAGTCCCCGAGTAGCTGGGATTACAGGTGCACGCCACCATGGCTGGCTAATTTTTGTATTTTTAGTAGTGACAAGGTTTCACCGTGTTGGTCAGGCTGACCTCGAACTCCTGACCTTGTGACCTGCCCACCTCAGTCTCCCAAAGTGCTGGAATTACAGGAGTGAGCCACCATGCCCGGCCCGGGAGATTACTTATTAAAGAAAATACTGTTGGGCGTGGTGGCTCATACCTGTAATCCCAACACCTTGGGAGACTGAGGTGGGTGGATCACCTGAGGTCGGGAATTCGAGACCAGCCTGACCAACACGGAGAAACCCCATCTGTACTAAAAATACACAATTAGTCGGGTGTGGTGGCATATGCCTGTAATCCCAGCTACTCGGGAGGCTGAGGCAGAGAATCACTTGAACCAAGGAGGCCGAGGTTGCGGTGAGCTGAGATCATGCCACTGCACTCCAGCCTGGGTGACAGAGTGAGACTTTGTCTCAAAAAAAAAAAAAAAAAATCAGTACTAGCTTTGACTATAGCCAATTTTGAATTTGGTCCTTATGGAGCAATATTTTTCTTCAGACCTCATTACAAAGCAGAGTAGAATGGTTCTAGATAATAGCTTTTCATGGAGGGTATAGCCAGTCATCATCAATGGCCATGGATAAAATCCTAACTAAAAATTCTACTTTGACAAACATGGTCTCCTAAATATGTGTACCAGGACACCTTAGCTGCAAAGTGGATCCATCCATCCATGGGTTACAGGGCAAACTGACCTTCTCTATGGAGTTCTCTTATAATTCACCAATTATGTTGGAAACTGTGCTGAAAACAATGCCTGCACTTAGCTAATGCTCAGTCTAATTCCTGGAAATATGCAATCACCCAAATTATTTTCCTTTTCCCCCAACATCTTTTTCTTCATATTATACTAATTCATGTTCATTGAGGAAAAATTAGAAAATAGAGAAGAAAAAAAATCATCCACAACTCTATCATGTAAAGAAACAACACTAACATCTTATTCATGCTGTCAAATATTTTCCTACCCACATGTATTTTGTCTGTGTCTGTCTTTAACTAAGATATAAGTTGTGTTGATCCTGCTTCTTACAACCTACTTTAGATCAGCTTTACTTCCATCCTACACCATATGGAAGTGCATTCTCCAAGATTCCTGGAATTCCTCAGAGATATATATTTATCTTTGTTTCTTTGTCAGCATTGGTTATGACATCTCATTTCTTTCATTTTGTAGCTATTTCCTTATCTCCACTTTGCAAATAGCTCCATTCTCCCAAACACATACAACATCACTCACAAGGCAGCTCTAAGTTCTTTGACCACTGACTACCTTGTTCCTATGCTCTTTCTCTGTTCCTTCTCTCTTCTCTTCTTGCCTTCCCACATCCGAAATTCCTGTTTATTTCTTATTTATGGTACCTCAGGAACATGCCTTGATGAGGTAGTTCAGAATATGAGGGCCTGGGTGGGAAAGAGGCAAAGACCCTAAAAGAAATTGTAGTGATAGCTAGTAAAACACTTTTTTTTTTTTTCTCACACCACATTATGTACTTGACAAAGACGGAAAATAGTCATGCCATATTCACATTGACACCCTCACCTACCTTAGCTCTATTGTCGAAAATAGATTTAAGCTAATTTGGCCATTTTACAGTCATCAGGTTCTTTTTGTTAGTTATGTTGTTTCCATCGATTAGATTATCTGTAAGGGCACTCATAGTCTCTACTAAGTGCTTCGGCTCAGTCTGAGTTCTGCCAGTCACCATAGCAATTGTGAAAATACTCAGCCTTCTGCTCTGGGAGCATAATTGACAGGCAGTGCAAGCTGTTGAGCCTCTGAATCTACTGCTTCATTTACACTCAGGTCATGCTTCCCATGGCTGCTCCCAGCTCCCAGCCAATCACTGAGCACACTTGGGGTTATTAATGCAGGTCCCTTATGGTAAGTGTTGACTCCTCTCTTGTATGACCTTGGCATACAACTTCTCCACTGGTCGGGCTGAAGCTTTCTTGGAACCCCACTCTAATCTGAGACTCTTCCCACTTGCTCTTCCTTCCTTCCTCTACTCTTTTACAAGTGTTAGAACTTTATTATGGTCTTAAGCTTCTTCTTGCCTTCTTCAGTTCCCTCTCCTTGTCCTTCTTGGATATTCTACCAAAAAATTTTCTACAATAATTCTGTTGTGGCATCTGCTTCTCTGAAGAACCCAAAATAATACACACACATTTAGCAAGTGACCATAAAGAGTCATAAAACCCGTTCTTGCAAAACTTGGTGATGTACCAAGCTCATTTCTTTTAGGTACTTGAAGGTCCTTTCATGACAAGTTTACTAGAGGCAGACACTAAAATATTCTAGTGCTAACTGCTCTTGTGATTTCTATCATACTCCTATTAATGCAAGAGCAGATGTGCCTGTACATTTTACCAACAATAAAATATTTTGAGTATCTCTTTTGCTAGTTAGCAAACCCGATACTAATGGAGTTAGTTCTCATTGAAGTACTTGTAGTAGCTGCTTCTAAAGCACAGATTTGTGGGGTGCTTGCTCTGAACAAGATTCTTCAAATATCAACTAACCATCCCTGGGGAGCAGATTCAACCCATGCATGCATGTACATATCACATGGCCTATGCATATTTGAAGTAAATTTCAGTATAATGTCGACTTTACCCATGTCAGTAAATAGCAGCATGTCATGACTGCATAATGGTCAATTGCATGAATATCCCACTTAATTTAATAAATTCTGCAAGATAGGGTATTTTGGGCCCTTAAGTTTTCACTGTTTCTGATTTAGCAAATCTGTATACTTTGCACAGTGTCCAACTTTTCATAGACTATTTCCTAGAAGAATTATTGACTTAAAAAGCATGGCCAATTTTAAGGTTTTTGATATTTGTTGCCAAGAAGTCAGCCAGGAAGTTTGTTCCAATTTACACTTCAACCATTTCTATATGAGTAGGCTTATTTCTTTTCCTTTTATTTTCTGCATGTGAAATTATCTGTAAAATGTACAGTCCAAAGAACAACAGAAAAAAACCTAACCCTTGAATCCTCCACCAAGGTTATGAAATATAATTTACTCAGTTGGTGCAAAAGCAATTGCAGTTTTTTTCATGACTTTTAATGGCAAAGACCATGATTACTTTTGCACCAACCTAATAGAATCTTCCTGCGTTTGCTGATTCTCGTCATATGTCTTCATGCCTCCCCTCTTCACAGGTAAATCGTCTAGAATTTAGGGTTATGCATTCCCTTGGTTTTCTTCAGAGTTTTGATAGTTTAATGATAGAGTGTGTGTATATATATATAACTATATGTAGTCCTAAATATTATATAGATTTTTAAAATGTGGGTGGCAAATACAAAGCTAGTTGTGTGAGGAGAGTGTGATCACCACTGTTAGGTAAAGGTGTCTAGGACAAGATGAACTTGACAGTCTTCTGCATCCTGGGACTTTATATGGGGGCTTTCTGGTGTATTCAGAAGGCGAGACCATGAGGCTCACCACAGTCCATACATTTGCAAGGACTGTAATGCAAAGCAGGTACTTACCATGTGATCAGTGGGAGTGGCATGAATTACCCTGGGTTTCTTGCTGCTAAGCTTGTTCTAGCTCACAGAAGTCAGTGAAAACAGAACACTTTGGTAGAATGAATAAATGTCCACAGCTGATTTAGGCAGCAGGACCTGGAAGAAAGAATAAGGAATTTATTAGCAAATTGTTAAAATCACTAGATTTGTATTTGGCCCAGTCTCTCCAGAATATTTCTCCAGGTGTTTAAAAAAAAAAAAAAAAAAAGACTGTGCCAAAGCAGTGGGGATTATGGTCCTAACAGGGAGAGGCATGTCCTTTTAGATTCACTCTTCTCCAGTCTGGTCCAGATTCCAGCTAGCATTTTGGAATGTCTGTTCACCATCCTCCTAGGAATCCCTTTACTCCTCTTCTCTTTTGAACTAATTTCCTATATCACGTTGTCATCTTTCTTGATTTATACTTTTATTTTGGTGGAGCACATTTTCCCATAGCTTCTTGAAAAGGGAGGATGGGTAATACATTTATTTTGTTTTTGAGATAGTGCATGTCTGAAAATGTCATTCTGTCCTCCCAAGTTTGGGAGTTTGACCATACTTGCAAGTTACAAGTAATTTTTCTTTAGAATTCTGGATGTGGTTGCATTTTCTTTTTGCTTCCAAGTCATGCTGTTGCAAAGTCTGAAGCCAGTATGATTCCTGGCCCTTTCTATTAGCGTTTTTCTCCTGGAAGTTAACGGACTCTTCTTTTTCTCTAGTTTTCTGAAATTTCAAAATGGAGTATCTTTGTGTGAATGCTTTCATCCACCACTTTTATTCAGTAAGCTTTTTTTCAGTAATAGCAATTCATTTATTGTTCTGGAAAATTTTCTTAAATACTTTTGTTTTCTACCCTGTTTCCTGTTTTCTCTTTTTTTATAGATTTTTTAGAGTTGTCATCTGATTTTAAAAATATTTTTTGTTTATTTTCTGCCTGTGTCTATTTACTGTCTAGAAGACATTCTCTACTTCATTTTCTAACCCTGTTAATGACTTCTGCTCTTATGTTCTCAATTCCAAGATGTCTTTTCTGTTAATTTCTTATGCCATTCTGTTCCCTTTTTATGAATGTAACGTTTTCTTATCTCTCTGAAGATGTTAGTTATAGTTTTAGTTCATCTGGTTTTGTTCATTTTCACCCTCGCTTGCTTGCATATTTTTATTTACTCCAGGATGTCTTTTTGTAAGGGGGGTTGGTTTTGTTTATTTCTGTCTTCTGTGACAGCTTTCCTCAGGGTATCTGGTAATCCCTCGATGTCTGCTTAACATTAAGAATGAAGGAAGCTTGTTGGAGGCTCTAAGAGCTTGGACTGTGGGCCATGCCTCTCAGGTGGAAGTCACTGTAGGGTGATGTAGGCTGGGGGATGGGCTCGGTCTCTGGATTCAGCATTAGATATCTGTTTGATAAATTAGTCTTAACCTCTACCTTAACTCTAATCTGTGCCTGGACCATCAATTCACACATTATTATGCTTTGTTTCTCCATGGAACAAGCCTCCAGATTTCTCCAAAGAAAGGGACAATGTTCAGTAAAGTGGAGTGCAGGACAGAATCTAGGGGGTTCAACTTCTTAAATAGTTTAATAGAGTCTGACTCTATTTTTTATCTTTGACTGCTGAGAGCTTTCATGCCCACCTCCTCCTTCCTCTTCTGCCCCATATTTGAGCAAGCTGGTAAGAAAGCTGGTGCTGCACCCTGGACACAGCAGAAAGTACAACCTATGTGGGAGAGTGGATTTTCCCTCATCCCACCCCCTACCTATGATAAAAACCAAGGCTACTTATTCTCATTTTCACTTTCAAGACATTCTCAAGCCCATTCCAGAGTAGCCTGGGTGTTGTCCTACTATGTTTAGAAAGTTCCATGATGTAATACAATGTGTTCTCATCTCTTGGTATGTACATGGCGTCATCAGCCAGGACATCTCACCTGTTAATTGGGAGGGGGCCATCCCACCTGTGTTAGATGGCTATAAGAAATAGCTTTCCGCCGGGTGCGGTGGCTCAAGCCTGTAATCCCAGCACTTTGGGAGGCCGAGACGGGCAGATCACAAGGTCAGGAGATCGAGACCATCCTGGCTAACACAGTGAAACCCCGTCTCTACTAAAAAAAAAATACAAAAAACTAGCCGGGCGAGGTGGCGGGTGCCTGTAGTCCCAGCTACTTGGGAGGCTGAGGCAGGAGAATGGCGTGAACCCAGGAGGCGGAGCTTGCAGTGAGCTGAGATCCGGCCACTGCACTCCAGCCTGGGCGACAGAGCGAGACTCCGTCTAAAAAAAAAAAAAAAAAGAAAAGAAAAGAAAAGAAATAGCTTTCCTATGAGGTTTTCTTATCTTGGTCTTTTTTTCTTTTTCATTACCAGTTCCAAAGCAGTTCCTATGTCTTTCTAGTGTCTTTTGAGTAGCTACAATGGACGAGCTTGGTGGAGGCTTTCACATTTTCCCATTCACTAGAGCTGTTTTCTTGGGTCTCTAAGTCAGTTACCACACTGCATTTTCTCTCGTTCGCAAATTTTGCAAATTTTTGCTTGATTTTTCTTTTTTTGGGGGGGGGGCTCTCTTCTTTTCTGCTTTATCCATGTTCTTAAAAAAAAAAAAACTTGCGCCCATAAGTGGGGGGGTCGTGGTTGGGGGAGCAGTGAGGTGGGGGGATGTTTCATGGAATCAGAAAGAATGAATAAGACCCACTATTTGATAACCCAACAGGGTGGCTATAATCAATAACTTAATTGTACGATTTTAAGTAACTAAAAGAGTATAATTGGATTGTTTGTAACTCAAAGGATAAATGCTCGAGGGGATGGATATACCATTCTTCATGATGTGATTATTTCACATTGCAGGCCTGTATCCAAACATCTCATGTACCCCATAAATATATACACCTACTGTGTACCCACAAAATTTTAAAATTGAAAACAAAATCCCTTCCCTAAATTTTATTGAGTTAAGGAGATAAGAAACAAAATTAGAGGCGTGTATTTAAGCTGCTGTCTTAACCCAGAAATCCTGAGTGGGCTCATTTCTTCACACCTTGTCAACAATGGGTGCTTTTCCTATTTATTTAGTAAATGGATTTCCCTGAAATCCGTACTATGTTCTAATCGCTTTGACAACCCAGATTATCCATATTATTCGATTCTGGTCTAAACTACTTGTTCATATAACTAAAAGTCTAAAGGACAATTTCATGATTTGTGGCAGATTCTTAAATTTAGCCATTTGGTTTATCCTAAATTTGCTTCCATTTTTTAGTAGTGCTCTATTGTAATGCAGATGGAAAACATCACAATGTTCTAGAAGGGAGCTGAAATGAAAATGAATTATCTATACCTATCTCCACTCCACTTATGTAAGGGAAATTGAAAGATAATCACTTCATGGGTATCCATTTAAAATAAAAGCCACTTTTCTTTTCTTATTGGTTGTGAAAATTCCACCCATCTTTGGAACAAATTTAGCAGTGATTTACAATTTTTGGTTAAAAATGCCAGACTTAAGATTTCAAAATGCAATCCTTTGTTAGAAAACAATGATTTCATCAAATGGTAACTCTACTTTGTCTTACTAGTTAATTCACAGGTTGGTGAATCTTTATATTATTAAATGTAATTCAAAGGTTATTTTCACAGTAAAAGCATACAGAGAAAAATTAGCCCCTGCCTCTCATAAATACCAGAGTCCTGGTCTCCCCTCTCAGAGGCAGTGGGCTAGATTAAATTTATTATTACATATGTTTTGAGAAATGATTTATGTGAGCACAAGCATGTATATGAGTATGTGAGCTTTTTTCATATAACTAGAGCATACCATTTTTTCTGTTCCATGCCTTGTTTTATTAACTATACATTGCTGAAGATTTTACTATATCAGCACATTTAGATCTTCCTTATACTTTAATATTTTTGTGAAAATAGAATAAATACAGAGAAGTGCACAAAATATAGCTAAATGAATCAACACAAAGCAAAAGCCCATGAAATAACCACCTGGTTTGCCAGGCAATCAAGCACTCCTAGGCTTTCACGAGGCTCCTTCATGTCCCCTCCAAGCCACTACCTTCTCTCTCTCTGTCAAAGGAAAACACTTTCTAGCTTCTATGGTAATCCTGTCCTTGCTTTTCTTTAGTATTATACCTAAGTATGCATCCTTAAACAGTACAGTTAAGTTTTGCCTGTTTTCAGAATGTCAAGTAATTCAAATCATACAGTATGAGTTATTTTGTATCTGACTTACTCAGTGCTTTCTATTCATCTCATCTATTCTAGGGCTTTTATATGCTCCAAAATTTTCCTTCCTTCTGGGCCTTGCTGCAAATTTGTAATTCTGTTTTTCCCCTACCTCTTTAGAAATTATACATTCTATAATTCTTTTACTTGTGAACCACAAAATTATGATATACCTCATTGGTTCTTAAAACTTTACATTAATTGGTACTTGACACTTTTCATGGGCAATGAAAAGATTCTATATTCCTTTCAGACAGCTCACTTTTTTTTTTAGCCCCTTCTAAAGCCTTAAGCCATTATTAGGTACTTTAATTCTGTCTTTAAAATATGAATGTCAGTGTGTTTTATTTATGTTTAAAATTCATATATTTAAAACCTTATTATTGTCATTCATCTCATTTATTTTTTTAGAAAGGCATTTATTCAGTGTCATGCTCAGACTATTACATTTAGAAATAAACAGCATGGGTGCAAAAAACAAAAAACTACATAAACTCTATGTTGGAATGCTTTAAACTTTCCACAAACAGAAACTAAAATAACCTCTTATGCAATTAGTCACAAATACAGTTCTTCAGTTTTTTGCTGATACACATGAGTATTGTCTTAAATGTGTCTTCTTTGCAGCAGCTAGGCCCTGTCACCACTGTGCTTGGCTGAATTCACAAATCTATTGTAACCTGTACCTCCCCTGTCACTTCTCTGGCTCTCCTCTCCTGTTAAGCTTTGCTTCCTGGCAATAATTAAAACCTTCTGCTACGATTGCTACTGGAACCATCATAGCCATCTTGGTTTTGTAGTTTGGCAAAGTATTGGCCTCCCCCACCATAGGAACCAGAGTTTCTGCCTGGTTCCCTACCTTCATAGGCCCAAAATTTGAAGATTGATTATTATAATTGCCAAAAATCATTATAGCTTTATCTACCTTCAAAACTGTTTCTATCTACTGAATCTATGATAGCCATGCCCACAGCCGCCATTATCTACCACCACCATGGCTGCCACCAAAACCACCACAGCCACTGAAGTTTCCGCTACTACCAAAGTTGGCATTCCTACCAAAACTACCTCCACGACCACCACTCATATCTCTAGAACTACTTTGACCTCTTTGGCCGGATGAAGCACTAGCCATATCTTGCTTCAATAAGGCTTTCTTTGTTTCACAATTGTGGCCATTCACAGGATGGTATTTCTGAATGACAATATTATTCAGGGAGTCACAGTCATCAAAAGTTATGAAAGCAAAGCCTCTCGCCGCTGCCTCAGTCAGTCATGAGTTCAATCACTTTAATTTCCCATAGTGCTCAAAATAATTTCTTAGGTGATGGTCTTCAGTGTCTTTTTTTAAATGCCACTACAATCTCTTTCACAGTTAAGTGGTTACCTGGTCTCTGAAGATCTTCATTTGAGACAGCGCTGTTTGGTTCCACAACTCTTCCATCCACCTTGTATGGTGTATTCATCCATTTTCATGCTGCTGACAAAGACATACTCAAGACTGGGTAATTTGTAAAGAAAAAGAGGTTTAATGGGCTTACAGTTCAGCATGGCTGGGGAGGCCTCACAATCATGGCAGAAGATGAAAGGCACATCTTACATGGCAGCAAGCAAAGAACAAATGAGAACCAAGCAAAAGGAGTTTCCCTTTACAAACCATGAGATCTCGTGAGACTTACGCACTACCACGAGAACAGTATGGGGAAAACTGCCCCCATGAATCAGTTATCTCCCACTGAGTCCCTTCCATAACATGTGGGAATTATGGGAGCTACAATTCAAGATAAGATTTGGGTGGGGGTACAGCCAAATCATGTAAGATGACTTTGTATTCATGGCTATATCCAACTCCATGGTGACATATGGGACAACCCCAAACCCTTGGAGTGCTTGGTGTTTGAGTCTCTCACTGCTACACAGTCCATGAGAGTTCCCATTGCTCAGAATGGCTCTAGAAACGCTCATCAGTTATTTCGAAGATCAACCATGTGAGGAAAAGCTTCTGCAGCTGTTCAGGCTTTTTAGGAGACTCTGACTTAGACATGGCTGCTATGGAAAGAGAGACTTCAATGATGCTTCTGCAGCAACATCCCTGGGGAGAAAGCTAGTCTACTTATTTAAATTTGCCCTATATTCATAGCTCTTCATCCCTTCCTGAATTTGAGCTTCCACCTGGTATCATTTTCCTTCTGTCTGAAAAACACGCCTGTAGTATTTCACTTAGTGCAGTTCTGCTGGTTTCAAATTATGTTTTGTGTGTCTAAGAATTATTTCACTTTATTCTTGAAATCTTTTTGCTACAATTTCGGGTTGGAAGTTATAATTTGGGGGTTGCAATTTTGGGTTGGAAGTCATTTTCTTTGATCACTTTGAAGAAATTTTTCTCTCATCTTTGGCTTCTATTCCCTCTGTTTAAAAGTCAAGTATTTGCCTAATTGTTGTTCTTTTGAAGGCAACCTGCCTTTTTTGTTGTGCCTTTTGACTGCTTTAAAAGTCTCTTTCTCTTTGGTTTTTAACATTTTCAGTGAGGTGCCTAGTTGTTTATCTTGCTTGAGGTTTATAGGGCTTCTAGAATCTGTGAATAAATGTCTTTCAGTTTTGGAAAATTGTCCTTCATTATTTCTTCAAATAATTCCTACACATTCTCTTTTCTTTTTCGTAGGATTTCACTTATTCCTTCTCACTGTGTCCTCTGTTTCTCATCTTTCTTTCTAATGTTTCCATCCTTTTGTTTCTCTTTGCTTCATTCTGAATACTTTCTTACAGATCAATATCCAGGGTACTTGTTCTATTTAACTGTCTAGTCGGGTGTTAAATCAATCTTTTGTTGCTAATTTCAGTTATTTCCCAGTTCTTGTAGTTTCTGTTTGGTTCTTTATCATGGTTTTCAGCTCTCCGCCAAAATTGTCTATCTTGTCTTGTCTCTTTGAACAAAAAAAAGTATGGTTAAAGTCTATATCTAAAAACTAACATCTGAAGTGCATGTGAGTTTTATTTTCAGTTATCTGTTTGATTGTTTTCTTGTCTCCAAGTGCCAGGCTATTTTTTCCCGTGTGTCAGACATTGTATTTGCAAAAATGTTGTAGAGGCTGGCACAGTGGCTCATGCTGTAATCTCAGCACTTTGGGAGGCTGAGGTAGGTGGATCACCTGAAGTTAGGAGTTTGAGACCAGCCTGGCCAACATGGTGAAACCCTGTCTCTACTAAAAATACAAAAATTAGCAGGGCATGGTGGCAGGTGCCTGTAGTCTCAGCTGCTTGGGAGACTGAGGCAGGAGAATCACTTGAACCCAAGAGGCAGAGGCTGCAGTGAGCAGAGATCATGCCACTATACTCTAGCCTGGGCAACAGAATGAGACTCTGTCTCAAAGAAAGAAAAAAAAGTTGTAGAAGTAATTTTCAGCTTGGTATAATATTTTCTTACAAAGGGAATTTGTTTTTATTTTGCTAGTCATCTGGGGCATTGATACTCTGGGATCACCTTCATCTAATTTTATCCACACAGCATGTAGGAGAATACTAACCCTGCACAGATTGTGATGGTGATGTGGAATATACTAAAGCCTAGAAAGCACCTCTTCTGGTAAGTGGGGAGATACACAATGAAGTTTCAGTATTTTCTGTGCAGCTATTTATTTGAAAATTACTGCATGACCAGGAAACATTTCAATTGCTTTGCAAATATTATTAACCTAATTCTTATAACAGTGATTTGGAGGTGAGTATTATTATCCCTGTTACTAGATGTGAAACAGGCAAAAAGGAGTTAGGTAACTTGGACAACAGTACACAGCTTTAAATAGACCTGGGCTTTGAATCCAAGTAGTAAGACATGAGGCTGTTGAGGTGAATTTAGACTTTGCACACTATATTATTCTGAAAAATGGTAAATTTTGGAATTATGGGGGAGGGCAGTTAGGAGTGGCATTTTTTATTTTGATGATTATAAATTTCAAACTGCATTATCTATGTGCCACTTTGATAGTGGTACTGGGGTGTTTAGGAGAAAATTGCAATAGTAGTTGTTATATAGGGAAGGGGACACGCCAGGAAAGATCTCAATTTGTGTTCACTCATTGCTGCAGTTCAGAATTGGGAGGAGGCGGAATTGTGGATTAAGTGTGGGGTCTCTAAAGACTCTTTTGCACTGAGAGCAGCAAGTATGAAGAAATTACATCTTAGAATCAGAGTTTGTGCTGGATTCATGCGTGGGATTTGTTGATTGTGTTTCTCTCTACAATGACTGCTCAGGCTGCTTCAGCATGAACAGTTGGCTCAGTACCCAGAGAGTGTTTGATTAGCTAAGTTAGGATGCAAAAAGCCATACACTATAGAGGAAATTTACCCTGGAATAAATGTAGATCATTTAGTCAAATTGCTATATTCTCAGCATGTTAAGACATCCCTGGGAGAAAATGCCACAGGAGTTTTCATAGAAGTACAAGTAAACAGAGCTTACTTTCCAGGAAACCTGAAAAGCATGACCTAACATGTGATTCAGGATCAGCCAACATGACCTTGGAGGAAAAGAGGTCCTAAAAAAGGAAACATCCTGAGTGAGTCCTGAAACTGATCCTATAGGGGGTTTTATGAGTCAAAACCCTTGGTTGCAAGTGAACAGAAATCAGATTCAAACCTAATCAGAGGCATAAAGTGGGGGAGGGGTGGCCAGCACAAATTACTGTCTTTGGCTTGACTACGTTGCATGTCGGTATAAATTTGTGCTTGCTGGAGTTGGAGAGAGACCCAAAATGTTTTCAGCGGGTCTACATATACTTTAAAGATTCTGAACTTAAAAGGGAGTGGAGGAATGTATTGGCTCATGATACTGGGAACAACAGGCATGGCACTAATTCACAACTGACTGGGTCCGGTCCAGAGGCTGAAAAATTACCACTGCTGCTCTTGCCTCATCACCCACTTTTGGTGTCTGCCCCTCTCTTTGTGGGTGTGTTAACTTCTGCTGCACCTGTGCTTCTCCCATATTGCTATGGAAGAGGGACACTGGCATCTTTCACTCTTCCTAGAGTAGTCAGCCTGGGTCAGGTGTTTATGAACAATCTACTACTGCATAACATATTACTCTAAAAATTAGCAGCTTAAGATAAACATTTATCATCTCAGTTTCTGAGGGACAGGAATCTGGGAGCAGCTTAGCTGGGTCATTCTGGCCTCAGGGTTTTTAATAGGGTTGCAGTTAAGCTATTGGCCAGGGCTTCCATCATCTGAAGGAGCTGGAGAAAATGCTTCCAAACTCATTCATGTGGCTGTTGGTGGGGAGGATTCAGTTCCTTGCCATTTGGGCTCTCTGTGGGGCTATTCATACAGCATAGCAGCTGACCTCTTCAAGAGTGAGTGATCAGAGAGTGAAAGAAACTGAAATGGAAGTCCAAAAAGTGTCTCTTATAACCTCATATCAGAAATGACATATCATAAGTTTTGCGGTATTCTATTAGTTATACAGACCAGCCCTGGTACAGGATGGGAAAGGACTGTACAAGAGTCTGGACCAGGAAGTGATCATCAGGGGCTGTGGTAGGACCACTGCAGGTGCTGTGAAGGCAGAACTCTAAGGTGGCCCCCAAGATTCTCGCCCTCGGTATACACACTGCGTAATTCTCTCCCTTTTAATGTGGGCTGCACCTGTGAACATGATTGAATAGTTACTGCTTTGATACGGTTACCTTTCATAACAAAGGTAAAGGAATTTTGCAGATATAATTAGCAATAGCAATAGATTTTTGAGTTAACCACAAAAGAGATTATTTGGGTAGCCCTGACCAAATCCAGTGAATCCTTTAGCAGAGACTCAAAGACTTAAAGCAGTGGCCCCCTGATGGCCTTGAAGAAGAAAACTGCGATGCTGTGAAATGGTGGGTGTCTCTAGGGTCTGAGGGCCTCAGTGCTACCGCTGCAAGGAATAGAATTCTGCCAACAGCAAGTGAGCTTGGAAGGGGATCCCAAGCCTCAGATGAGATTGGAATCCTGGCTGACAGTTCGACGGCAGTCTGGTAAAAACCTTGAGTGGAGGACCAAGCTGAGCTGTGCCAAGATGCCTGACCCACAGAGATGGTAAGATAATAAATGTATGCCATTTACCTGCTAAACTGAGGGCATTTCGTTATTCAGCACAGAAACATATACAATGCCTGCTTGTGAAAGATAAGGGTTAGGTGAAGGTCTTCTCTGTCCATCTTTCCTCAAACTGTGAATGAGGTGAGGTCCCCAAGGAAAGACAGTGCTGTTAGAGGGACAAGGGGGATGCAAAGGCTGCCAGGCAAACAATCTACAGCTGCCACAGTTTATTAGGGTGTTTCAAACCTGGGCACCCCAGCCGGTTCGAGAATATGTCATCAAGCAAACAGTGCTCTCCACTGCCGTCTAGAACATTGTTCTCAAAATGTGGTCTGTGTACAACCGGTGATGGAACTCTCTGGAGTGTTTGTTAAAATGTAGGCTCCAAGGTCTCACTCCAGATGTATTGACTCAGTCTCTACGGGGATTTGTATTTTATTTATCCTTTCATAGTTTTTATATTTTGAAGATTTTTCAAAATCAAAGTTAAAGGAAACAGAAGTGTGAGCATTTGTTTGCCTTTCACTGAGGTTCATCCATTGTTAATATTTTATCCCATTTTCTCCTCATATACATATTTATGTATATAATTTTGTTGCAGAACCATTGGAAAGTAACAGTAATCATGACATTTCACCCCTAAACACTTTAGTAATATAGCCTACAAATAAAAGCTACCTCATATAATCACATGCCCTTCTCACACTGTAGAAATGAAACATTGACGTATTAGATAAAATACAGTGAAATTTTTCCCATAGGCCTCAAAATGCCCTTTGGAGTATTGTTTCTCAAATTCTGATCCTTGGACTAGTAGCGTTGCGCCACCATATTTTAATAAGAACCCAGTGAGTGACAAGCGCACCCATTTGAGAAGCCCTGTAGCAAGTTTTTGATTGAAGATCTAATCAAGGATTGTATTACATCTGGCTATCAAAGTTTTCTTTATTCTAGCTCAGAGATACTAAAGAGTAGTCCATTTTTTCCCTATTCTTTCTTCCTCTGCTGTCTGCCTCCCCCTCCCCATTCTACCTTGATGAAAACAATTGTGAAATTTTAAAACACTACCATGCTTTTGAAACTAACCACATAAAGTTGTGTAAGTGCTTAATGACTGGTACAAGCAAGATGGAGAGGAATCTTGTGGCAAGCGAGATCACTAAAAGTTGACTGAGGTTTCATGAAAGACGTGGCATTTCTGTAGATCTTAAAATTGTAGACCAAGTTAGTTTCTCTTGATTAACTAGGAAACAAAGGACATTCACTTTAAAAGTAAGCTGGAGTCAACTGAGGAATTTGGTTCAAAACAATCAAAATTTTAATTTTAAAATAATTTCTGGACTCAGAAAAAATGTTAAAAATAATTTCCGGACTCAGAAAAATGGAGGCTACTTAACTGGGCACAGTTACCTCCAGGCAGTGGGACTAGTGATTTCCAACATTTTAGTGTATTTTCTGTAACTCTTCTGCAAAATACATTTTGTAAAATTCTGACTTGCATTATAAATTTCATGTGAGAATTTTCCATAACAGTAAAATCCAGCATTAAAATCATTTCATTAATGTACCTTTGCATATCATAGTTTTCTTTCTCCCCTGTCATTGGACATTTAAGTTGCTTCCAAATCTTCACTGCAATAAGAAGCCTTGTTCATACAATTATTACATCTCTGACTATTATAACAGAGTCCTAACAGTAGAGTTGCTGAGACAAAGCTTACAATAGACTCAAACTGGGGTGTGTGCCCAACTCATGCAGATTCACTTGCAGGCTCTGATAGTACCATCATTCTCAGTCTTAACCCTAACCATTCTGAGCCAGTAATAGAACATCTGGATTCAAGTTGGCTGAAAAGAAACCTGGAAACCTGACATACAAACAGGGAACTCTCAGGTGAGGACCTGGTGCAAAGATGTCAGGCTTCTAAGCTGGGTTTTAATGTTGCTTCTGCTGTTCCTGTCCTTCCTGAAGCTGGTTTCTGCAGTCCTTCCTTGGGTTGTATGAGCAACCTTAGACTCCTTCCCTTAAAAATCCATGGTTTCCTTGTTATTCTGGGTTCCTTTCTGTTGCCAACAAAAAAAGAAACCCCAAATAATATTGATGGCGGATTGTATATGATAGACACCTATAGAATGGTAATATTTGGAGTTAGCCATTGGACTTTACTGGGGCAAAAGGCAGTAAGGCTCCATTCTGTGTTCTGGTGCAGAAATTTAAGAGCTCATGGTAAGTGGTGGCCAAATAGCTAGTCCATTTATCACCCTGAGGCAACTGGGCATCTCTTTGGAAGTGAAACTTTGGGTGTCTGGATAGCTGATGCCAAAATGAAGAGAATGGAGGCTGATGAAGCACCCCAACTTCATAAATTATGTGGCTAATTCTGGTCCAGAGTCACATAGTCATTAAGTAGAGGTGACGTGATTCAAACCCACACAATCTCATGTCATAACCTTAGTTTTCAACCACTTATTTTTATTCTCTTGCAAAAAGCAGCAAAGTCTCCTTTATATGAAAAGAAGTGAATGCCAATGGCTCCTACCCATAGAATTGTCAGATTTAGCAATTAAAAATACAAGATTCCCAGTTAAATTTGAATTTCAGTATAAGTATGTCTGAGGTATTGCCGGGGATATACTTGTACTAAAAAATTATTAGTTTATCATCTGAATTCAAATTCAACTGGACACCCTGGATTTTATCTTGCAACCCTATGTGGTCCAACCCTATAAGTCTTTTCAGTGCTGCTCTCTCAGTAACCAAAATAATAATAATAATAATTAATTTAAATTCAGCACATACATGCCTCAGAGGATAGAGAGAAAAAAAAAATTTAAGAGGAAATTTCAGAAATTCAGATCTCGCTGAAATCGTTGCTATAGTACTCACCAGGTAGTCTGTATTCAATGAGCTAGCCTAGGCAGCCAGCTTTAATTTCAAGTGCAAACCATTGTTGAATGCTGTCCTAGGCTAGATGACATTGAATTCCTTCCCCTTCATTATGCCGGGGTCTTTTTGGCTCAAAAGACTGTAAGAGCTAGTATTGGTTTGGATACATGTATGTGTGTGTCTCTGACCCACCTATCTCTCATTCTGTTCTGCTTCAGGGCCCAGAAAAATCTTTTCTTCCCATGGGAAGTAAATTGCGAAGGCAGGCCGCAGAATCCTTTAAAATGCACATTACTGTTCTTCATAGGCCAAGACTGCAGCTGGGAGGGTGCAATGAAAATGGGATTTCTAAACGAGCAGAGTTAGGAGGAGTCATGCTGAAAACAGACAACTGAAGACTCCAAGTGGGTGTAGCCACAGATTCAAAGGCAATGCAATAATCAGGGCCCAGGAAATGGTCAGAGAGGCAGAAGCCTCTGGCTTAGATTGAACATGGAATCTTTGGGAACCAAACTGATGAGCCAGCCTTTAAGGTCTGTGTTTTATTTTTACTTTTTGATATAAAACAAAACCTAAAACTTTCATTCCCCAAGTGTCATCAGTGTTGTATCAATGCTGAGAAACTAGATGGGAATAAGGTATGAGTATCTGCATGTATATCGTTCAGTCTTTTGAAAATAGCCTAGGATGTGGTGTTGCTTCTGATCAACTATTTTAAATGTATGAGGCAAACAAATTACAGCCACTTGGCTCTCCTACTGAAATAGCCTTTTTAAAAAAGGATGGGGAGCTAATTTGTGGATTCAGGAAGTTGCCAAGGATAGACATCCCTATTATGGACTCAGAGATAAATGTTTTAATTATATTGCACGGGGCCTATTATGAGTAACTTTAACTGACCCACAGGTAGAGTCTATCCAGGAAAATAGCATCCACCAAGTATTTACAACAGAGGGGATTTAACTCAGGGAACTGGGAAATGAAATCAAATATGGTGAGGAGTACAGGTAACAGTAGGGTGTCACTTTCATGCTGGAAGGATGCTATGGGATCCCAGGGGTGAGCTCACCTTATGGAAGCTGGAATGGCAGATCTGCCCATCAGGAGCTTGAGTCATGGAAAAGGTGGCGCTGGTGCCAGAAAAGCTGTCCAGCATGTCATTACTTAATCAGGTGGTGATTCTCACTGCAACTGCTGTTCCACGTGTTGTCTCCTCATTGGAGCAAATTAATGCAGTGACTAAGGCAGATCTGAATACTGAATGATTCCTGTGGCAAATCTTAATATAATTGCAATAAAAGTTTCTAGATCTTGGAGAAAGGCTTTGCTCCCTTTAGCAAGTAATTATTCTTTTCAGAAAATGTATCTGAGTGAATCAGATAGTACACAGTACATGAAGATGTTTGAGTTTTAGATTCTATGATCGAGGATCCAGGATCCACAACAAAGCCAGGGACAAAGTTGAATGTGCCTGGCCACATTCCATCAAACCCCTAAAGAACAAATGAGTTGCATGAGCGGATTGTTTACATGCCCACTGAGCCCACCATACCGCTGTTTCATCTGCAACCTGTGCTTGTGGCCTCATGGGGAGTCCCTTTAACAAGCTACTGAGTACAAAGGATGACTTTTCAGGATAACAACTACCACTGACTATAAGTAGATTTTGCAGCTTTAGAGCCTCTGATAGGGCTAACCCTAAAAGACAATGGAAAAGGGAAAGCCTCCCATTAGGTAGAATATTGGATGATACATCTCATTGTAACTTTACCTGAATGAAGATGAGGCCTAAAGTCAGGCTCTGTAACAAGTTCTTGGGCATGTTGGTCAAGAACATAGAAGACTGACTATAGGATTCAGAAAAAGGATGTGATCATGGAACATTCGAATGGATCCAGAACATGAGACAGTTAAGGAGTGCGTTGAGCAAGCATGAAAAGGAGGCGGAACTGACCTGATGGTATGAATGCCTATTCATGCCATTGAGAGCTGCTGCTTCGGTCTTTCTGATGAGCATCCAGATAGAACATGACTGAGGCAGCCACAAAAGTAGCGATAGGGCCTTTGTACAGACTCCACCACACAGCCTTTCCCTCATCAAAGCAGACCATGTTAATACGATAGCTGAGTGATCCATTGTCAACCTTAGAGACCAGCCCGCATCCCTGATATGGCATCACACCTAGTAAACACAGTGAACTCAGTTGTATTATATCTAGTTGCTCTCATTATGGAAGGGAACAGCATTTCTTTTCCTACTTCCTCCCTGTTGTGCCCCTGCCAGTACTACCAATTGCAAACTTTCCAAATGTTTCATACACTATCTTGTTATCCCACCCAAATTGGCTATGAAAGGAGTTATTTGATCAAAAACAAAGAATGAAGGCAATGGACTAATTAAAATGTAATTCACTGTTTTATGTTCCCTATTTATGAAGCAGTAAGCCTTATGAGATGGTGCAATGGTCACTACAGACAGTGCCGCAGTCTCACAGGGGATCTTCTTCCATCTGATGACATAGCTACTTTGTAGAACACTGGTTAGGCTCTGAACTAGTGTTTGAAATAAGAAACACTTTCCCCACAATTAAAAGACATGGATCTAGGAACCAAGGAGTGAGGAGGGACTGATGTATCTAACAATGATAACTAATTAATCTATTCCCAAAATTTTTACTTGCTGTCCCTCTTACGGTGACCCATCTCTTGTTAGTACTTAAGGAGTGCTTTCATCATGTAATATATACTGTAGTTCTTCTAAATTGGAAGCTAAAACTGGTAATTTGGGCTCTTCCTGCTAGGGGACAACAAATTGCAGAAAGTGGGATACTGTGTTAGCTAAGGTGACTGACCTTGCCTAGTAAGGGAAGATGAAATACTGCTGTACAAATAGATCTAGGAGGAATGTGAAAGGAACTCTGTGGATCCTTACTTTTCCTCATGTGCTCAGTGGGAAAGATTAATCAAAGATGATTGCCCTTCTATGAACAAGACCACTAGGAACTGCAACAACTCAAGAACCAAGGTTCAGGTTATTTCATTAAAAAAAAAAAAAGCTGAGGGGCTGGCCAAAGGTAAGGAGATTACATTATGGGTAACAGCAAAGAGAATACCTAATACTGGTTCTGGCATGGGGGTAAATGGCAGAAAGAAAGATCTGTTTCCTTGTTTGATGTGTCATGACTTAGTGCAAAATGTTTTCTCTCCATATTTTACACAGTGTGCTTGTGATGGTAAAGTATGCCTTTTGGACCAGAGGTTGAAGCGGATTTGAGGGGAAATGGCATTACCAAGAGTAGTACTATTCAAAGTGAGGGGTCTGCAGATTGATGTTTATTACTGGTTCATGATGAGAGAAGTGCAGAACTAGAGTATTTAAAATTATGCTGTCAAGGTGGCATTAAAATTTCTATGGCTATTGTATGTAATAATAAAAATTGAGGCTTGCATTTGATGTTCTTTAATTTCATTTTTCTAGCAATTCATTTTTATTGCATTTTCCCCATGAATTTGTCCATGGCAGATTAGAAACAAAAGTTTACTGCTGCTTTGCTATAGATAGTTTGAGAAACACTGCTCTTAATGAGCAGTGGCCTTGTGAAGTATATTGTAACTCCCAGATGCAGCAGCTGTGGGTAACTTTGGTCACTTGCCACTGTGAAGATGAGCGAGCTTGCTATTGTTCATAGAGTATTTAGGTGGTGTTAGGTGGAGGTATCTTTGTCTATGTGGAATCTGCATGTTTGTACAGTCAAAGTTGAATGAATAGAAATATACCAATGAGTTAACTGAGCAGCTTATATCTTGATATCCTCACTTAATCGCTGGATGTCCTAGTCGTGACCAACTTTCCCAAGAGTGGAAGTACATAACCAAAGTTCACCCACCCTAGAAACTTTAGAAGGTGGAACAGAGACCCATCCAGGTGGAATGTGATTGGAACTGAGTCGCTGACAGAACCCAGGAAGTGTCCAGGGTTCTTGTGTTGACTTTCTTGGAATTGTCTGGGCCTTTGCTCTTTTTGGTGTTTGATTGTTCTTCCTTGAGTTCTGGAGTTACCAGTGTCCTTCTAATTTCCTTCTTGCTTATGTCCTAAACCTGTTTGTTGCTTGTCACTAAACTCACCTTAAATGATACAAAAGGTGTTGCAATTTTAAAGGCATTTGAAAAATATCACCAAGTTGCTTTCCAGGGACTTAATTATCGGTGTATGGCCTCACCAATAATATAAGCCACTGTCTCCAGGTATGTTTCTCAGAACTGAATATAAAAATGTATACAAACACACACATACACATATGTATATATGTAGAGATATCTGTCTCTCTATATATAGAAATATATATCTATATCATAGATATCTAGATTTGATATCTATATATCATATCATAGATATCTAGATTTGCTATCTATATATCAAATATATCAAATATATATATGTATATGACATTCTGCCAGTTTGGACATTGGGACTGTAAAATATTTCACATATCTGAACATTATTGAAGGTGAAATTTTAGGGGATATGAGGTGTCAGTACACTTTTATGTGCAAGTTATAGAAACAAATTTCCAATGTGCTTAAGCAGAGGGATTTTGTTAGCATTACATAGAAGGGAAGGTTACTGGGGTAGTTTATAGAATTGAAGTAAGAAGCATGGGAACCAAGTCATGAGGACATGCTTATTGGGGGCACTCATGTGTGCTCCGGTGCACTTGACTGCTCACCTTCAAGCACTCACCCTCAGCTTTCCTGTTCACTTCTCATCATTGATTGGTTTCTTTCTGTTGAAGTTCTCTTTGTGTGGCAGGAATTATTGCTGCCAGCAGTTCCAAATATATGCTTTCTGTCTACAAGCTTAGCAGAAAGAGCCCTTGTTTAATTTGCAGTAGTACTCTGGCCCTTCTTGGATCACATGTCCCCCTCCCACCTTGGACAGGTTGCCATGATTATTCACACCTGGATTATTTAGCCTATCCTTAGATGGAGTGGTAGAGCAGACCATTGTGATCAACGTGGTTAATAGTCCCTCCAGAATGAGATAAAACAGGGAGGGAGAGTTGTCCTGGAGGCAGGATTTCTGGGCGTGCCTAAATGTCCTCTACACACTTAGCAAGAGCTCTTGCCTTTTGGGCAGATGGATTACATATTCAAATCAATGTTTTCAGGAGACTAAGATGGCAATGGTACATAAGTAGCTTGATCATATAATTTATCATTCAAACGGGGACACTTTTGAAAGTAAAAGAGGCTACTATTAATAATTAATGGAATGCCTGTTTGCCACAGGAAAGCTGAGCAACTGAAAGCAGACAGACGATTTTGGAGTTGTTGCACTAACTTCTGATGTGATACAGGTCTAACAGTAGTTATGACTATAAAACCATACACAGTTTTACAATCACTGTCTACCACTGGCTGGGAGAAAATAACTTTTTGGAACCAGGGATAAGACTCACAAAAAGGTCAAGAGTCACAAAAAGATTAAATCTACACTGAAATAAACTATCGGCTTCTCCATAGTTGGTTCTCAGTGGAATCGCCTTGGGTTGGTGAATCACTGATGTGATCTGTGAGATTTCACAGTAGAGTAGTTAATAGAAGGCCTCAGAGTCATAAGCCCAACTTAATTTAGTCTTGACTTTGTCATTTGTCAATTGTAAGCTTAAGCAAGTTACTCAACCTCTCTGAACCTCAATGTCTTTATCTATAAAATGGAAATCATAATACTTTATGTGATTGTGCCTAGAATTATGGTGTATTACTATATGCTACATTAGTATATAGTACATAATATATATGTAATGCATATATTAGTATATGTTTAGTAATACTGAAAGGTTAGCATTAATACTACCAAAAGGGTTAATAAGATGCAGGAGAAAAAAGAAAATTACTGATTTTCTTCTAGCAGGTAAAATCTCCTATTAAACAGTGTTCATTGATTCTTTCTTCCATCTTTTTTTACTTACGTGATCTGCTCCTCTGATCTGACAAACTTACCACAAGTACAAAAGAACACCCCATTTGTTGGCCAGGGAGGAGTGGCTGGACCTCTCTCATTTGGTTTAAGGATATCTTTGGTTTGTCAGTTGTGTCACTTGGTGCCCTTCAAAAATAGCTTTAGAATTGGTAAGAAAGAAAAATCTGGTTCAAAGGACTTTAAATAGTGAGCATGGAGTGAGGAGTGGCAACAGATGTGGCCCCAAATAAGACTTGCAAGGTAAAGGTAGATGGGAATTAGGATCGTAACTAGAGGGGACATCAGGGTCAAAGAGTGTTACTCAGTGTGTGGGAGCCTGGGGAAGGAGCCCCTCTGTGAAGGGCCAGGCAGATTAGGAGGAGGGCTAAGGTTTAGGGAAAGAGAGGAAGAGAGAAAATTGAGGCAGGGAGGAATTGTCAGAGATGGGTTAAATAGGGAGGAGAGTAGATGACAGAATTTCTGTTTCTCAAAGAAGGTGGTAGCTGATCTTTGGACAGTAAGGGATTGGAAGCCAAAGGAGATTCGTTCTATAGTGACTCATGCTGGGCCTGGATCTCACTGCCTGAGCAGATGGGGGCATGGGTAAAGATGCCCCACTTAAAGAAATCTTCTTACCCTCTAAATCACTCAGCATTGGTTACACATGCCCCTCTCTTGCCTAAATTTGCCAGTCTTTACTAAACTCAGAAAACTTCCTTAGAGAATTTCTAGTTATAGAAACAAATAGAACTGAACAAAGGTTGACCTACATGGTATATCTGGGCAGCTTGATTTATATGAACAGACCACCGTACCCATCTGTTCAAATGCATCAAACTCAAGTTCTCTGCATTTGAAAGTCTATATACCAAATTAAAGCTTTTATATTGCCCCTTCTTTAGTCTTACCTTTAGTGTTGAATTTATAAAGTTAAGGCATTGAAATACATATAGTTATGTCATAAGATGTCAAATTCACTTTTCCTACAAATATTGAAGTTCCAGCTATCTAGTCTCAAGTTATTTTATTCCCTTATAGCCTTATTTTTAAAGGTCTCTTGAAAACAAGGATTTATTCTTTTTTTTTTTTTTCTTTGAAGGAAATAAAGAAACAGGGGTCCTGGAAAGTAAAATAGCTAGCCAAACTCTTTTCCAAACTCTTTTCTTTTTCCTTTCTTTCTCTCTTTCCTTCCTTCCTGTTTCTTTTTTCATGGAATCTTGTTCTGTTGCCCAGGCTGGAGTGCAGTGGTGCAATCTTGGCTCACTGCAACCTCCGCCTCCCAGGTTCAAGCAATTCTCGTGCCTCAGACTCCTGAGTAGCTGGGATCACAGGTGCTCGCCACCACGCCTGGCTAATTTTTGTATTTTCAGTAGAGAAGGGGTTTCACCACGTTGGCCAGGCTGGTCTCCAACTGCTGACCTCAGGTGATCCACCTGTCTCAGCCTCCCAAACTGCTGGGATTACAGGGATAAGCCACCATGCCCAGCCTCAAACTCTTTTCTTGTATAAAAGAAAATTCCCACATTTGCAAGATAATGCTTCAGTTAATAGTCAGTGTTTTCTTTTAATGTTGACACTAAAATAAATAGGAATTTTAAGTTAATGTGGTTTTCTGTCAGAAAACTCCTATAAAAACCATAAGGCACATTAAACTTACTAGAAACTTCCAATGGCTCATAACTAACGTTTGTTTTAGCTTCAAGATTAAAAGTGTTTTTGCTACCATTACTAAGTAAATGTGTGTCTCTTACATTTTACATTACTCTGTTAAAATATAACACATCTTCTTTCAACATTTTGTTGTGAAAGGAGACATTTGGTGTTCGCTGATGTATTTATTTAAACAAACAAAAAAACAGAGCCCAGTTCTTGTGTCAGTAGCTCTTCATCCCTTAGTTTTCTTAATTAATTATCTTCATTTTGTGTTACTTTTGAATGTTTGGAGACATTTGAAAATCCAACTCACAGTAGTTTAAATGTATTACTTAATTAACAGGAAGACTAGAGGTAGAGGCCTCAGCACAGACAGGAGCAGAGACTCAACAGTGTCATCACAGACCCAGCTTCTTTCTATCCATCTGCTCTGTCATCCTTGTTACCGTGACTTCTTAATCCTCCTACTTGTTTCCTCACAACTGTAAGATGGCAGCTCTAGCTCCAGACATCAAATCAATGCTCTGAAAGTAGAGGGAAGGGGTTTGCCATCGTGTTCTGTTCTTGCATCCAATGTAGAGGCTCTCACTTCCATCCCAAGTCAGACATGCTCATCTCATTTACATTTCTGGACACTTTGTCAGTTCTTTTCAATATAGGCAGTCGCGTCCTGAAACACAGCTTGACAGAGGAGTCGTTAGCAAGGAAGCAGAGAAATGGTACTGGTGTCTGTCACAGTGTCCTTCCAAATTTAATCATCTGCTACTAAAGTCTTCTTTTAATGGTATTCTATTACATTTAGCTAGTTGATGCTTATTGGCTGGCTCCTTTTTTTTTTTTTTTTTTTGAGATGGATCTTTACTCTTGTCACCCAGACTGGAGTGCAATGGCACACTCTCAGCTTACTGCAACCTCCAACTCCCAGGTTCAAGTGATTCTCCTGCCTCAGCCTCCTGAGTAGCTGGGATTACAGGCACCCACCACAATGTCTGGCTTATTTTTTGTATTTTTAGTAGAGACAGGGTTTCACCATGTTTGCCAGGCTGGCCTCGAGCTCCTAACCTGAGATGATCCACCCACCTCTGCCTTCCAAAGTGCTGGGATTACAGGCATGAGCCACTGCGCCCGGCCTGGCTCCTTTTACTCAACCACTGTAATCCCACTGGTGTGATCTTTCTAAAACACAACCTGACTTCATCATTAGCTTTCTAGTGTGGCTTAAAATAATGGTCACAATCTACTCCTGGGACATCCTTCCAGCATTTTCTCTTCCATGTGGCCTGCTGGGCATTATTATCATCATATAGGATTTATGTTCTCTCTTGCTGCTGCATCTTTGTTCTATTGTCTGTCCAGAATAACCTTCTACTCTTCCTTATAGGCCAGTGTCTCTTTGTCCCTCAAACCTAATGCTTTCAGAGGTCTTCCTTAATACCCTGCCCCTTCCAAGCTCAAGCGTCTTTGCTGTGTCCTTCCACAGCACCTGGTGGGAGCCCTTCTTTCTGCCTGCATCTCTGTATTATGATTTATTTGTTTATGTAATTCACCTATCTTTTGGTGCCAGATGGAGCTTTCTGAGATAAGGGACTGACTCATCCCTGTACAGTTTGTGACCCATAGGTGATGCTGAAATCATATATTTTTAATGGCAGGAAGGATGTTAAAACTTTCCGGATGACAGTGTGGGGTACCATACAAAGAATGACCTAGCCCTGTTTCCTAGGAGGTCAAGATAAATTGGAGGGCATTTTATTTTCTCTTGTTTCTCAGAACTCGAACCTTTCCTGGCTCTAACTTAGGTGTGGATTGTGAGTAGAAGACAAGGCTGCTGAAGCAATGAAGCTTTACAAACCAAAGTTATTTGGAAGAATTGACTCTGAGCACCAAAACTCACTGGTACAAAGCCAACATGATAACCATTGTACTTAGGAAATGACTCACTGAATTGCATACACAGAACTAGGCCAGGAGATTTTCTTTTCTTGTGTACCAGCTAGTCAGGGTAGCAACCACTTTAAATTCTGTGGACTGATAGCCACTAATTCAGATGTACATAGGCACAAGTACTTGATAGAAAGCAGTCTATTATAAAGTATCACTTAATAAAAGCTCTAAGCAGTCTATGCAGGTAGGAGTAAGTCTTATAAAGATTAGGTTTGGCTATTCTCCACACCAATTCCTTGATTCCGATATTCAGTTACAGGTCACCCGCCCCAGCACCTTGCTATGTAGATACAAGTAGGCATTCTTTACTTCTAGATTTGAAACAATGACAAAGGGATTGAGTGGGAATGATTAATCTCATACTGGGGAATGATGATTGCTGGATGTATCACTTACCACACAATAGATATATTTAAATGTAACAGCTGTAACCAGCATAGGATGGAATTCTGATATCAGGCATAGGTGATAAACTTAAATCGACATTGGAAAAGTAGTTTCCAGCTTCTAATTCAGTGTAGTCCAGATGTTTTGACCCCACATACTGTTGATCATCCTCAATGTTACAGAAATTTGGTCTCACATTATCTGTGTTGAGAGTTCACTGTATCATTGTAGAACTTTCATTATTTCAGTGGAAGTCCTTACATCTGACATAATCAGATGTGTCTAATTAAAAAACTAGTTAGTCTAGCTAAGCAAAAGTTATTCAGATTATACATTTTGAAGTTTTTAAACCTAAACATAAAAGTACACTCATTTTCTAGTCTTTTGGGGAAAATAGAGTCAAAGCCTTGTCCTGAGTATGGTGCCACTGTTTGATTATTTTTTTCTGTATCCATAGAACAAGCTAAATCAATAATGCATTATTCAGTATTTCCAGTTTTTGTTTCCTAAAAATGGCCAGAAACCTTTGCATTCAAATATGTACAAAAAAGTTCAGTTCCTTACTCTTACAATTGACTTTGAATCTTTTGCCATTGTCTCTCCCACACCTAATACAATAACTGACTTTTTTTTCATCTTTTTTGTGACTTGCTTTTATTTAGCTTTTCCAAAGCATTCATCTTATTCAATTAGTCATTGAAGATATATCACGTTTGGTCTTGTCCTCTCATTTAATCAATGAACATAACATTTTGTTAAATTATTTGATGATAACCCACGGAACTGCAGGGGGTGGAGGTGCACAGAAAGAGCACACTGGCTTTCCAGAAGCACTTGGTGTGCCATGGGCATCTAGCAATATGTTTACAGAGAAAAAGGTGACTATTTTCAAGAAGTCCTTGGCCTTACATGTGCACATGTTCAGCACCAACTTTATTTAATGGAGTTCTGTTCAATTGCTCACTACCTTGATGTACTCGACAAAATGCCTGCTGTCTGCCGTGTTAACCCTGGCAATTTCTTTTGTCTGTTTTCTTGGCTTTGCAGCATTCTTGCTAAACAACAACAACAACAACAAAACCCCACTCTGTCAAGCTATATTCTTTCTGATATAGAGAGCTATTTAGGAGGATTATATTATCTACCCTTTTGACAAGAAGAAACAATTCGTGATTGAAGGCTGAGCTGGAAAATGGTCCCTGGAAGCACAAGTAGTTCCCTGGACCCCTTTGTGTAATGTGGATTGCTGTACAAGTGCATCATCTTGGGCTCTCCTTCCAGGGAACCAACCCCTCCTGAGATGGGGATTTGAGGGCAAGAGAGGGAGTGTTCTCATTAACTGTATAAAACCTGTAAGGAAGAGTGAGAAGCAGGATGACACAGAGAAAGACAGTAAGAAAGAATGTGGCTTCAGGTGAAGGCTCAGCCTGAACCCAAGGGAGCTCTGGGCTATAGGATGTTTCTTGCCTTGAATCCACCACTGGGGCAGGGAGTTGCAAAGCAACGTCATCTGAGAACTGCAACTTCCATCATCCAAGTACAATCCTCCAAAGAAGGTTGAAGTTATGTGAGCAGGTAGCAGCAGCTAAGCAACACATGCATGAAAACTAAATTGATAAAAGCAGTAAAAGGGGATCTGTGTAGGTGATTAACTGCAAATTCACAGAATATCAGATAGTAAATGTGTGGTATTTTTTAAATAGCTACTTTTATTGGACCCAATTTATGAGCCTCCCTAAATTTTCTGGGTTTCTCCTGTCTCTTGGGCCCTCAACTGGTTAGACAGAAAGAGACCAGGCCCAGTTTCCAAATGTCACCAGCTGACCCGTCTCCTCTGGGAAAGCCACCTTCAACATGTCTTCCATTATGCCTTCCACCATGGGAAGTGCAGCAGCTGCAGAGTCCAGACATGACCCAGGGAAACACACAGACTGCGGTTTCACCTTTCCTCTATTTCCAGACTCAAACACAAAACATCATCCAGTTGAAATGCCATACAGTAAGACATGGCATTTGGCTTTTGTAGTGGTTGTCACAAGGGGCCATAGCCACAACCAGGAAGAGGATAGGAGTTAATGCCCATGGGGGAAACTTTAACCAGTGGGGGCAACTTACAGATAAATTCCTTTTTGCTCTCTTCCTCTGATGGATTGTTTTGAGCTGCTGTGCTTCTGTAGAGCGTGTCTAGAGATTGTCCCTCGTGACTGGGCAAGCAGCTCTATTTTCCATTTTGAATCTGTGGCTGGCAAAGCAAGCACCACCTAGTATGTGCTTTTCATTGTTCTTGTTTCACTTCCCCTTTTCTCTCACTCTTCCTGCCCTGCAATTGCACCTTCTCACCTCCCCCAAAACATGTTAGCACATAATCCTAGCCTGATTTCCAAAATCAACAACAACAACAACAAAAACCCCACCAAAACAGAACCACAGGCAAAGACAGCACCCCTAGAGATCAAAGTTTCAGTACATGTATAAGTCCCCTAAATGGTGGGATTTCACTGTAAAACATCAGGAGAGATATTTTGAGTAAAGAGAGGGTAATCCTGAAATTGTTCTTTTGTTCTTTTTCTGTCTAAACAGTCAGTCCTATTAAAATCTAAGTGGATGCTAAGGAGCATCCCCAGGATGCTACAAAGAGTTTTCCTTTGTTAAGATGTCTTTTACAAACTAGCTCGGTGTCATGAGCACTGTGGTGAAGCACGGAAAGTAAAAACAAGGCAGAGGAGAATGTAGCATCCTAGAAGCTGCTTTTCCTCGAAGGAATGCAGAACATTCATGAACTGGCATAATGATGAGAGTGATGCAAAACATTCTTCTTTTTCAGAAAAGAGAATTGACTTGTTCTATGGCTCTGGTCAGATTGAGACCAGCAATTATGAGGCCAGGGCTAGTCTTTTAAAAAAAATATTGGCAGATAACATTATATATTTTTATCGTGTACAACATGATGTTGTGAAGTACATATATATTGTGAAATGGTTTTGAGCATTACTAATGTGCAGGCTAGAGAATCTGTCCCAACCACAAGTGATGTTTGCATCATCATTGTCACAATTAGTACTGATGGCTGTGGTCAATTTAGTCTGCAGCTATTAAGATGGGTATGGGGGAGTTGTTCTGTTTTCGCTATTTTATGCTTGTAGAAATGGCCTCAATTTTCTCTTCTGTCTGATTAGTCTTAGCATATGGATTTCTTTTTTGCCATATTCTATTGCAGAGGCTGCCTCTCTCCGCCTTTCTCCCTCACATCTGGAATCCAGCCAAAAGCACCAGAACAAGATGCTTCTCACATTTGAGCCCTTTTGTAAGGGTGCTGATTGCAACTTGGGTAACTTCAGTATAATCTAAGGTGGAAGCTTTCTGCTGCTTTTGGGGAAAAAATAAATGTCTAAAAATAAAACCTAGGCATAAAAATAGGGCCAAATACTCATTAACTGCCTCACTTAGCTGAACGCTGAAATTATTTCAACAGCACTAAATCAAGCCTTTGTGTGGAAGAGGTTGGGTATTTTTTTTATTCATGTACTTTATCTTAGATGTTAAATGGGTTACTGTAATTTCTAACTTTATTCAAAACATGAATTAAATAGTCCTCAGAGACTCAATTTTTGGCTTATGCTCATGCTGACCCTTGACTTGGAGCACTTGTGTTCACAAGCCTCCAGGAATGTATTTTGTGGGCTGCTGTGGGAAAGGATGGGGGGACAGACAGGACCAGGAGCAGAGTATTCAAGGCTTGGGATGCTAGGGTTAAGAATTTGGATCTTACTCTAGGTGTGGTGGGAAGCCACTGGAGGGATTTAATTAGGAGAATATTACAGAATGACTTCTTTGTTAAAAATATGACTCCTGACTGCTGTATTGACAGTGGATTGGAAGGAGACAACAGTAGGAAAAGGGTAACCAGTCAAATGCCTATTTATAGATATCCAGGTATGAAGGGATAGTGGCTTTTGAGCAGGATTGTAACAGAGTTGGAGAGAAGTAGACAAATAATGGAGTTTATCTAATTCATTAACAAGAAAAAGATTGGTTAATAGACTAGATACGGGGCATGAGAGAATGGAAGAGTCAAGATTAATTTCTAAGTTTCTGGCCCAAACAACTGGAAGAATTTGGTACTAGTTGAGATGAAGACTGGAGAAAGAACAGGATAGTTTTTGCTGTTTTGTTGTGTTTGGGGTGGGTCATAGAGCAATGGAAAAGGGAATGAGGTTGAAATGGTTCATGTTAACTTTGGGAATCTAAATGAACGGTTCAGAAGAATAGTTGAACGTATGACCTTGATCCAGTAGATAAGTTTGAGAATCCTTGATGTACAGATTATATTCAGAGTCATGAGACCAACTCACCTAAGGAGAGAGTAGAAAGAAAGAAAACCTGGTAATATTCCATATTTCCACATAAATAGGGCAAGCAGAAGATAACCAGTAAAGGACTAAGAAGGAATAGCAATGAGGAAGGAAAAACAGGAGAGTATGATGTTCCAGAAACCAAGAGAAGACTCTTAACAAAGGAAGGTAACAGTCAATTACATTAAATGCTGCTGTGAGGTTGAGTTAGATGAGGACAAATAACATTACTGTTTTTGGTGTTCTTGGTAATATTGACAAGGGCAGTTTATGACATGTCATGCAGAAAAGAGCCGAGAGTTGATAGGAGATTGTAAAGTGGGAAATGAAGACAGCTACTTAGACAATTATTTCAAGAAATTAATGGAGCTGAGAAATAGATAATCAAGAGTAAGGGGAGAATTTTTTGTTTTTTTTTCTCATGTTTCTAAGATGGGTGATTGGAGCATTTATACCTATAGAATTGATTCAGGAGAGAGAGAGAGATCCTGATGATGTAGTAGAAAGGAAATATGATTACAGGGACAAATTTCCTTTTTTTTTTTTTTAAATTATACTTTAAGTTCTGAGTTACATGTGCAGAGCACACAGTTTTGTTACATAGGTATAAAGGTGCCCTGGTGGTTTGCTGCACCCATCAACCTGTCACCTACATTAGGTATTTATCCTAACATTATCCCTCCCCTAGCCCCCAACCCCCTGACAGGCCGCGGTGTATGACGTTCCCTTCCCTGTGTTCATGTATTCTCATTGTTCCACTCCCACTTATGACTGAGAACATGCAGTGTTTGGCTTTCTGATCTTGTGATAGTTTGCTGAGAATGATGGTTTCCAGCTTCATCCATGTCCCTGCAAAGGACATGAACTCATTCTTTTTTATGGCTGCATAGTATTCCATGTGTATGTGTGCCACATTTTCTTTATCTAGTCTATCATTGATGGACATTTGGGTTGGTTCCAAGTCAAAATTAAAAAGAACTAGAGAAGCAACAGCAAACAAATTCAAAAGCTAGCAGAAGACATGAAATAACCAAGATCAGAGAAGAACTGAAGGAGATGGAGGAACGAAAAACCCTTCAAAAAATCAATGAATCCAAGAGCTGTTTTTTTTTTAAATCAACAAAATAGACCACTAGCCAGACTAATAAAGAAGAAAAGAGAGAAGAATCAAATAGACACAATAAAAAATGATAAAGGGGATATCACCACTGATCCCACAGAAATACAAACTACCATCAGAGAATACTATACACACCTCTACACAAATAAACTAGAAAATCTAGAAGAAATAGATAAATTCCTGGACACATATACCCTTCCAGGTCTAAGCCAGGAAGAAGTCAAATCCCTGAATAGACCAATAATAAGTTCTGAAATTGAGGCAGTAATTAATAGCCTACCAACCAAAAAAAGTCCAGGACCAGACAGATTCACAGCCAAATTCTACCAGAGGTGGAAAGAGGAGCTGGTACCATTCCTTCTGAAACTATTCCAAACAATAGAAAAAGAGGGAATCCTCCCTAACTCATTTTATGGGACAAATTTCTTGAATGCAGAAAGGCGTGAGATGCAGAGTACAGGGAAAGGTTTGGCCTTGGATAAGAGCAGAAGGAGAGACAAAAAGAGTGCACCTAGATGTTAATGGGTTGGTTGAGTTACTGATAGGAGGATGAGGGAGTAGCCATAATCAGTCACAGCAATTAATGAAGTAAGAGCATCAGCTGGAAAGGAGGTGAGAAAAGGGAATGTCAATTTCAAGAGAAGGTAGCAAATATTGGAGTCATTCTAGGCAGTGGGAAGATGAACCTCTAGTAGGACAATGGACATGGAATGTTTCAGGGTTACATTAAACACGGTGAATTCGAGTTAATTTTTGCTTGGAAAGAGACTGTAATTAAATTTTAAGGTTTTTAAAATGGCATATAGAGGCAAACGGTATTATTACATGTTTGCATATTTTCATAGTAGAAAAATGAGTTTAACGATTAGTTGTAATCTTACTATTCAGAGATAATCATTGTGATATCCTTTTATATATTATACATACAAATACTTCCATAGGAAGAAATATAAAGGTCTTAATCTTGATAACCAATACTATTTTAGAGCAGTTTTGACTTTACCAACTATCTTAGTTATTGCTCTAAGAGAAACAAAAACAAATGGAGTGATAAATTTGTCATATTGCAAAAGTATTTCTATATTTTGTTGCTTTTTCCATTTTTATAGAGATATATCTGTAGTAGAAAATGTACAGTTAATGTTAAAAGGTCTTCCTAAGGTTGTGTTTTCAATAACTTTCTTATAGTCTTTAAAATGTAAAAAAGAAACTCTAAATTATTAACCTACCAGGTTTTATTTTGATAAGATGTGATTAAGGAATCTAATTTTACTTTTTTTAAGAAAAAATTGTTATTTTAAATTCAGGAGATACATTTGCAGGCTTATTACATGGGTATATTGCATGGTTAATTTCACTTCTTAAAATAGTTTTAAGTCATTCTTAAATCACATTATCTCACAACAAATATAGAACATATTCTTGTAATAGTAGAGCTCCTAAATGATATCTTTTTATTTATTTATTTTATTATTTTTTTTTGAGACAGAGTCTCACTGTCTTGCCGAGGCTGTAGTGCAGTGGTGCAGTCTCGGCTCACTGCAACCTCTGCCTCCCTGGTTCAAGCAATTTGCCTGTGTCAGCCTCTTGAGTAGCTGGGACTACAGGTACATGCCACCACACCCGGCTAATTTTTGTATTTTTAGTAGAGACAAGCTTTCGCCATGTTGGCCAGGCTGGTCTTGAACTCCTGACCTTGAGTGATCCTCTTGCCTTGGCCTCCCAAAGTGCTGGGATTACAGGTGTGAACCACCATGCCCAGCCACCAAATGATACCTTTAAAATTTTCTTTTAAAGATTGTAAAACCAATTGTATGCTATTCTTTAAACAAGCTATTTCTTACAGTGTAAAAATTATCTTTAATCCTATCATCTGGGAAAATCAGTTATATTGTACTTGCTTGAAGTAATGTGTATACACATTTTGCCATCTATATTTTCTCACTTTTTTGAGTTTTTGAAACATTCTTTGTAAACCATGAATTTAATGACTTGCACTAGTATCAGATATGTAAAAATATATTTTCAGGTTTTAGTTGTTCTTTATTTGTGATTATAAACAACATCATAGTTAATACCACTGGCACTTAATATTGAATTTAAATTGATTTTAGTTTTTTCTATTATTAAAGCAATATGTCCATGTAGAAAGCCTTAAAAATAGCAAACTATTATCCAGAGAACCACTGTTGCATATATACCAAATCTTTATTCATTCAAGAGCCATGTTTCAGCACCTGTTAATAGCAGTCACTGCTTCAGATATGAAACCTGCTCTTCATAGTTAACATCCTCATATATTTAGTCATATATCTTGTCAGTATCCTATGAGCAGAAATGTGCTTTTATAAAAGGAAACATGCTATTTAGAAATTGTATTGTAATCTAATTTTTCTCCGATAACCCCTTAAGAAATTCCTTCCATGCCATTGAACCATCCTTTACAATATCATGTTTAATGGCTACAAAAGAATTATTCGTGTGAATATACCACTCTTTTCCAATTCCCTTTTGCATTTTAAATCCATAACATGTGCACTTTACTTCTCTTTGATAGCATGACTAATATGTCCTGCATGAGACATGAAGGCACAGACGTCTTTCTTCCTCATTCTCATATCATCTCTGAGTGGATCTCAAGGTAATTTCCTTTGTAATACGAGTGTTAGTTATTTGCATTATCAGATAGAAACATGAGCACACAATGCAAGGTGGCTATTTCCTCCATAGCCATAGCATTGTGAACTTTCCTAAATCATCAGTTAATCAGAAGCAAGGAACAGGCTAGAAGTCTGCATGAAGACTAAAAATTATATATATATTTTCTGTCCACTCTGATTAAGCACTCTTTCTAATCTGTTATCTGCTACCAGAAATAAGTTCACTGGAAAAACAAGTTTGATTGATTGACTTTTTTTTTTTAAGTGTAAGCTTGGTACTTACCACTTGACAGAAGGCATTATCAGCTTTGCTAGGTCCTATGACAGGCATTCTTAATTATCCAGTGAAACATTAGAGGGGTTTAGCAGAGCAATTAGGGAGATCGACAATCACTCTTTTCCTTGCCCATCTTTCCGTGTCTTTCTTTCAGCATAATGCCACATCCCTCTAGCTCTCTGAAGAGAAACTAAATCTCTCTGAGGAAGAGAGGCGGGACATGGTAGGTTAGAAAGAGCCCCAGAGGGAAAGGCAGAGGATAAAGACTGTGACAGAGCCACTTGGGCACCCAGTTCTTCCATCTTGGGTGGCCTGGGCCATGAGCCAAAGGAGTTACTCCATTGTGCAAAAAGTCAGGACCTTTCCAGTGCCAATGTCTTAGAATCCATAGACAGGGCACAAGATCTACTTAAAATATTTTGTAAATCAAAGTAGTTAGAATACTGCCTTCATTGATAGGAAGTGTCTGGGTATATTTTCTTTGCAAAAATCTCTTATTCTGCTATTTCATTTGCTTTTTGAAATCAACTTGTGAAGTTGACAGTGAAAAGAAAAAAAAAAACAAAATAAGTAAATCAAGATAATTGGGGATTAGGCTTCCACATTTATCTCCAGATATTCCTTACCTACATTTTGACTAATTCAGGATATCCTGAGAGCAGTCTTAAAGTCAAAGCAAATGAATGACTCCATTTTCCTTTTGGACTCCTCCTGCTCATGTCCTCCCCTATTTAGATCTAGTCTACAGATATTCCTGTCAGATTCCTGAACCCAGCATTGTCTTCTACGTGCTCCAAATATTTTCTTACCCAATCAAGCTGAGTTTATTCCATTCTTTTAGGACCTGCTGGCTGTTGCTAGCTGGATAAACTAATTTATTATTGCTAGTAGGAGTTAAATGTGAATATGTTCTGGGAATGAAATCAAAAGTCGTCTTTCAACATACATGATTTCCAGGCCAGGATTGGGAGATGAGATTATTGATCAAGTGGGCAGCAAACCAGTGTTTCTACGCCTTGGGCTGTTACCAGTTCTCCCAGTTACATTGAATAAAACGGATATTCAATTAAAATTAAAACTCAAACACAGAGCTTCATGGTTTGTTTCTAATAATCAGACAACAAGTGTTTTTGATGATGTGGTCTATTAATAATCAGGCTGCTAACCTAGGAAGGTTCTTCTGGGTAGTTCTGGTATAATCCTGACCAAGCACACATTATTAATTCTCTTTATAACTTCTCTGCTCTTGACTGTAGGCATATTCCTTTTGGGTTTCTTCACTTATGTTCCTATGAATGAACAAATCATCATTGGAAGACTTGATGAAGATATAATTCTCCCTTCTTCATTTGAGAGGGGATCCGAAGTTGTAATACACTGGAAGTATCAAGATAGCTACAATAGCTACAATGTTCACAGTTACTACAAAGGCAGTGGCCATTTGGAAAGCCAAGATACCAGATATGCAAACAGGACATCCCTTTTCTATAATGAGATTCAAAATGGGAATGCGTCTCTATTTTTCAGAAGATTAAGCCTTCTGGACGAAGGAATTTACACCTGCTATGTAGGAACAGCAATTCAAGCGATTACAAACAAAGTGGTGCTAAAGGTGGGAGGTAAGTGTGCATGTAAATTTTCATGAAACATAGCAATGCCATCATTCCGTGTTATTAGTAAGCATCTTTGTCCTAATATGCCATGAGCTTCCTTCCAAGTCAGTACATGGAAATCTCCTTATTTTTAATGCACAGCATCTTGTAGTATACTAATGTTATAAATGATACAACTGTTCCCCTGTTGGTGGGTATTCAGGCATTTCCAGTGTTTTCCATTACATGGTTGTGATGAACACCCTTATAGCTGTACTTAATACCAGGAAATAATCTGAAAGCAAAGCACCAGAAGTAAGATTTAAAACGTTACTGACACTAACAGCATAAGACCATCCACTTTCTCCTTAGTCTTATCAGTACCAAATAACTGCCAATATCATGACTGAAAAGTTATTGAATTGTTGATTTAAATTGCATTTTTCTATATTATAAATGAGGTTAATTTTTATATTATATGCTTTCCTTCTCTATATTAGCTATATATAACACTATACCTATATAACTATAAGCCATTAATATAGTTAATATATGCAGTTATGTACAGTTAATATCACTCAAACACAGCTTCATGGTGGTTATATATAACTATATATAACTATATATTAACTGTATTACTATATTAACTGTTGCTAATTCTCATAGTTATATTGAACCAAACAGGTATCAGATTAGATTAGAAGCTCTTTGAAGAAACTCAAAGAGCTTCATGGCTCCTTATTACTGGATTACCAAGAGTTCCTGATGATGTGCTCTGTTAATGATCAGGCTGCTGATCATTTATATGTAATATAGTTAGTATGTAGTATAATATATAGTACAATTTTACATATAGATATATACACACATATATGCAGTATTTTCTTATGGATTTTTTTCCCAGCACTAGTTTCTTTTTCTTCTGTCCCTTTTAGCTGCTTCAGACCTTGATTCAGAAATCACAAAATTATGTGTAAACAGAGTCAAATAGGTGCTCTGAGTCAGTATTTGAGAAGTGTAGAGTGCCACATGAACTCTATTTTATAGACTTAGACACCCTCATTTTGGTTTCTCAATGAAGCCATTAGATTTCTTTTCCAGCTATGTTTCTAGAGAATTGAGATTGCTAGTTGCCACATACCCATGCCTGCTCTTTTTTTATTTCTTCTAGATAACTGCACTATATCTTAAGGTTCTACAAAGGTGTTTTTTTTCCCCCTTTCAGCCAAATTTTGCTCATAAAACTTAGCTTTTCATTTCATGGGTATTAAACAGTATTCTGCACAGATGGCCTATAAAAAAGCCAATGATGGCAGTTTTTCATGTGCCCTTCTTTCTCCTATGTAGTTTTTCTCACACCCATGATGAAGTATGAAAAGAGGAACACAAACAGCTTCTTAATATGCAGCGTGTTAAGTGTTTATCCTCGTCCAATTATCACGTGGAAAATGGACAACACACTTATCTCTGAAAACAATATGGAAGAAACAGGGTCTTTGGGTCCTTTTTCGATTAACAGCACACTGAATATTACAGGATCAAATTCATCTTATGAATGTACAATTGAAAATTCACTGCTGAAGCAAACATGGACAGGGCGCTGGACAATGAAAGGTAGGCTCCACAGGACTTTCTGTGTACGCTATTTCGAGGTTGGGGAGTAATGGGGACTGATTTTCAAGGAAAGAAAGGAAGATGAAAGAATAGAAAGCAAATCCATCTGCAGCAGTTAGAAGACCAAGACCGGAGCCCTAGGGCTGGTTCTTCTGACTGGATTACATTAAGCAATCATTCTTACTTTTGAGCATTAGTACCGTACCTCATTGATAACATAGAAGTAATTCTTACCTTGCTAGGTATTTATGAGTTGATTGAAAACATTTATGAAGTGGAAAGAGGCAAATCTGTTCTTGAATATTACTGTATTTCTCAGTGGCTCATCCTTCAAACAGGATTTTCTGTCAGCATTGCTCTTTAAAAAATCAAAAGAGAAAGAATACATGTCTTTCAGCAAATCACAACTTCCAGTCTTTCAATTAAACAAAATATTAATTAGTATAATTGCTTCTTTTTGGTTTCTTTACATAGTGTTAGCCCGTCAATCTTTATCCACTACCTCTATCACAACATGGTCAGTTTTTAGTACTCTTTCTTCTCATTTATTTGAACAGATCCAAACTCTGATCAATCTCTATATCCAAAACCTGTTTAATAAAAATTAATTTGCTATCTCCATATTCAATTCCAAGAAAATTTGTTTTCCTTTTGAGATGGAGTCTCGCTTTGTTGCCCAGGCTGGAGTGCAGTGGCGTGATCTCGGCTCACCGCGATCTCGGCTCACTGCCACCTCTGCCTCCTAAGTTCAAGTGATCCTCCTGCCTCAGCCTCCTGAGTAGCTGGGATTACAGGCATGTGCCACCACGTGTGGCTAATTTCTGTATTTTTTAAGTACAGATGGGGTTTCACCATGTTGGTCAGGTGGGTCTCGAACTCCTGACATTATGATTTGCCCACATCAGCCTCCCGAAGTGCTGAGATTACAGGCAGCCACCATGCCCAGACTGTTTTTTATTTTATTCTTAATAAAGCAAAAATTTTCTGTCAGTCTCCCTTATATGGGGAAAATGGAGGGTAGCTGTTTTTTTCAGCCTTCTCTTGCCTAGCATCTCATATTCTCAAAATGCTCACCAAAAATATACTGAAATTGTGGGTGATTCACCACATTTACATGAGTCCAGTGTTAAAGGAATGAGTACCCAATGTTCATTCTCCATCATCAGGCAGCAATGGAAACATGGGAAAGGGTTGCAAATGTTAATATTATAAACATTGTCTTTGGAAAATCCTAATTTCTCATGTTCATTTAGAATTGAGTGTCTTGAAGCATGAACAGTTCTTTAGGCTCAGTACTGTTTGGTCTCATTGAAAAGCTACTACGTGCCAAATTTTGTTGCTCACAGACTGTGAACTTAGGAACGTGGTCTCTACTGATTTCTGTATCCACAGCATCTAGTACAGATATAAAAATTAAACTAGGAACATAGCTTACAAAGGGAGTGATTAATTCTACTCTCTGTGGTTGGGCACAAATGGGGTTGTTACAGAGTATGTGCTTAAGAAAGTTGCATAAGGGCAGAATTTTAGAAGAATAGTAGGACATTCCAGGAGAACAGGAATATTCCAGGTAAAAAGCACAGAAAAGTAAAATTGCCTGGATTTGTGGAATCTACAGATCAAGAGATGAACCTGGAGAGGGAGGCAAAAAAAAAAAAAAAAAAAAAAAACAGATGAAAGACCTTTTACACGTTGGTAAGGAGCTTGTTGAGTCTTGGAGATAGGATGGATCAGAAGAGGGATTTGAAACACAGAGAGCCCCTAGATTTGCCTTTTGGAAGGCTTGCTTTGGCATCACTCTCCTGCAGGTAAACTGGAAGCCAGGTGAGTCTAGAATCAGGGAGAACAGTCCATGGCAGTCCATAGAGGTCAGCCTACAGCACTACAGAACAGGAAGGACAAGACGGAGCTGGGTCTGGAGGGGCAAGGCAAGAAAATTCAGCAGAGTCTCTCTTCTAAAAGAGCTCAGTCCAGTGGGGGTTGCCTGCACACAGTTGGAAATATTCTTACATGCAGAAAAAGAGATTTTTGTCTAGATAAAGAGATTAAGAAGTAGTGAGGCCATAAAGTTAGAGACCACTAGGGAGTAGGTAGGGTAACAAAAGGGGTGTTCTGGGGAACACCAGCATTAGAGAGGCCAAACATTGAGTTTAATAGGCTAGCAACTGGTAGCAACATTCCTGAGTGCTCACTGTCAGGTTCTAAGAGTTAAAACAAGTACATCACCCCTCTAGCTGGCCCTGGCTTTGCCCTCCTTGAAGGTTTACACTAACCTTGGTGGGAAACTTTAAAATAGTGGTAGTAGAACTTGTCTTGTAAGAAACCACGGCACAAATATAATTACTGTCCAAAAAGTTATTTCTAAATATATCAATATTAGTGCCTTTGTTCTCTGCTTTCTAAGTGTAACTTAGAGAATTCTTTTGAAATGTTTATCTTCATTGATGTTTTCTTTTCTATTGTGTTGTTAGATGGCCTTCATAAAATGCAAACTGAACATGTTTCACTCTCATGTCAACTTGTAAATGATTATTTTTCTCCAAACCAAGACTTCAAAGTTACTTGGTCCAGAATGGAAAGTGGGATTTCCTCTATCCTGGCTTACTATCTGAGCTCCTCACAAAATACAACTTTCTATGAATCCCGATTCTCATGGAACAAAGAGCTGAAAAACCAGAGTGACTTCTCTATGAATTTGATGGATCTTAGTCTTTCAGACAGTGGGGAATATTTGTGCAATATTTCTTCGGATGAATATACTTTACTCACCATACACACGGTGCATGTAGGTAAGCTGCAAGTAGGTTTGGATAATGGGTTTTGGCTATAGCATTAGAGGTTTGTGAATATCAGACAGAAAATTAGGTTGGCTTTTCAAGAATACATTGATACCCTCTCAAAATATAATCTACAGGAGTATTTCTGGTCAGGATGTCGATTATCCTCCCTCCTTCAACCACATAAAAGTCCTGTTTTGAAAAAAAAAATTACTCCCACAGATTTCCTTTCAGGATTTTGGGGCTTCAGAAATGAGGAGGAAACATAGATTTTCATGACTCCATGGGCTAAGCATCTTCCATTTCTGCTCACTGCTGTGCCTAATATATACCTTAGCCCTAATGTTTGGGTAGTCAAGGCTAGGGACACATTAGGAAGTTACAATCGGGGTCCTGAAGAATGCTGGGAAAACATGGCAGTGTCTATGAACTTGGAAATAATCACCGCACAATATTTGAAGCACCAAGTATATATTCCTGGTTCAGTTCATTTTTACCTCTGTTGATAGTTCACTGCCAAAAACCATTATCTAAAATATTTCTAGTCAACTAACCATCGAGTCATGGAATATATACTCATGAAGCTGACCTTCTAGGTGAGCTAGATGGTCCCACCCTTAAACTATCAACTTCACATCATGGCAGACCATGGCAGCTCTTTCTGTCCTTCAGTAAAGATATTTGAACTAGTGGAACTTATGTTTTAGAAGTATTTCTATCATTTCAATTGTGAAAACTAGGAGGAATAGCATTTGAAGTTTTGGTGATTCTGTGTGGTGAGATTTGGAGATAAGAGCACAGGGTTGTCCTTTAGGTTATGTGATCTTCAAATACTTGGAAGCTTCTGGACATTGAGTAATAACACTCCCTTTGTAGAGCTGCCACTTTGAGAGTAGAGAATGAAAAACTGGGGCTACATTTGAAGCTCCTATTTTTCTCCAAAAATAAAAGTGTCAGTTTTATGTAAAATACAGTTAAGCCTGCAATCTATTTTTAAAAATGTTGCCTCATGTTGGATTCATTTTGGAGTGTAAAAAAAAATAGTCAAGAAGAAATGTCCTAAAGACCACATATGGCCCGTCTTCCCACCCAGAGATCTAATTTTCAGTTCACACAAAGTGAAACATCAGGACCATTCCATCTCTGACAAAAGAGTATTTTCGGAACCTCTCATTCTCAAATAAATGTTGGCAGGTGGGGCTGGGGGAGGGTGTGCTCACCCTTCCCCACCAGGAAGAGGACTTGGCAGGAGCCACCCCAGCAGGGCAGGAAACAGGGCAAACAGTCTTGGTATCTTAAATATCATCCTTTCGAGGAACTTATTTCCTATTCTGAATTGTGACTTTTCCATTTGTTGTCTTTCCCAGGAGGTGCTACAACAAGATACGGGTCTTACGATTCCTTGAATCTAGATCTGGTCAATTAAGTTTGCACCAAGCTGAATGGAATTAAATAATCCTTGCTAAGTTTTGCTGCTGAATCAATACGTGACCTTGGGCAAATATCTTTAGAGATGGGGGAACCTGAGGGTCACGAGTACAGTGAGAAGTAGACTTGTAGATTTCCTTGTAGGATTTCCTTTAGGAGGAAGAAAAATGCAAATGTAAATGAAAACACTGTAGAAAGTCAACCTAATGTTCCTACTTAATCTCTCCTTTACGTAGGTACATTAGTCCCCCCTTTCCATGGGGGATATGTTCCAAGACCCCCAGTGGATGCCTGAAACTATGGACAGTACCAAACCCTATATATGCATTCCCACATGGTACCAGGATTAATCTGCCCTTCCATGTTTATGCCTTGGTGCCTCATTCACACTTCTTATGATTACAGGTTCTACTGGGCATCTTCTTCCAGCAGAGCTTGTTTTCATTGCAATTAAAGACTTGCTTTGGATGGAAATGTGGCTGTAGCTTCATCATAAGCAGACACAGCCTCTCCAGTAATCTTTATATTTTTCAATCCAAGCTGATTTCTAAATCTGTGTAGCCACCCTCTACTTGCAGTAAATGGCCTGTTTCAAGGGATCTCTTGCTGAAATCTTCATAAAAGCCCAAAGCCTTCCAGTGTAACATATCATCAAGCAGAATACATTTCTGTTCATATCTTCCACCCTTAAATTTAATGCCATTTCCATCTTAGCATGTACAACACAGTGTGGCCATAACTGTTGTAGGTTGAGACAACACAAATTTTCTTCTTTCTTTCTTCACAATTTTACAGATAGAAGATTCATTTTCACCATAGATCTCAGCAACCTCAATATATGATTTTTCATATGTCAAGAGCTTTAATTGTTTTAGTTCAAGGAAGCAGTTTATGGCTTCTTTTTGGTATATCCAAATTGCCAGCATCACTACTCTTGTGCTTTGTGAACATTCTTAAAGAAAATAAGGGTTACTTGAACACAAGCATTGTTATACCATGACAGTCAATCTGATAACTGAGATGGCTAGTAAATGATTCATGGTGGTAGTGTGTACAACGTGGATATGCTGGACAAAGGGTGCAGTCACATCCCAGGTGGGATGGAGTGGCACGACACGATATTTCATCATGCTACTCAGAATGGCACACAATTTAAAACTTAAGAATTGTTTACTCTTGGAATTTTCCATTTGGTTATGTTTGGACTACAGTTGACCATGGGTAACTAAAACCTCAGAAAGTTAAACCATGGATAAAGGGGACTCCTGTATGGAATTTCAGAATGACACAAATAGGTGAAGAGATTAATATTTTATTAGTTGTAAAACACTATAGTATGTTCATAGAAAATGACATTTGTTATGTAAACAGAGGTATTCGTTCTAAAGAATAGCCACAAACGTTTTCCTCCTTAATTGACCTTTGTGCTCTATCGCTTGCTGCCCATGTTTTAGCAGAACATAGACCATAAGGTTAGCAGGGTTCTGACTTTGGTAACCCAGGGTCTCTGGAGTCCCCACTTCCATTAATACTACTTTCAACAATTCTAGTCCTGACCAAGATGTTGGAGAATGGAGAAAGTTTAGGCTCCTCCAGTTATTTCTGAGGAGCTCTAAACACTATCAGCAGGTCCTCCTTTTCTGCAGTTTGTTACCCAAAGTCAACCGCAGTCTGAAATTTTTAAAAGGAAAATTCCAGAAATAATGTTTTAAATTGTGTGCCATTCTGAGTAGCATGATGAAATGGTACTCCATCCTGCCTTGAAGGTGAATCCTCCCTTTGTCCAGCATATCACACTGTGGATGCTACCCGCCTGTTAGTCATTTAGCCCTCCGGATAATCAGATCTACTGTCATGATATTGCAGTGCTTATGATCAAGTGAGCCTTATTTTATTTAAGAAAGGCCTCAAAGCACAAGAATAGTGATGTTGGCAATTCGGATACACCGAAGAGAAGTCGTGAAGTGCTTCCTTTAAGGGAAAGCTTTCAACTTAAGGGGGAAAAAAGCTTATGTTGAGGTTGCTAAGATCTACAGTAAGAATGAATCTTCTATCTATAAAACTGTGAAGATGGAAAAAGAAATTAGTGCATACTATGCATAAGGTTCGGTACTAAGGTTTCAGGCATCCATTCAGGGGTCTTGGAATGTATCCCCCAGGGATAAGGAGGGACTACTGTGCCTATTATCTGTGTGGTCACCTGCCACCTCTAACTCAAGACCATGGCTTCTACTTAGCTCCTTTTATTACCTCTGAACTTACCACTGTTCCCTTAGGACCCTGTCTTCTCTAGGCCAATGGCAGATGGCACTCTTACTTCATCCTCCAAGGTGAACACTGGGCTGAGGCTAATTTATGGACATAATTATTCCTTTATAAAAATGTGTTATTTCTTATTACAGTATAAACCAATAGAAACTTAAAAGGCATAATAGATGTATTGCCTCTCCAGTTTTCAGACTTTTCTCCCAGCTCCCCCAACCCCCACCAATCTCCAATAATATTATGGTGTCTGTCGGCTTCCCACAATAGATACACTGAGACTAGGAGATATTTATGCTCAAGACAAACTCTCCTGTCCAGTCTGGGTTCTTGGCTTTATCCTAAAGGACCTTTTTATTATGCAAAGTGTTTTCATATTAATTCAGCCTCCTACCTGTAATGCAGAAATAACTAGTTTTAAAAATAGTAAACATACTCCACCCTCACCCACCCACACATTTCTTATTTGGTACCTTTTCTTCCAGTTCACAGACTTTGTTTCTCTGTTTTATTTAGAACCAAGCCAAGAAACAGCTTCCGATAACAAAGGCTTATGGATTTTGGTGGCCAGTCTGATTTTGGTGGCCGGTGTGATTTTGGTGCTCTGTCTGATTTTGCTGATTCGGAAAGTAAAATGTTGCACAGGTAATATCTCAGGAAGAATTTGGGCTCTGCCCCACATGTTCCACATCATGTATATTAAAGATAACATGGAAATACATGCCCAAACAGCTACTGGGCATGTAAATTGATCTGAATTTTCTGGAATGTCATTCACAAAATTCACCCAAAATCTTTTAAAATGCTCCTACATTTCCACCTAACCGTTCCACTTCTAGGAATTTATCTCACATTAAATGAGCAGAGGTACACCAAACTATATACAAGCATATTCACTGCAGCACACTGCTATTGCTTTTAGATTTCCTACTATTGTCAATAAATAATTGAGAAATAAATTAATTGATGATCATACTTTTTAAAATTTTAATCTAGTATTGAAATGATAACCAGGATGACTTAATCATCCTGCATTAAAAGGTAACTGGAAAGAAAAAAGCCAAAGCTTTAAGAAGTTGCCTTTGGAGTGACAGGACCATGAGTTCTTTCTTACCCTCACACCTCAGAAGGAAGCCAGATACCCCCTTAAGTCCCTGGGCTCTGCTTGTTCTCCCTTGCTCTGAGCTTAGTCAAGGTTGGTGCTCTGATTGAAACTACATTGTTCTTTTCTTATGGGTCATTTCATTTTAATTGTTGTTCAAATAATTTTTTTCTAAATTTTAGGCAAAAAACCTTACTAGTAATTTAAACTATCTTAAGATGCCATGATCATGGGAAGTACTTTTAGGGAGTACTTCCTTAGAGTACTTTGCTTTTAGTAACAGAATTTTGAGCTACAGAGCATCTGGGCAAAACTTAGATCTGGTTGATCTCCACATTTTACAGATCAGGAAACAGGAATCCAGGCAGTTAGCTCAAGTGCTAAGTAGGCATGTGAAACAGATTTAGGTGGATCATTTAATAGCACCAAGCCAGCTAGTGGCAGAGGCAGGTTCAGGCCCCCAGAAGCCCTCCCTTACTCCACTATCCCCCTGAGGAGGCTCTGGGTGTCCTGAGAACTTGAGCTAGATCCTGTGTCTCTTTCATCTGTCTTTCTGGTTGACATTTGGCTATCGCCCCTGCTGAAGTTAGGAGATTTGGGTTATAGCAGAAACTATTATTGAAGATATAGTTTTAGGGGCAATGGAGAGCAAGCATCTCACCAATTCTAGCCCTGTGATCATTTGTACTAATAGGCAGGCTAGTTCCTGTCCCTTGGCTGGCCAGAAGTAGTAAGAGACCACAGGCAGTTTAGCTTGTCTACCAAGATCAACCATTGACCTAATATACTGATATCTGTGATTGGATTAGGTTCAAATTATGGGAGAGGTGGTGCTACATCCTACTCAAGAATGATAGTTTAGTTTCTTTAGTGGAAGTCTGCATAAGTCAGTTCTCAACTGTAAACACATGGCACACTCAAAACTGGATAAAGAACTTACAAGACAGTATATTCACAGCTGGGAGCACCCGATTCACTAGCAAACTTAAACTTGAAGGGATAAGGACAGACAGCAGTTCCCAAAACTTGAAAGGAGAGAGTCACATAAGATTAGTTGCCTTGTAAGGACAGTGACTTACTTTTTTCTTTCTTTCTTTTTATTTAAGTTCTGGGATATATGTGCTGAACATGCAGGTTTGTTACATAGGTATACATGTGCCCTGGTGGTTTGCTGCACCTATCAACCTATCATCTAGGTTTTAAGCACCGCATACATTAGCTATGTGTCCTAATGCCCTCCCTCTCCTTTACCCTCATCCTCTGACAGTCCCTGGTGTGTGATGTTCCCCACCCTGTGTCCAAGTGTTCTCATTGTTCAATTCCCACCTATGAGTGAGAACATGCGGTGTTTGCTTTTCTGTCCTTGTGATAGTTTGCTGAGAATGATGGTTTCCAGCTTCATCCATGCCCCTGCAAAGCACATGAACTCATTCTTTTTTGTGACTGCATAGTATTCCATGGTGTATATGTGCCACAATTTCTTTATCCAGTCTATCATTGATGGACATTTGGGTTGGTTCCAGGTCTTTGCTATTGTGCATAGTGCTGCAGTAAACATACCTGTGTATGTGTCTTTATAGTAGAATGATTTATAATCCTTTGGGTATATACCCAATAATGGGATTGCTGGGTCAAATGGCGTTTCTGGTTCCAGATCCTTGAGGAATCGCCACACTGTCTTCCACAATGGTTGAACTAATTTACTCTCCCACCAAAAGTGTAAAAGTGTTCCTATTTCTCCACAGCCTCTCCAGCATCTGTTTTTTCCTGACGTTTTAATGATTGCCATTCTAACTGGTGTGAGATGGTATCTCATTGTGGTTTTGATTTGCATTTCTCTAATGACCAATGATGAGGTGCTCTTTTTCATGTTTGTTGGCTGCATAAATGTCTTCTTTTGAGAAGTGTCTGTTCATACCCTTCACCCACTTTTGATGGGGCTGTTTGTTTTTTTCTTGTAAATTTGTTTAAGTTCCTTGTAGATTCTGGATATTAGACTTTTGTCAGATGGATAGACTGCAAAAATTCTCTCCCATTCTGTAGGTTGCCTGCTCACTCTGATGATCGTTTCTTTGGCTGAGCAGAAGCTCTTTAGTTTAATTAGATCCCAGTTTGTAAGGTATAAGGAAGGGGCCTAGCTTCTATTTTCTGCATATGGCTAGCCAGTTTGCCAAGTACCATTTATTAAACAGGGAATCCTTTCCGCATTGCTTGTTTTTGTCAGGTTTGTCAAAGATCAAATGGTTGTAGATGTGTGGTGCTATTTCTCAGGCCTCTGTTCTATTCCATGTATCTGTTTTGGTACCAGTGCCATGCTGTTTGGTTACTGTAACCTTGTAGTATAATCTGAAGTCAGGCAGCTTGATGCCTCCAGCTATGTTCTTTTGCTTAGGATTGTCTTGGCTATATGGGCTGTTTTTTGGTTCCATATGAAATTTAAAGTAATTTTTTCTAGTTCTGTGAAGAAAGTCAATGGTAGCTTGATGAGAAGAGCATTGAATCCATAAATTACTTTGGGCAGTATGGCCATTTTCACACTATCGATTCTTCCTATTCACAAGTATGAATTTTTTTTCCATTTGGTTGTGTCCTCTCTCATTTCCTTGAGCAGTGGTTTGTAGTTCTCCTTGAAGATGTCCTTCACATCCCTTGTAAGTTGTATTCCTAGATATTTCATTTTCTTTGTAGCAATTGTGAATGGGAGTTCATTCATGATTTGGCTATTTGTCTGTTATTGGTGTATAGGAATGCTTGTGATTTTTGCACATTGATTTTATATCCTGAGACTTTGCTGAAGTTGCTTATCAGCTTAAGGAGATTTTGGGCTGAGATGATGGGGTTTTCTAAATACACAATCATGTCATCTGCAAACAGAGACAATTGGACTTCTTCTGTTCCTATTTGAATACTTCTATTTATTTCTCTTGCCTGACTGCCCTGGTCAAAACTTCCAATACTATGTTGAACTATGGTGATAGAGGTCATCCTTGTCTTGTGCTGGTTTTCAAGGGGAATGCTTCCAGCTTTTGCCCATTCAGTATGACATTGGCTAAAGGTTTGCCATAAATCGCTCTTATTATTTTGAGATATGTTCCATCAATGCCCAGTTTGTTGAGAGTTTTTAGCATGAAGGGGTGTTGAAGTTTATCGAAGGCCTTTTCTGCATCTATTGAGATAATTACGTGGTTTTTGTCATTGGTTCTGTTTACATGATAGATTACATTTATTGATTTGCATATGTTGAACCAGTCTTGCATCCCAAGGATGAAGCCAACTTGATCATGGTGCATAAGCTTTTTGATGGGCTGTGGAGTCGGTTTGCCAGTATTTTATTGAGGATTTTTGCATTGATGTTCATCAGGGATATTGGCCTGAAATTTTCATTTTTTGTTGTGTCTCTGCCAGGTTTTGGAATCAGGATGATGCTGGTCTTATAAAATGGTTAGGGAGGAGTCCCTCTTTATCTATTGTTTGGAATAGTATCAGAAGGAATGGTACCAGCTCCTCTTTGTACCTCTGGTAGAATTTGGCTGTGAATCCATCTGGTCCTGGGCTTTTTTTGGCCTGTGGGCTATTAATTACTGCTTCAATTTCAGAACTTGTTATTGGTTTATTCAGGGATTTGACTTCTTCCTGGTTTAGTCTTAGGAGGGTGTCCAGGAATTTATCTATTTCTTCTAGATTTTCTAGTTTATTTGCTTAGAGGTATTTATAGTATTCTCTAATGGTAGCTTGTATTTCTGTGGGATCAGTGGTGATATCCCCTTTATCATTTTTTATTGTGTCTATTTAATTCTTCTTTCTTTTCTTCTTTATTAGTCTGGCTAGCCGTCTATCTATGTTGTTAATCTTTTCAAAATACCAGCTCCAGGGTTTACAGACACCTCATACAGGAGATCTCCAGCTGGCATCAGGCTGTTGCCCCTCTGGGACAAAGCTTCCAGAGGAAGGAGCAGTCAGCAATCTTTGCTGTTCTGCAGCCTCCGCTGGTGATACCCAGGCAAATAGGATCTGGAGTGAACCTCCGGAAAACTGCAACAGACCTGCAGAAGAGGGGCCTAACTGTTAGAAGAAAAACTTCTTCTTCTAACAGAAAGCAGTACCAAACAGAAAGCAGTAACATCAACATCAACACAAAGGACCCCCATACAAAACCACATCCAAACATCATCAGACTTAAAGATCAAAGGTAGATAAATACACGAAGATGAGGAAAAACCAGCACAAAAATGCTGAAAATTTAAAAGACCAGAATGCTGCTTCTCCTCCAAATGATTGCAACTCTTCTCCAACAAGAGCACAAAACTGGATGGAGAAAGAGTTTGACAAATTAACAGAAGTAGGCTTCAGAAGGTGGGTAATAACAAACTCCTCTGAGCTAACAGAGCATATTCTAACCCAATGTAAGGAAAGTAAGAACCTTGATAAAAGGTTACAGGAACTACTAACTAGAATAACCAGTTTAGAGAGAATATAAATGATCTGATGGAGCTGAAAAACACAGCACGAGAACTTCGTGAAGCATACACAAGTATCAAATAGCTGAATCAATCAAGCAGAAGAAAGGATATCAGAGACTGAAGATCAACTTACTGAAATAAGGCGTGAAGACAAGATTAGAGAAAAAAGAGTGAAAAGGAATGAACAAAGCATCCAAGAAATATGGGACTATGTGAAAAGACTAAATCCGTGATTGGTTGGGGTCCCTGAAAGTAATGGGAAGAATGGAACCAAGTTGGAAAACACACTTCAGGATATTATCCAGAACTTCTCCAGCCTAGCAAGACAAACCAATATTCAAATTCAGGACATACAGAGAACACCACTAAGATACTCCTTACGAAGAGCAACCCCAAAACACAAAATCATCAGATTCTCCAAGGTTGAAACAAAGGAAAAAAATGTTAAGGGCAGCCAGAGATAAAGGTCAGGTTACCTACAAAGGGAAGTCCATCAGACTAACAATGGATATCTCTGCAGAAGCCCTACAAGCCAGAAGAGAGTGGGGGCCAATATTTAACATTCTTAAAGAAAATAATTTTCAACCCAGAATTTCATAACCAGCCAAATTAAGCTTCATAAGTGAAGAAGAAATGAAATCCTTTACAGACAACAAATGCTGAGGGATTCTGTCACCACTAGACCTGCCTTACAAGAGATCCTGCAGGAAGCACTAAATACAGAAAGGAAAATTCGGTACCAGCCACTGCAAAAAAACACCATAATATGAAGATCAACGACACTATGAAGAAATTGCATCAACTAATGCACAAAATAACCAGCCAGCATCATGATGACAGGATCAAATTCACATATAACAATATTAACCTTAAACGTAAATGGACTAAATGCCCCAGTTAAAAGATACAGACTGGCAAATTGGATAAAGAGTCAAGACCCATCAGTGTGTTGTATTCAGGAGACCCATCTCATGTGCAAAGACACACATAGGCTCAAAATAAAGGTATGGAGGAATATTTACCAAGCAAATGGAAAGCATAAAAAAAGCAGGGGTTGCAATTCTATTCTCTGATAAAACAGACTAAACCAACGAAGATCAAAAAAGACAAAGAAGGGCATTACATAATGGTAAAGGGATCAACGCAAAGAGAACTAACTATCCTAAATATATATGCAGCCAATACAAGAGCACCCAGATTCATAAAGCAAGTTCTTAGAGACCTATAAAGAGACTTAGACTCCCACACAATAATAGTGGGAGACTTTAACATCCCACTGTCAATATTAGACAGATCAATGAGACAGAAAATTAACAAGGATATTCAAAACTTGAACTCGGCTCTGGACCAAGCAGACCTAATAGACATCTACAGAACTCTCCACCGCAAATCAACAGAATATACATTCTTCTCAGCACCACATAGCACTTATTCTAAAATCGACCACATAATTGGAAGTAAGACACTCCTTAGCAAATGCAAAAGAATGGAAATCATAGCAGTCTCTCAGGCCACAGTGCAATCAAATTAGAACTCAGGATTAAGAAACTCACTCAGAACCACACAACTACAAGGAAACTGAACAACCTGCTCCTGAATGACTCCTGGGTAAATAACGAAATTAAGGAAGAAATAAATAAGTTCTTTGAAAGCAATGGGAACGAAGACACAACATACCAGAATCTCTGGGACACAGCTAAAGCAGTGTTAAGAGGGAAATTTATAGCACCAAATGCCCACATCAGAAAGCAGGAAAGACCTAAAATCGACACCCTAACATCACAATTAAAAGAACTAGAGAAGCAAGAGTGAACAAATTCAAAAGCTAGCAGAAGACAAAAAATAACTAACAGCAGAACTGAAGGCAATAGAGACACGAAAAACCCTTCAAAAAATCAGAGAGTGACTTTCAGTTGAAGGACAGAGCCAGACCAAGGTGACCGTACAGGGAAAAAGCTGGGAGAGTGAATACCTAATTTCACTCTTCCCTGTCTCTGATTTCCAGCCCAAATAGAAGCCAGGAGGAGCAGACACCCTGCTGATGGAGCCCAACGAGGTCAGCCTCCCATGGCTGAGAGAAGAATGGATTCTGGTTCTGGAGGAACAGTCAAAAGATATGGGCAAAAACTTTGTCACAGTATTGGCCACTTTAAAAAATAGATATATTCCATACTTCTGCAGTGAGATGGGCTGAAAATATATTTGAAGCTGTTATATGAAAAGCCACAAAACCTTTCCTAGCTCCAGCTCCCTGGTTGTAGTTTCATGACTGTGGTTCATATGTTTTATTTTTAAATTCCCTTTTCTATTACTGTTTTAAAATGTACTTTGTCTAAGATATGTATTAAAGGGCCATATTTTATGAAAGTCCATAAGGAGGCCTTCTTTGAGAAATGACATATCCCTTTTTCTTTAACCATCACTCTCATCCCCTCTTTGGCTATGACATTTCCATTGTTAGCAGTTGGTAGGAACTAGGCCAAGGATCACAAGAAGCCAGGAATTGCTGAGCTGACTGAACTGCCTTTACTCCCCTGCTTTGGAGCACCTGGATCAACCATACACATTTACTGCTGCTTCTGATGATGTGTTTTTACACTGAATGCATTTTTCATGTTGTTTGTTAAAGATATGAAGGGAGTGTAACTCAGATGATTCTAATAACATAATTATATTGAGATAGGACTAAGGGAGAATTTTGGTGTTTGCAAAGAAATTATTTTTAAGTTCTCTTTTTTTCCTGTAGAAAGACGTCGTGTCTCTACTGAGAGCACTCATGATGATAATGCCTCTGATAATGACGAAGAAAAGACGGTAAGGCATTATTTCCTTTATCAAACAATATACAGTATAAAAATGCTTCTTTAAAAGGGTAATCGAAGTTCTGACTGATTCACATATCATCACGCAAGACTTTTATACAGAAAAAAAACAGCAAGGAGGGGTTGCAGGATAATATAGCACGAAAAATATAATTAGACTTTTCCCAATGTCTATAATTAAACAGGCTCTACTTGCTTAAATACATGGTTGTTCTTCTTGTCTCCTATTGCTATTTGTAGAGAAGATCTCCAATGGCATTGTGCATATGAGGGTGAGCCAATGTACTTATTCTTATGATAGAAGCATGAAACATGGGATTGTATACAAGTGGAAAGAAACACAACTATAATTCACTTGCAAATTATAGTTTGATTGTATACTTCCTTTTTACTGCATTCCTTTTATTATTTACGTGTTCCATTAATCAGAATATAAATAAGGGCTAGGAGTGTGATAAACTTGTTTTCCCACTGTTAAAACCCTGAAACAGCTAGTAGGGAGATTAAAATTAACTGATAAGACTCAGACTTATTTTGTAATGGTCTCATGGATTTTTAATTACAGATGCAAGCAATAGACTAAAGCTTCTTACCGCCCACCCCAAAACACTACTATCATTAAATATTTAAGATATAAATGGTTATTCTGACTTGAACAACAGACATTTAGAGTCTAATTTTTCTCAGTTCTAGCGTCTTTCAGGAAGAGTACAGGAAATGAGAGAAGACCTTGACAACCTATGACAAGCATCGTTAATATCCATTGACTTCATATCCCCTTTCTGCACTGCAATTCTAGGCAATGGCCTGTCAGACCGGACAGTTCTACCACTGCAAAGACTTGTAACCATTTTCTAGTATCACATTTACTTTTCAAGACATAAGGATCATTCACTGACCCACCACCTGCATTGAGTATACATGCCCGGATGTTAAGGATTCCAATTTAACTTCGAAAAGAACTGTTTCATTCCTTTACATTCCCGTTCCAGTCAGCCCAGGAGGTTACAGTGAGCTCTCCGCTAAGAATCAGGAAGAAATGCATCACTAGGGGTTGATTCCCAATCTGATCAACTGATAATGGGTGAGAGAGCAGATAAGAGCAGAAATCACCTTAGTGGAAAGGTTAAAAACCAGAGCCTGGAAACCAAGATGATTGATTTGACAAGGTATTTTTGTCTAGTTTTATATGAATGGTTATATCATGGTAACCAGCTCAATTTGGAATGAATCTTAGGGAGGCCAAAGAGTAAGACTGTCAGTATCTTTAAGATTGCTAGGAAAAAGGGCCCTATCAACATAAGAATCTCTGAAGTTAGGTTACACCTGACCACACGAGGCTTGCATAGTTGATTGACTAGCCATGAAGATAATTTGAACTCTTCTGGCTCAATTGGCATATTACTAGTCAGTCTTCTAATAAATTTAGATGTTCATATAAATTTTTAAGCAAGAAGAGAAAGGAGAGCTCAGCTAATCTAATCTGTTTCCCTTAATTTTAGTCATCAACTTACATAAAAGAAACAGTCTACTCTTAATGCTTGTGAACTTGTCACTATAACCAGGCTTTTGCGATCAAGGTTTTGACTCTATAAGAGAAAGCAAATTCTGAATTGTGGTGTAACTGCCACCTGGTCCAATTTTATCATATGACCTCATTTCACAATCCTATACCTTGTATGTGGTTAACTCTGTTTTTGCTACAATGTTGTGATGGGTTATCACAAATAGCAAAGTATTAAGAATTCCAGTCAGAATGATGATTATTAAAAAGTCAAGAAACAACAGATGCTGGTGAGGCTGTGGAGAAATAGGAATGCCTTTAAACTGTTGGTGGTAGTATAAATGAGTTCAACCATTGCGGAAGACTGTGTGGCAATTTCTCAAGGATCTAGAACCAGAAACACCATTTGACCCAGCAATCCCATTATTGGGTATATACCCAAAGGATTATAAATCATTCTACTATAAAGACACATGCACACGTATGTTTATTGCAGCACTATGCACAATAGCAAAGACCTGGAACCAACCCAAATGCCCATCAGTGATAGACTGGATAAAGAAAATGTGGTATAAACACCATGGAATATTATGTAGCCATAAAAAGGAATGAGATCATGTCCTTTGCAAGGACATGGATGAAGCTGGAAGCCATCATCAGCAAACTAACACAGGAACAGAAAACCAAACCACATGTTCTCACTCATAAGTGGGAGCTGAACAATGAGAACACATGCACACAGAGAAGGGAACATCACACACCAGGGCCTGTTGGGGTCAATAGGTGCAGCAAACCACCATGGCACATGTAGACTTATGTAACAACCTGCACATTCTGCACATGTATCCCAAAACTTATTTTTTTAAAAAAGTAACTTACGTATCTTAAAAAAAATCCATTGTGAAGAAAAACTCAATTGAGATAATATTTAAGTGTCTACCATCTCTGCTTCCCCCTAACCTTGGTTCCTTTTAAAAATTATGTCCTCGTGAAAGAATATGATACTTAAAACTGGATGCATCCCCAAGCTGAAGTTTGACTTTACTGAGTATGTGCCTGGGGTGTGCAGAAACAATAGCATCCTGACTTCAAGATTGGTAATATGACAACAGCAAATTTCTAAGAAAAGGTTTGGGATATAGAGATGTTTCCTGAATGTAAACACTGGCTTATTAAAGCATAATTCCAAACTTATTTTTTACTGAAGTTTTAAAAAATTACCATTTCAGGAAAAAAAAAAAAAAAAACTAGAAAAGTTCCACGTTAAATGTTTTGTGTTTTCTCATTGGGTTGCGACCGATAGTAAGAAGAAGCGACTGCTTTGGATACAGCCTGACACACATCTCTGCTAGTTCACTCTGTGGCTGTGCATCCCCCTCCACCAACCACAAAACTCAAATTTGGTTCGCCTTGCTTAAAATGGTACCCTAATTTTTCAAGAGGATTCACTTTGATCTGTCTGAGCCAACCCTGGCAATTGCAGTCCTCTTGCCACTAGACTGGTTCAGCATAAGAAGGTAAAGAAATCCGTTCCGTAGGATATAAGGAAAAATACTCCAAAGGTCTGTTTCTGGGAAGGTGTTTCTCCATTTTAAAAAGAGGTTGTTGTATGAGGAGAAAATGCTCAGGACTGCTGAAGTCCTCTTACAATGACAAGAGATTCAGACAAGAATGAACCTGGATCCTCTGATACCACTGAGTCCCTGAATTAATCTTCAAGCTACCCATATGAGTCAGGGTTGGATCAGGGAGGCAGAACCGGAGAATGACAGAATAAAGATTTATTATAGAGCTTCAACCTTACACAATTGTGGGTGCTGGTGGAGAAGTCTATGCCAGGCTGCTCCCTCTGCATCTCGTCCTGGGCCTGAAGTCACTGTAGGTCGGCTGTGCATGCAGCGAGGATGAAGGGAAGTCCATAAGAATAAACAGAACCCATGTCTGCCTCACGGCCTCCACTGCAATGCTGTGGATGATCTCAGGAAAAGCTGGTGCTGGTTGCCATGGAGCTGCACACACACCTGGCCAGGACTCTGCAAAACTGGAGGAGGAGGAGGCTGGCAGGAGCTGGAAGAGCTCTGGGTCCAAGGAGCTGTCTCTGGTCCCTTCTAGCTCCCCTTTTTGGCCTGGAGTCATATTTTCAAGCTGTCACAATGCTTCGGTCTGTACACTGACCTTATGAGCGTAAAATAGCTGATTTTTGCTTATCAAAGTAATGCAAAATTCTTTATGACCTACTCCAATCCAGAACCACGAGACAGACGAATTCCGGGACATGTTCCTCCAGCTGAGCTAAATTGGCACTGCAGAAATCCAGCATATCACCTGTCACTGAATGTCTTGTGTGGGGTTACCTCCATGTTTAAAGTGTGTACCAGCATATAGCCTACATGTGTGTTGATTAGGAGAGTTTTGCCTACATGTTCAAATTGCCTAACTATGGCTATATTTATATCACAATGCTGAGGAGATTTTATGACTTTCATTCCACCACTGCCAGCTCACAATATACGTTCATAGATGTAGGGGTGAATCAAGCCAAAGTTGCCTAACTTCAGTAAAAACCATTCACCAACATGCCCTAGTCCCCATGGAGCGTGATTGGTCTAAGCACATCTATGAGTCCTACCCATTAAGAGGAAATATGGACAAAGGATTAAGCATTTATTCATTTTTTAAACATCAGAATCAAAAAGGTTCTTCCATTTATTTAATCTGTCATGTGAAACATTACAAGGTAGTTTATTTGCATTTGAGGATCAAAAAATCCCCATTAACTGTGGAAGCAATGATATTCCCTTTAATTATTTTCTAATTGCCTTGTTTATATGGTGTGAAAAGCAATTTAAACATGTTTTTAAAAAATGTTTCCAACGCAAGCTAAGTTTTTGGCCATGAAACAGCACCTTCCTTGTACTTCTCCAGCTGCTGTCCTTTCAAAGCAGGGGATACTATTCTTTTTGAACCTGAAAAACAGAATGTCAGTGAGTTCTGTGAATTTCCTGTGATTTTCACCAGTGGAACACATGCCCAGAACCAAGCTGAGTCCTTTCCAGAGGTAAGCAGGCCTTAGCCAACTCTTCATTAACTTCAAAGGGAGGCAGGGAATTGAGACAATTATCTGCATTATAGAAAGCAGACCCGGGTAATTCACCCCAAGGGTATGCTCGGTCACTCTCAATTTTCTGCCTGCCTTGTCTTGCCAGTGAAGGCAGCACCCTCTCTAGCCAACCCCATGAGGAGAAAGATTCTGCAGCCACATCACCAATTTGCTCCCCAGCCCTGACACAGAATTCTTTCAGCAAACCTTTTCCTTGTGTGTATGACAGTTGAGGGATTTTTTTGGCTTTTCTGTGAAGGGGAAACAATTAGTCATTGCACTGCCGTGGAAGGTTTTCCTATTCCTCTCTAGCCTCTCAAAAGCAATTTCTGCTTTACTCACTGTGTTCTTTGTTGAAAAGAACTGTGGCAAAGTCGAACGCATGGCATCTGTTTTGGAGGCCCTTCGACCTCCTGCAGCTGAATGCAATTGCAGCACATGGGAAGCACCTCCCTAAACAAGTCATTACATGGGGTTGCTGGCGGGCTCTGCAGAGAAGACCCTAAATCCAGTGCCACAACACTTCTCAAATTGGGGCCAGAGTTCAAACCTCTTAATTGGCCCTCTCGCATAGGACTTATCTTTGAGGCAGCTATTCAGACATCAGTAAAAAATTTCTGGAGTCTCTCAATGATTCATGTCTTATATTTATATCTAAGTATCTTCAATATAACCAACTCTTAGGCTCTCCTTCAAAAGAGATGCTTTTGACCTCCCTTAAGGTTGTATTTATGCATATTATTGGCAACCCTATCAACTTACCTTGCAGGGTTACTAGTAATTCAGTTTGGGCCTGGAAAAATTTGTATAAAATAATCAGGAGTCCATGGAACAAAGATGATTTTAAAAAGCACAGATGGATCAGCTCAAAATTTGGAGTGCACTCTTTCCATAGTAGACACATACGTGACTTTGTACCACGTCAATATGGAGTTGAAGAGGGAAGATGTTTAAGATTGAGGCAGTGAAGGAAAACAAATGAAAGAGTCTTGCTTTGTAGTTCTCTGCTTTATATTCCTGATTCTGCCCGAAAACACAGAGAAATTGGGCTAGTGACACACCATGTTTAAAAAGAAAATGAAATGATGGTGCCTATGTATGCCAGAAGCTACGCTCAGTGATTCCAGGCAATCTATTAGCTAATATCGCATGATCCAATCTCCTCTGATTCCTTTCTGCTAAAGCCAGACCTCATTTAAAAACTGTGTGTTCCTGGGAAAATTTTAATAAGGAAGCCGAGACTACCTGACCCTACCAAACATTCAGTACATTGTTCTTTGTCACTCTACCAGTAAAATCATGGCAATGGCCTCTACCATTAGATTAGAAGAATCATTTCATGGACCAAAGAGATATAAAAAGATCCTTTCTCTGTGTTTTCAGGCAGAATCAGGAATATAAAGCAGAGAACTACAAAGCAAGACTCTTGCATTTGTTTTTCTTCACTGCCTCAATCTTAAATATCTTCCCTCTTCGACTCTGTGTTGACATTGTACAAAGTCACGTATGTATCTACTACGGAAAGAGTTCACTCCAAATTTTGAGCCGATCCATCTGTGCTTTTTAAAATCCTTTTCTTTCCATGGACTCCCGACTGCTTTATACAAATGAATCCAGGTCCTAAATCTCAGATCCTGCAAGTTAACATGGAAGCATTTGAAAAGTATAAATACAATGTGCATGCCACTCAAATGCTTAGCATTTCATCTACCTGGACAAGTATAATTTAGTAAACATGGGAAGACTTTATTGGAACCCTTTGTTCTTATCTTTTAAAAGCTTTTAAAGAGAAAAACAAATTTCTTGTTACACTGGTCCATGCAATGACATCAACCCTAAACAAACATGATTGAAGAGTTAGAACAGAGTTGAATACCTGCCGTACCTTTTTCCCAAACTCTCTTGCTTTAATCTTGAGTTTATTGACTTGAGATTCTGCCACCTCTGCCCTTTCCTTCACTTCATTCAACTCATGTTGCTGCTTCTTATACTTGGAAAGGTATTGATTGGCTTGTGCTTCCTATAAAAATAATAAAAAAAGAAATCTCCATGCCTATATAGTCAGGGTTTTTTTTTTCTGCTCTGACATGAAAAAGTTGAATAATGTGAAAAGAATCTAAACTTCTGAGTATTGAATGGGATATTGTATTTTGGTATGATATATTAGGATTCAGACTTTCTAGCAGGTATAAGATACATTTTTTAATAACTTTTGTTCCCTGGAAATTCAGAACCTAGTTGGCACTTTTCATCAACTGGATACAGTAGAGCTCTCGCAGACTGAAAATGTGCTGGAATAACCACAGTTGTCTGTTTTGTCCTGAGTTTAACATCCTATTCTACCCCTGAGTAGAGGGGGCTTGTCTTTAAAATTATATGGGTCAACAGGTAATTATTAGACCTTGAGCTAGAACAGGTAGTATTTTAGGACAGATCATTGAAATAATCAAAACCCTCAAGAGTTAATATTAGGGATAAATCAATATATATGACACTTAACAGTTACATTCCCTGTAGTTATAGATACTGACCCAGGGATGGCAAGTACATTTCAATTTATGGTGGTTTTGTCCACAACCATATCCAGGATCATCAAGAACAAATACTGTGAACCATGTTTATGTTTACCCTAGGTTTGGGGATGAGGGAGACCCCAGGGTGACTACCTTGCCCAAAACCGGCCTTCCCTACATGACACTCTGCTTTTACCTAGCTCATTTCTTGTTGTGCACCTGTTTGGGTGAAACCACAAAGGTAAAGGAGAGAGCTCTGGCTTCCTGGAGGGAAAAGCCACACACATTTTTGCCATGGGTGAGAATTCCAACTTGAGAAAAAAAACCGAGAATGAGCAGACTCTTAGCTGAGCTGGCCCTCTCTGACAAGCTGCTTGCTGAGCTCAGGGCCACAGATCTCCCTTAATCAAAACAACACTGGGAAATCCAGGAGGCTGCAACTTCCCAAGGCACTCACCGCCACCTCGACTTGCTGCTTGTAATTGTGCACTTTTAGCTGAAGTTTATCCATCTGAGTTTGCATCCTGCTCAGATTCTTCTTGTCTTCCTCTGCCTGCAATACATAGGCATGTATGGGAAGGTGATTTAGAGGATCCAGCAGTCTACAATGGGTAGTCTCATTTGGGGAAATAAGGGTTAGGGAACTTTATTAAACATCATCTCAGAGTTGTAATTTTTAACAATGGGTTTAACTCACCCAAGTTCCAAGAAATTGATAAACAGAACTGTCAGCACTAATGGTCATTTATCCTGATCCACCAACCTTTGCTGAAATGGGAGTTAAACCCATTAGGTTCAGTTTGGGTCTGAATGTCTTTCCAGCTCAACCAAGCTATATCTGCCTGAAGCTATATCTGTATACTTAAAATTAGTAGTGAATTATCTACTGTTATATTTTACTTTAAGGTGGTGGTGGTGGGGGTGCATTCCAGATGACGAGCTAAATAAGAAGCTGTATCTTTATTCAGCAGGAATGAAGTGCATTATTATAAAAGCCACATATGCAAAAATGAAAACCAATTGCTCCCCAATCAAAACAACTATTCCCTGAACTTTCTAATTGACTCTTGGTTTTGAGTAATAAAACTATAGAAAAGATAAATTTCCTGGAATTCTGATGCAGACATCAGCAGAGATAGCAAAGAAGATTCTACAAGCTGTGGGAACCATGGTGTGCCTATTCTCATTGCCTCAATTACAATCCAGCCTCAGGCTGGAGAAAGGAAATCTGGTGGGATAATGTTTCTCAACTGTGCTCCACAGAGCCTTTGGTATTCCAGGGAGAGAGGAGGCTAGAGGCAGGCAGGTAGATAGGGCTCTGCCTGCCCCCTCTTTCCTCATGTCCCTTTAACTGGAGTATTTCCACATTGGAGCTATTGAACTTTTCAAAGGAAGAAATACCTCAATTTGCTCTGGGTGGAGAAGCTGATTTAATCAAGAAAGATCTACTGCTGCTTAAAATTTTTTTTCTGGCTCCATTTGACCTATTCCATCAAATATGAACTTTTTTGGCAGCTTTAATGTTCACCCTACTTACCTTCCATTCCCCCCACCACCACGAACCCATTCCAACCAGGTCACCCTGTTTCCGCAGAGCTCCCCTGCTTACTCTGTCCTCCTTAGGTTTAGCCAAGCTGTTCTCATCATCTGGAATGCACCCCCCCACACACCACCACCACCTTAAAGTACCATATAAAAGTAGATATTAATTACTAACTTTAAGCATCAGGAGACAGGGATGAATATATATGAAAGAACCTAGTTGGGGAACTGAGACAAGTCTGGTTCAAATAAAATCCCTTCTTTGTTTTTATCTGCCTATCCCTCGACTTCTCAGGTTTATAAAATTCAAAAAATTTGTAGCATTATGTGCTTACAGTAAATTATAAAATCAACACAAGTTTAATTGCTAACAATCAGTTTACTGAGAGGAGAGTAAATTGGTGGTAAAGGAGGCCACACAGAAGAAAACTGAAAAAAGCTAGAAGTGGTTGCTGATGTTCTGATGTCCCTCCCACATGGGAAGGCAAAGCCACTGATGCTAGGCCTAGGTTCCCATCTTAGCTGTGGGGCATTGAGTAACTGGTGGCCATGGCTATGCACTTCCTAGATTTCCCATCAAGAAAAGAACTTGCCATTCAGCTGTAAGAAGTGCCGTTACCTGATAATCTCCAACTGCAGTGCCTTTGGGACCTGCCACAGCATTAGCATTGAGGCCATACACTTCCCAGGCAGCCCCCAGGCAATGGCTGGGCACAGTAAGTCACTAGTGTCTGGCCATTTCTGCCCAACATGGGAGTCCTTTCTGGGCTATCTTCGTGCTGGATGCTTGCCCAGAGCTGCACTACAGTCTGACACTCTTCCCATCCCCTCTTCCTCCCTCAGCCTCTCCTTTCATGTCTCTGCCCCATCCTGCTTGCTTGCATCTTCATCTTTCATAGATGTCACTTCTAATAGATCCCTTGTACATCTAATTCTATCCTGGCATTTGGTTCCTAAAGAACCCTCTCAACACAGCAACTTAACCAGATTGTATTTCCTTATCCCTAAAAATGATACTACATTCTTGACTAGATGTGTAAGATTAAATAATATCTACACAGATTCCTAGATGTAGGAGGCAGTTGATGGTAGAACTGAGTAGGTGGGTGGAGAGTGAGGGGCAGAGGAACTATCTTGACCTTCTATAGCAACTACAAGTACCTAATCTTATGTTCTGCTTTATAGCACATTTTTCTAGGTGCTGGAGAGAGAAAATAGGACAAGTTTCCAAATGCTAGGGGGATATAAAGGAGAGGATAAATGCGGCATGGGGACCAGTCATAGAACTGCCATGGAGCGGGACCACACTTGACTCCTTTCCGGTAGCAGAATCTTCCCAGAGGACTTCTCCTAAGAAAATGATATTTGTGTCCCTTTCAAAATGACATTTTTAATTGCACCTAGGAATGGGCTATCACCAAACACCCTGCCTCCTTGTCCTGGTGGTTATTTTGATGATTGAAATGACTCAGCATTAACCTTGAACATTTCAAAATCAAGTACCAGGAAATGTGGAGTGTCCTCTAATGTCTTTTTAAACTTACAGGGTCTAGCCTAATAGATATTAGCTGATTTGATGGCAGAAAATAGGCCTATCTAAGCATTCTGTAGACACTTGGAAGAAATTAATAAATGCACCTCATTCTAGTACATGAGAAACACTAGGATTATTACAATGAAGAAACAAGGGTAAGGCACAATAGAACAAGAATGCATTCTTTGGGACAATGAAAACCAAAAAAATATGTAACTTTGGTTTTTTGTCCTATAATGAAGTTGTTTACAGAATAAAACAATAAGAATAATCAATAGGAAAATAAAAAGAAAAATCCAGACATTAAAGCAGCATTTCACACCATCAACATGGGTGGTTTCTCCACCCTCCTCAAAAGAAGAGTAGAATAGCAAACTTTTAAGTTCCCAAGGTGTTTACCTACTTAGCCATACATACCATGGGCCCACTTCTCAGTGGCTTTGATATACCTAGCATGGTCTAAAGAAGTGTCAGACTAACTCATCTTACAAAAGGAACCACTTAAAAGAGCTGTGCAAGTCACTCATTTCGTCTTAATTAGCCCAAGACAATGCTTCTGAAGTGCTGTGCTTTCTTATCTATCCTTCCTGCTGCAAGGGAAGAAGACTTTGACATCTTTAACAACTCAGCCTCAGGAACCAGAATCAGTACTAAGCAGATCTTGCATTGGCTTTGTCAAAGAAGCTGTAAAAATGGGTGCCTAAAACGAATTTGTCTTTGTATTGGAATAAGCTATCATGTGCAGTGTGAGAGAGCTGGAATAAGCTATCATGTGCAGTGTGAGAGAGCTGGGATAAGCTATCATGTGCAGTGTGAGAGGGCTGGAAAGTGACTTATAACATCTGTGTTCAACAATGGAAATCACACATCTACTGTGTGACAGGGGGATGCCAGACCCTAGAGGGGAGAACAATACAGTGCCTCTGCCATCAGAGAATCTATGTTGACTGCATTAGAAAGAAAAAGGAAGCAATGATTGAAAGCGAAAATGTAAATGATGATATTTTTACTTTAGAAATGCATTAGTTACTTGTAAGAAGTCTGCCCACCTCTTTTCAATTATTGCTTGAGACCAGTGTTAGTCAACAGGTGAGATTCAGAAAGCTTCAGAGGTCTCTCTTTAGTATTTTGTTTCCACCTGGCACTAGCAACAGTGTCCTCAGTGGCCTTGAGTGTTTGTGCAACCAGAAAATAGGAGTGGAAATGCACCCCGCTCCAATTGAGTCAGCATCCCATGTAACCTGCCAGCTGGGTAGCCACCCCGAGCCTCTGCCATTAACTTCATTTACACATTGTTCTCACTCAGCCACTCACAGGAAGGCATCTTTATGAAAGCACTGCAAACACTATGTGTGAAAAAATCCAGATGGTATAAATAGCTTTTCACTTCTAATTGCAACTTGCCGCTCACATTTTGTTTCCTGAGAGCTCTGAAAAGACTGATCCAAACCACTAATAGCACAGGAGCTCTGGGAGGGTGAGTCAGTGTCTACTGCTGAAGGAGAACAAAGATGAAGAGAGAACTGCAGGAGTCCCAGAAGGCCATTTCAGGCTTGAAGGAGCACTTTTCTGCAGGGTAGCGCCCAACCAGCTAAACAGGGAATGGTTTGGTTTCCCGGAGTACCTGATAGGTCAGCTCTTTGATGCATCGCTCAAGTCTGCGGGCTCCCCTCTGGGCCTCTGCACTGCGACGGATTTCACCCTCCAGTTCACCTTCCAGTTCACGAACCTGCAACCAAAACGTGACCTCAGACCACATGCTGCCAGCAAGGCTGGCCTTCTATTTGCCAATTGGCACAATCATTTGAAAGACAGCAAAGTGTCAAGGGAACATGCACACACCATTTCTGGTAGTACTTAGACAGGACAGTGTCTCAGGAAAACTCTCGCCAAAAGTAAGATCTTTTATGGATTCATAAAAGAACTGTTTAGACTGAAATATGTGAAAGGCGAATTCACACAGATATGAGAAGCTTTTTTCTTGAATTACAAAATCACACCCAAAGTGTATGTATGAATGTATATGTAAGTATAGAGAGTAAGCAATGTGTAGCCCACTTGAGGATTTTGTCAACATACTACCTAATCTTCAGCTGCTTTCTCTACATCCAGCTCTGACTCTCTAAAGAAATCGGACGCTGAGTTTATGTCACATGTATGTCACCCACAACCCTACAGTCCCGCTTTGTGGGAGAGCTATCACACAGACGAACTGCCTGCAACCTTATAGAATTACACAAACGAGCTTAACATTCATTCAATGCAGGTGCCTACTACATACCACACCCCAGTGCTAGGATACAGCAGTGAACAAAACAGACAAAAATCTCCTCCCAGAATTAGCATACATTCTAATGAGGGGAAGCAGACAGACAAAACAAAGTAAAATGTAGGCTATGTTTGATGGGGACAAGTGCCACAGAGAGAAATAAGGCAGGAGAGGGACTAGGGAGTTGATGTTGGCTGCTCCCCCTGGCTGGGGTGCCCAGGTATCCTCTTTTTCCTGCTTTCTCCTTGAGGCCAATGCCAGTTTCTCCAAGAAGCCTTCCTGAGGACGGGAAGGCCAGTGCCCTGAGGCATGAATGTGCCTAGCGTATCTGACCCCACCTCTTACTCCCCACTGGAGCCATTCTTCCCTCCTGTACCTCCTCAGAGAGGTGCAGTGTGAAGGGAGGGGAGCAAGTGTGCAACTTCCTTGTGGATGAAGCCCATTTAAAGCAATCTTCTGACACCTGTCATATAGGAACCTGACACACAGTTCTGTCTGTCGGGATGTGAGCTCTTACAGGCCCTTCTACTTTTTTTTAAGCACTCGTTAAGAATTTTGGGGGCAACTAAAGTGATTAAAACACCTTGGGGAAAAACTGCTCTACTAAAGCAAATCCTAGACATCATGTAATTCCACCTGTAAATACTATTGGATATCATTCTAACAGGTAATGATGGTACCATGGTTGTGTCTTTAAGAATATTAACCATAATTCCTTAGTATTATCTGATATTAAGGAGTTCATTGCTAGTCATTACTACTGAGTTATCACTGGTTCTAGGCCATAATAGTGAACAAACAGCAATTGAAAATAAAATCTGGAAATCTTAGAATTGAGTTGGAAAAAACAGTTTCGTGTATTTTTTAGGGGAAAAATGCATACTTTTAAATGCTATACCTATATGCCATTTCTCTTATACCAAAAATCTTGGTTCTTATATATGTCATTGGATAAACAATGGTCTTACTGCTAATAGCAATTAAATGTTGGTATTTTGAAGTTATAAATGTATGCTTTTAGCCATTCTCTTGTTATTTTGTCCTTATATTGAGGGATGTATGGACAAAACATTATGTTTAAAGGTCACTGAGAATAATTCTTACTTGTGTATGTTTAATGCCCCCAATTTAATATATCGTTAACTTCATTTGCTTCCACTGGTGTTAAAATTTTAGGGACTGCTGAGTTTTTTCTTTGACTTAAATTTGTTTTTTTAATTATAAAGTATGCAAATGATTTATATGATTTTCCAATCAAAACAACTAAACAAGGCACATTATGAAGGTCCGACTGTCATCTCTGTGTTATCCTCTTATAGATAGTCATTTTTATTTTTCTGATTTATCCTGTTACCATTTCATTTTGAAAATACAAGCGTATGTGTACACCCTCATATTCCCCCACTTTCTTGAACAAAAGGATATACGCTTTCCACATTGCCACATTGCCCTCACTGTATGACTGTATGGAGGTCCCCAAAATGTACTTTGATATTCCATTGTATGGATATACCATAGATGTGCAAAGGTGATACCTTATTTTTCAGAGGCCCTTTTGAACAATCGAATCCTAGTTGAATATTCTTTCCATTCTTGTAGCATTTATCATATGCCTTGTCTGTAGTCATTAAAATGGATTCAATAATTTTACAAATCTTATTTTCAAGATGAGTTACTACTTGTTTTTAAGCTCCCTGAAGGCAGATACTACATCATTTCTATCAGTCCTTACTGTATCTTCTCTGAGTCTTTCTTGATCATTGATTTTAGTTGTTTTCCCTCTCCTTTCTCTGGCTGTCAGAAAATGGGCATTGTCTGCAGAGGAAATAACAGGAACAAAGGCACAGAAGCAAGACTGCCAGGGGTATGTTTGGAAACACCAGGTAGCCCTGGAGTGAGAGCCTGGAGCTGGTGAGGTGAGCAGGAAGGGCTGTTTGTTAAATAGCAGGAGGGAAGTCAGATTTCATCCAGTCCAAGGAAAGTCCTATGTGCTCACCCAAAGTCAAGCAAAGAATGAATGCATATATTGAGATCTGACACTCTCAAAGATCTGAAAGTGCTAAAAGCAAAAGTGATAAAGGATGTGTGTGTTGAGGGGCAGATCTGGTGTCACATTCCAGGACAAAGAGGTCTTGAATTGGGGACTGTCAAGCCCTCATGATTACCCAGACTCCTACCCTGGATTCTAGTTTCTGGATTTGTTTTCTACTCCCCATCAGGGCTGTCTGTTCAGCTTCAGCCAGCCTTTTCTGTAAGTCTGTAATTGTCTGCTCCATATTTCCTCTTGTCTTTTCCAAGTGGGCAATGGTATCTTGCTTCTTCTTCAGTTCTTCTGACAAGTTTGCTGCCTGGGGTGGGGGAGAGGGTGAAAAAGGGACTGAGCTAGTACAGCAGTAAATTGATCTTAACATTTTTACCCATGATCTTCAGTTCCTGGTCTGACTGGCTGCTGCACCTTGCCTCTGTATATGTGATCTCTTCCCATGATAATCTCCCTAACCACTACCGCCCTCGAGTTTGTTAACAGTAACGCAATAGAGACAGCAGTAGCTCAGGAGAGAACAGGGTGGAGAGAGTGGTGGAACAGGAGAGAGTGGTGGAAACAGACCAAAGATGAAGAACCATATGAACATTATTATACAACACCTGTACTAAAAGAAAGATGACCAACTGAAGCAACGGCTTTTAATTGAATAAAGCACTGGGATGATTGATTATTGAATAAAGTAACTTGTTTCACATTAATGAACCAGGAAAGATATGGAGAAGTGCCTACAAAAATCTATTCACATCTCACTTCTATAATTCTGTGATTCACTACACAAACAAGTTTGGCTGCAGGAATTTGGCAGTAACAGATGCTCTCACTGCCAATAATCTGGCATGAAAAAGGTTAATTGTGAAGCCTGCTCTTGGCTTTGGCTATGTGTACGAGGGCTTGGTGTCTCGATGCAGTCGTTAAGAACTGTTTTGAGAATCTCTAGGTGCATTTAATGTAAGAACATGGCCCTCACAGCCAAAGCTTTTCTGTCTATCAGGTTACCAACCATTTGCAGAATTTAAGTGTGAGACTTTCATGCAGATGGTGAGGGCAAAGCATGAATTACGTTCCGTGATGTGGGGTTGGGACTCAGAGTTAAACTGTGGGAGGTTTGGAGGGTGGGTCAGAGATGAGTTCACTTTTCAACACACTGTCAAGAAAATCTTGTCAAGGCAAGATTAAGCAGAGAGCATCTTCATAATGTACGATTGCATAAATTTATCAAACAGGAGCAGCTATTTTTATTCCTTTCTACCTATGTGGATTTTCATAAATGTTACACATATTTGTTCCCTTGGCCATCAAACATCTTCAAGGTTTCACACACCTCGTTTTCATCAGAGATCAGAATACTTGCCTTGACACAAAATGGATGAGTGATAGGCATGGTTGCCCATTCTTAGAGGGGGCTGGATTCTACAACGATTAGGTGACTGGGATTTGGTGCAATGGTTTTGTTTAGTTCCCCAAGTGTTAAATAACTTGAGCAAATACAGACACAAGCTCTTTACCTCCTTTGAATTTTAAAATGACTAATGTAAAATATAATCAAATGTCCTGTCTCCTAGTTTAGCGGGGGGGGGGCATCTGCTTCCCTTCATGTGGGAGGATCAGGGCTGTTGCATGTAGTTGTGCATTTGATGGGCTGCACAAAAGCTCTTGATGGAGAAGGGGTGAGCAGAGACAGAAACCAAGCCGGAGCCCCACTCTGCAATGGGACCTTCAAAGCTGAATCTGCCACACACAAACCTCCCCCTCCACTAATATCTTTCTCCCAGTGGTACCTTCCGCTAACCATGCCCTCTGAGAGAAGTGCTGCATCTGCCCACAGGAGGTACCCAGAGGGTGGCCTTTTTTCAGTCCCTACAGAGGTTCACCAAGGTTGGCAGCCAACTCTGAGTTCAACGTCATTTAGGAAAATCACTGCCATCAACAACTGGAAAATAAAGAAGGTATAGCAGCCCTGAAACCCTTTTTTACCAACCTGATTTTGCTCTTTAAGCAGTAGTACAGGTTGTAAAAAAAAAAAAAAAAAAAAAAAAAAAAAGTGAATTAAGCATTCTTTCCAA
>NW_016805008.1:1649896-1705826 GCF_001698545.2 Rhinopithecus bieti
TAAAAAAAAAAAAAAAAAAAAAAAAAAAAAGTGAATTAAGCATTCTTTCCAAATCATCATCATAAAACTGTTATAGACCCTAGGAAAATAGCTTTTGTAAGGAAACACAGAAAGAATTGTTTCTAGACACTAGATATATTGATTCACAAATGAAAAGTGGCTTAACCGAAACAAAAGAAGACTCCTGCTTTTATAAGGTTTTGCTTATAGCAATTCAACTGCTCCTTTTCATCACCAGGGTATGTTAGTGGGAGGAGCTAAGTGGCCTAATTTTTCACGATGAGAATAGGGAGGCAGAGAGGTCAGACTAACCTCCTCTTGGCTGTATGGGAAATCAATGGAATACTTTTTGGCTGCAGATGTGCCCCTGCCCCTTGGCCACTGTGCCACTGAACTCTGGGAGACAGGATTGAGTAGGTGGTCAATGGACCCACCTCAGTGGCTGCCTTCTTGGCCTTCTCTTCTGCATTTTGACACTCCTGCACCACCTCTTCAGCTTCTTTCTGCATCTGGGCAACATCAGCCTCCAGTTTCTTCTTCTGGCTAAGGAGGCTTGTGTTCTAAAGAAAAGCAGCATTCCTATTAGGCAAGTAAAAGCCAGCAATGTAAATGCAAGCTGGTCTGTTCAGGACATGCAATGGGAGTCAGCTCTGGCCAGAAGCAAATTTTATTATAGTGAGCCATATTCCCAAAAGCTATGCTCCCAACCCCAAAAGGCTTTTGCCATCAAACTTGAATGGAAGGGATTTCACCCATTAAAAGTTCAGGACTAAAGAGACTGCAGCCTGAATCAGAAGGGAGGAATGGTATCTAGATAACCTACAAGCCGCAAACATGTGTTTGGTTTTCAGTGGGTTGAGGAAATGTTTCTCTGCCATTTGCTTTTGGATGTGGTAGAAACAAGTGTTCTAGAGCAGAAGCTGGGGTCAGCTGCAGACATCTGAGGGGCAGAGGTTGGGGAATAAAAATTGTAACTCCCAGTACGCTGCTCCAGAAACAAAAAAAAATCATTCCTCTTCTTTTTCTACTTCCCTTCTTATCTTACTTTACAGTGAGGAGGTGGGGAAAGTAGTTCAGAATAAGCCTCCTCCTCCAGTCCTTAGGTACCCTCATTACCACGGAGGATTCTTTGTGTTCTATGGTTGGTCCTGCTCTAATTCTTTCTTTCCTGAGTTGTGACACTAGAGGTCAAATATCCTTTTGCTGCTATTTGGTCTGTGTTTGAAGCCCAGCTTTTCTGAGGGTGTGAAAACTCACAGTGTATATAAAAGGCGTAGGCTTTCTATTTTTTTATTTCTCCTTTCACTTTATCCGTTTCACATTCACTTGCCTCTGGCTAGTGCCTTTCTCAGTAGCACGATGAAGACTTGGAAATAGAAAGATATGCCAGGCCAGGTGTGGTGGTTCAGACCTGTAATCCCAGCACTTTGGGAGGCTGAGCGGGGTGAATCTCTTGAGCTCAGGAGTTTGAGACCAGCCTGGGCAACATGGCAAAATCCCATCTCTACCAAAACTTTTACCAATAATAGCTGGGTGTGGTAGCATACACCTATGGTCCCAGTTACTCGCGAGGCTGAGGTGAGAGGATTGCTTGAGCCTGGGAAGCGGAGGTTGCAGTGAGCTGAGATTACACCATTGCACTCCAACCTGAGTGACAGAGTGAGACTCCGTCTCAAAAAAGAAAAAGAAAAAAAAATAGAATGATATTCCAGCATCACTGGTTCTATCTACCCCACTTTCTCTATGGCATGAAGCATCTTTATCGAGACTGCCATCTTTTGTCCTTATGGAGAGCCAGGCCCTGGATACCTCCAAGATTTCCACTGCCATGGCCTGAGAGATGGGGTGGAAATAAGCTGTATTTCCCTGAAGTGTTTTTTGGATGCTCACAGCACAGACCCCATAGAAACTATTTCTTTGTAGAGGAAGGTACAAGTACAAATACCAATTTGTTTGTACATAGAATCATTTAAAATTTGCTAGGGAGACAAGGGCTTAAATCTTTGCAAACTGAATTACTCTCTAACTTGTTATTTTATTTTTTTTAGGAGAAAGGGAGTTAGGGGGTGTTTTGCAGAAAGGTAATCTAGATTGTCATAGCTCAGGTTTGAAAAAGGCACTTGTAATCAAAGATAAGTTTAGCCTCATATGTTAGTCCTAGGCTAGAGATCTGGAAATGCAGCAGGTAGCTAAGAAGGCTCCCTAAAAGGTTCAATATGTTTTGCTTGATAATGTTCTAGTAACTGCAAGGTGCCCCAGCATGGTTTAGGTTGGGGAGAGGTCCTTGTGAATAATATAATATCACCTAGACCAGTGCTGGTCAAAAGGTAGTCTTTCTATGAGCAGTAGCACCTGAGAACGTGTTCACTTTCTAGGTCCCATTGCAGAGCTTCTGATTTAGTGGATCTGGGGTGAGATCTGAGAATTTACATTTTTTGTGTTAGGGATTCTTATATGTACACATCAAGTTTCAGAAACTCTGCCCTAGAGACCAGGTCTCCCCTGCCTAATTTTCTTCTTCCCCAAATCCTCTCCTCTCTATGCATGCTTTTTCTCTAACTGAGCCTCATCTCTCTCTAGGCTAGTGATTTTGCATCATATTGGATCCCACTGGTGCATTATTATGTATGATATGCATGGCAAATCATTTGTTACCAATAGCAATTAAGTATTATAGACCAGTGGTCCCCAACCCTTTTGGTTTCATGGAAGAAAATTTTTCCACAGACCAGGTAGGGGGGTTGGGTAGGGGAATGGTTTGGGGATGAAACTGTTCCACCTCACATTATGAGGCATTAGATTCTCATAAGGAGCATGCAGCCTACATCTGTCACATGAGCAGTTCACACGAGCATTTGCGCTCCTATGAGAATCTAGCGCTGCTGCTGACCTGACAGGAGGCAAAGCTCACTCCCCTGCAGCTCACCTCCTGCCATGCAGCCCAGTTCTTAACAGGCCCCAGACCTGTACTGGTCTGCGGCCCAGGGGCTGGGAAGCCTTGCTCTAGACAGTGGATGAGTTACTTTTTAAAAAGTCTATAGTCCATTTTATAAGAATACAACTCATTGTATTTAAACTTTCTTGAAGAAGAAAAAAAAAAATGTTTGAGTTAGCCTGTTGGGAATTATCTATAACCTACAGACTATTTGTTCTATACCACATGGTACCCAGATGGGATTGTGTCATACACAGGGAAAAAAAAGTCAAACTGTAGGCACAAACTAATTGCAACATCTTTCAACAGGCACATTTCTGGTTCATACTTTCTTTTATCCAGTATTTTTCAGTAGGGGACAACTGGCATTCTGGAAGGCGCAGTTCCTTGGGATATCACCTTGAAGGAGTTTTGGTATCTCTGGACCCTACTCACTCAATGCCAGTGGTATTGCCCAGTCACTGTGGCAACCAAAATGATCCCACAGATAGTTCTGAATGCCCCAGAGTGTAGCAGTTCTGCCCTTAGGTGCTTTAAACTGTCCTTCACAATAATCACCAGAGTAAAACTTCCCAAAATGCAAATCTGATAACTTCACTCTTAGCTACTCAAAATTCTTCAGTGGATCTCCATGAGCTGCAAGACAAAATTCAAACTCCATCAGTCTCAGGCTCAGGGTCCCTGGTGACCTGGCCCTACCTATCTCAGCATGATTTCTGCTCCTTTTGGCTATCCACCCAATACTCTAGCATGTGAATTTCCCTTAGACTCATAAACTCCTTCCCCCCACACCCCATGCCTCTGCCCTTGACTTTTCTCTCCACCTGGCTGGCTTCTTAAATGTCCTTCATGACTCAGAAGAAGCATACTGTGCATCTACCTAACTCTTCGATTGTCAAGGAAGGCCTTCTGTAGGGGTGTGCTTGCTCTATCATTATACTCTTAGCAGTGTACTACAATTGCTTAGTTCAATCTTCATTTTTTTAGGGCAGTGGAGACATTCTGTGTCTATATCACCCATACCAGTCCAGGTTATGGGGTGGTGCCCTATAAACACTTATCACACAACCCATTTACTGTAGGTGCTTGTCCTGGAAACTATGGCTTCTTCTGATTCTAGGAGAAGGAGAAGGATTTAAGAATTCTTGCTTCATGTCACTTATATAACCTTCCATTAGAAGCCAGAGTCTGGACAGCGTATCATATCTGTCAGCAGTCACTCAGAATTGTCACGGCTTTCCTGGCTCCAAGGCAGGAGCACTGTTTTTATTCTGGGACGCTGGGGAAGCACATGGCTTAGGGAGAGCAGGAGAACCAGGAGCAGGAGTGGTTCTGGAACATTAGGGGATGCTCATCCCTCCCTCCCCAGCATCCTGGCTGTGGATGCCCTGACAATCCATTCTTCTGGCATAACGCTTATTGTTATGGGTTGAATTTTGTCTCTCACACACACACAAAGATATGTTGAAGTCCTAACCCCCAATTTATCAGAACGTGACCTTATTTGGAAATAGGGTCTTATTTTGTTTAGAAGGAAACTAGAAAAAAGGGAAGCAGTGGGGTAAACGAGCTAAAATGAGGTCATTAGGGTAGAACTTAATCAAATAAGACTGGTACCCCTATAAAAAGTAGCAATTTAGACAGCAACAGACCCTCGCAGGGGGAAGATGCTGTGAAGACACAGGGAGAACACCATGTGAAGGCAGAAGGTTGGAGTGATGCATCCATAAGCCAAGGAATGGCAAAGATTGCCAGTAAGGCACCGGAAGCTAGGAAGGGGCAAGGAAGTATTTCCCTACAGATTTCAGAGGGAGCATGGTCCAGCTGACACTTTGATTGCAGGTTTTCAACCTCCAGGAATGCGAGAAAATAAACTTCCGTTGCTTTACGCCACCCTGTTTATGGTACTTTGTTATGGCAGCCTGAAGGAAATAACATACTTGGGAATAAATGAAGAGTATGACTGTGGCTCTGCTGCACAGCCTGTCCCTGTGCTTCACAGGCACATCCAAGACTTAACAGGGCAACTGTGCATGGTCCAAGGCTGCAACTGCATGGTCCAAGTGTGGGAAACACTGCCTTCAACCAACTGGCCCAGCTAATACGGAGAGTATATGGGCCCCACCTGGGTATAGAAAAGACTGATTCTTTCTGTTGCTTCCAGGAGCTCTTCTTCTGACAGCCTGCGGCCACGCTCTGTCTGCTCTTGCAAGGACCTTAGATCCTCTAGTTCAGACTGAAGAAGAGAGTTGCGCCGCTCAGCCACAGCCACCTGCTCCTTCAGATCACTGTTCAGTTGTGTGCTGTCATCCAGCTGCATCTGAAGGTCCTGTGAGAGAAAAGATGGGCCTGGAGTACAGATCCCTCTGAGTTCAACATAGACTATGCACCTATGTATGCATGCTCTGACCATAGTTCTACGTATTTAGACATAAGCATGCTCCTTCTCTCTGGAAAGATTGTATTTGTTGTCCTCATCTTTATTGCTGAACACAACAATCTGTTGCTTAGTTTGCTTCCATAAGCAGAAACATTTTCCACCCCTCCCTACCCCATCTTACAGTTTTAAAATACCTTGATTTGAATCTGAAGCTGGCCCAGGGACTTGGTTGCCTCTGACACCTGCCGGTTGGCACAGCTAAGCTGGAGTTCCATCTCATTGAGGTCCTCTTCCATCTTCTTCTTCAGCCGGGTAGCCTCAATTCTGCTCTTAGCTTCAGAATCCAGACTAGACTGCATGGAGTCAATGGTACACTGCTGTTTCCTCCTAATTTGAAATAACAGTTGGAGTGGGGGAAATGATACATCCAGATTAATCAAATTCACCTGCTATGTTTAAAACAGTACAAGAAATAGAAAAAATAAACTAAAATCCAAGAAAAATTTTAAGTAACTAACAAAATGAGTCTGAGGGCTTTTATTTTAAAAACAGAGAGAATGAGAAGTTAGGTTAGTGAGTATATGTCCACCATAATGGACTAAGGTTTCCAGACCAACTTCCCTGAAGAATCCTGGAAAATACAAGAAGCTTTTCAAGGTTCCTGTGAGGCAGCTTTAGTCTCATCTGATATCCCATAAAGGATGATCTAGGGCAAGCACCTGGGTTTCCTGTGGTGGCTAAGGATGAAGGAAGGATGCTCTTTCAGACAGCCATAATATTTCAACTACTTTCAATGGTGAAAAATATCTGAACAAGGCAGGAAAAAGCCACTCAGGTTGGAACAACTCCTGAGATGCAGCAACACTGCTACAGTAGCCTGGAGACATAACTCTCCTAGAATAAAATGGTTATCTTTCTCTAGGAGTTTGAGAGTACACCCAAGGATTGGCTGACAAAACCAATTGTGTGATACTGAATTACTTTAACACTTTAAATTCCTTCCTAAGAACAAAAACTAGAACTAAAAACGTGTTTGCAAAGTGACAGAAAACAATAGCTACGTGTTTAGGAAGGCCATAACAAAATAAAAAATTGAGAGAATTCATGGGAATTTTTATTTCCCAAACTGTTTGTAGTTAGTTTGGAACCATGTGACTAGATTCTGGTAAATGCACTGTGGGCAGTAATGAAGTTTACCATTCCAGGGCTGGCCCCTAGAAATGTTCACTTGTGGGTTCCTGCAATCTCCCTTCCCCCTTTCTGCCAAACTTGATGGCCACATACAGAAGATCATGGAATCACAAGATGGAAAGAACCTAGGTCTTTCAATGACTTTGAATGTTATTGACCCACTCTTCATCCTACCTCACAATGGCCTCAAACATAGGCAAAAATAAACTTCTATTTGTTTTAAGTCACCAAGATTTGGTGAATGTTAGGACAGTTTAACTACTATAATAGACACATGCCCTGTTAAGCTCAATTCAGGAAACAGGGACCTGGTGCTGGACAGATAATAGAGAATAGAGAAGGCAAAAGCCTTTCTATTATTCTTTCTCATAGAACCTATCTGCACAAATTAGATTAGATCTGAATTTGATTCCATGTTGAATTGTCATCAAGTCAGTGTCCTAACCTCTGTGAGGTCGATCAAGAAAGCATACAGGCCGAGCGCAGTGGCTCATACCTGTAATCCCAGTGCTTTGTGAGGCTGAGGTGGGCAGATCACCTGAGGTCAGGAATTCGAGACCAGCCTGGCCAACATGGTGAAATCCCGTCTCTACTAAAAATACAAACATTAGCCGGGCGTGGCAGAATGCATCTGTAGTCCCAGCTATTTGGGAGGCTGAGGCAGGAGAATCACTTGAACCCAGAAGGCAGATGTTGCAGTGAGCCAAGTTCATACCTCTGCACTCCAGCCTGGGCAACAAAGCAAGACTCTTGTCTCAAAAAAAGAAAAAAAGGCATACGACCTACAGGGGGAAGAGAGGGGTCAGAGCTTGAAATTGGTTGACAGGTGGAGGTGCTACTTTTCATGACCCCCATTCTGCCCATTGGTGAGGGAGGCCTTAGAAGCAATTATGGAAATGTATAGAAAATAACTCTGTCTGACTCCAGAGTCCAATGTGAGCACCTGTCTTCTGCCTGTCCTTAGGCTCTGGGCTTTTGTTCAGCTTCCAGATCAGAATCCTACAGGGATCCCAGTAGGTAAAGTTAATATGGACTTTTAGGGACTGCATTATGTCCCCCCCAAAATTCATATGTTCTTACTTTACACCCAAGACTTAAGAATATGACTATATTTGGAGATAGGGCCTTTAAAGATGTAATTAAGATTAAATGAGGCTGTTAGGATGGGGCCCTAATCCAATGGGACTAGTTAGTGTCCTTATAAGAAGAGACACAGGGATGCATGTACACAGAGGAAAGAACAGAGGAGGATGCAGTAAAAATGTGACCATCTGCAAGCCAAGGAGGGGCACTGGGAGAAACCAGACCTGCCAACACTTTGATCTTGAACCTTTAGTCTCCAGAGCTGTAAGGAAATACATTTCTGCTGTTGAAGCCACCCATCTGTGCATCTTGTGATGACACCTGTAGTAAACCAGGACAGGGATGCTCACACTCCACATCACCAAAAGCTGTCAAACACTTATCTGTCCTACACTGGGAAACTCTCATTTTTGCCACAGTTGACACTCCTTACACAGGAACACTGAAGCATCCTTAGCCTGGTGTCAAAATCCTCTGTACAGAAATACATTCTACTTAAGCAGGCAAACTGCATGTTTTAAACTGCACTTTTCCCACAGTTGTTTATGAAACTTCATGAGTGCCTGCAGACAAGTAAAAAGTGAGATGGTTTAAGAGGCATGAGTATAATACAGTCCTGGAGAATGGCTGCTAAACAATCAACACATTTCATACAGAGTCAAGAAATCTTTAAAATGAAAACTCCCTCAAGTACATTCTTTAAGAAAAATGATGCATTCAAGACCAAGGGCAATATAGGAAGAAGTACCTTCTTTTTCCTAAAATGTGAAATACAATTTAAAAAACCAAATGCAAGGAAAAATCGAGATGATAGAACTTTGAAGAGCTAATGATTTTAAATCATTAGTTCAGCATTTAAATCATTGACAATGCAATAGGTCATTTATTTTCCTTATGATATTTCTAATCTATGTCAAAGAAATAAGGGATTTTTTTCTTAATCCAAATACATATGAGCCAGCTTTAAAATAATTAACAAGTTATTTTGCTACCATGTCTGAGTTTGAGATTCTAATTTTCAAAGACATTCGAAAATATTTTACTTATAAGTGGGAAAAGATTTGAGCATATTCTGGCAGAGAGTCACTCAGACAATAAAAGAAACCAAGTCAGATGGTATATATAAATTAAGACCACGTGGCAAAGTTTGACATGACTGAGATCAGAGGAGTGGACTTTACAGAAGGAACATTACTATGTACCTGGGGCTCTAGACCAGGGGTGGGAAAACTATGGGCTGTGGGCCAAAATCCCACCATGCCCATTTATTTCCTATTGTCTATGGCTGTTTTCAACCTACAACTACAGTGTTAAGTAACTGCCACATCTCTGTGGCAAACGAAACATGTAGCTAACAAAGCAGAAAATATTTAACATCTGACCCTTCAGAGAAAAAGCTTGCTTAGCCTTTCAATCAGTGATCAACCAAAACAAACAAATGCAGTATGATAGAATAAGGAATTTCAGTGCCTCATTCTCAAAAACACCTCTCTGGGTGTATCTGGGAGAGCAGAATACAGCTCAGAAAGCCCATGGCTGTGGACCAGTGTGATGACTCTCACATTTCAACATTTCCTCCAATCAGAGAATTACCTGAAGAAGCAGGATGCACCTGACCAACCTGTTGTCAGCTCAGTCTTGGGCCATGCAGTGGGCCTTCAAGCTGGCCTCGTTTCCTCTGTCTAATAAGATGGGAAGATCAAAGCCAGCTACCAGCTCTTCTTCTCCTTCCATCAGTGACTGCACCATCACCTCCCTACCTCAACCTATGCCAACTATAACATTATTTATTTATTATAGAAATAAATAGAATACCCTATCATCCAAAAGTGTCTACGAAAGCCTGACTAGAATATGAGGCAGTGTCTGGTGAACATTAAGCACTCCAACATCTGTTGAACAAGTGAAACATATCACACACATACCAGCTGCTTGTACTTTTCACCATCAACAGGCATCCAGGCTGGGCTCATTCAGAATCAGGCTTCACCAGAGTGGAAGACATGGCTTGGCAGCAGAGCATGAGTTGAATGAGTTACCCAGTTTGCTGCACTATGAAGGTTTTGCCTTTGCCTGCGGGTCACTTTCTCTTGCTTTTTGGTCCCTTTAACTTACTCACCAGGTCCTGTCTTCCTGGGAACCTTCTGTTTCTGTGGAGTTAATGATGGGTTATATGGGCATATGATCTTGAACCTGATCTTGCCCTCAGGCAATATTTTCCTTGTTCTATAACTTCCCTGGCTTATCCTTGATTGCTTGGAATCTTGTACTTGGCTTATTTTGTTTTTCCTGGCTTCTATTCAGTTTCCTTAAGATGCCCTGCTAGCCCCAAAGTCAAACTATCAGATTAAACCAAGGCATTTTGGTACAATCTATGCTCCCAGCAGAAAGGGTCTGGGCTGGTATTTGTGATATTTTGTAAAATAAGCTCTTTTCTTTCTGGATATACCTATTATAGTTATTATGAATCATTAACTAAAATGTATGAATAGCTCGTCCCCCTGCTTCCAGCCCACCCCTTCTTTTCTCAGCTCCTCCTGGCTTATGCCTATTCTTCAGTTCTTTCTTCTTCCAGCCCTAGCTCTTTGGATCTCTGGCTTTTTTTCACACTAAGATTATTATAATTGGTGAACTGCTCTACGACATTCAGATGTACCTGACGAGACACAGGCTCTCTGAGGATTCATTTCTCCTCAGCTGGGTTTATTTATAGGTACAGGTCTGATATTACTTGAAATCAGTGTTATTTGTTGCTTTTTTTAATCTGCAGAAGGAGACGTTCATTTTTATTCCTTGTGGAAAGAAGTAGGGCAAATATCAAGGCCCAAGGTTTTTGCCCTTTATCAAAAAAATTCTTTTAGACACTGACTCAGAACCTCTTAAGTAGATCAGAATTCCTCGCCACAGTCAGTCCTATAGAAGAAAGTGCCAGTGAGTGAGAGCAAAGAGAACTCAAAGCACATAGAGGGCCAAATGTGGCTTGACATCCTCATTAAAACATTGACCCCTTGAGAGTTTTGTCTAAAAATGGGCTATGGGAAAGAGGTCAGTTCAATTGAACATGTTAACAGGGTGTTTTTCTTTTTCTTAAAAAAAAATGGTTTAACAAATACATTGAAAGTAAGTTGCCAGTTGAATCTCAGGCTCAAATGATTTTTCTTGCTGACATATGGCATTGACTTAAGGGAACAGATTAGATAATATAATCATCGTTAATTCCATGTGTTTATAATTGTGCCTTTGAACTACAGCGTGTGAAGTGCTTTGCCAACATCAGACTACTGATCTTTCTCACCACCTTCTGTGACATGTAGGGGCTGTTTTTATCCCCTCACTTCACTGAGAAGCTAAGAAGTGGAATGTCTAAAGTCATCAGCTTGTTATGACAGAGCTAAGAAAAAATTCTGCAACCCATGAGTCCTGTCTAATTCAGTTTCCTGACTATTAAGACTCAGCTGCTTTAACAAGGATTCAATAAGCAGCTTAGCTCTTGGCTTCTGCTCCTCTTCAAACAAATGGCTACAGGTACAAGCAGGGGGTATGTGAAAACTTCACTCTGGTCTGAAAGTACAGCATTGAATTTTTAATTTTTTTCTCCATGGCTCAGCATTTTCAGTCAATTTCTCAATGCCCAACAAAGTGGCATTATGGGGACATGCAGACAGTATGCATAGTCCTTATACATATAATCATTTATTTGGTGTTATCTTGAGTCTCATATGACAGCAGAAGTTCCTCAAATATAAGAAAATTATAAAATCCAGCAATAATTATATATAGATATTCCTTTATATCAATAGTGGTAAGCTCTCACCACTATTGATATAAAGGAATATCTATATACAATTGTGTATAAAGGGATATCTAATTGTGTATAAAGGAATATCCATACATGATTATAGATATTATATATAAAGGATACTAATATACAGTTACACTAAGTTTCTTTGGTAATACTCCAACAGGGGCCATAAAAGCAGCTGGACATAATGAGCTCTGTTTAGTCACAGATTCAGAAATGCATAATTGTTACATATCAAAATCATCTTAGATACCTAAAATTTTCTAATTCTTCATCTTTCTCTGAAAGCTTTCTTTCAAGTTCTGCTTTAGCTTCCAAGAGTTCAAGCTGGAAACGAAGAATCTTGCTTTCATTACGTTCCAGGGCTCCCTGGAATACATAAATAAAAAGCATTAAATGAAGTCCACTTTTAGACAAAAATTTTATTTTTTTCCCAAAACATATGTCGCTAATGTAGCTCTCTTAGAGTTACTGGGAAAGATATAGGTTCAAGTCAGGTCCCTAGAGATTGCAACACAGTGAGACAAGCAACTGCTTTCATTTGTCATTTCACTTATAGATTTGACATTCTTAGGTCTTTCAGCTGTAGCTCCAGAACTAGAATTTTAAAGCCTATTTTAAAATAGAAAATTTGAGTCTTGTCTGTGGCTATATTTAAGCTTTTAATGTATTACTCTTGACTTTTTCTAACATATTCCAACTATGGGATAAATTTTAAAAAGTATCAGAGCTAGAACAAGGAAAGTGATAACTCCTACCTGGAATCTTCTATTAAATTCTGGACATCACGAGGGAATAGAGGAAAAGTTGGATGCATTCAGAGAAGAAACAACATGGTAGTGTCCAAATATTGTCATATGAAGAACAAATAAAGGAATTTAGGATGTATCTGACACGTAACACTCAGCGTGAGCCATTAACACCATAATTGGTACCACTACTGCAAATGAATTGCTTTGGCAGGCAGGAAGATTCCCTGCCCCTTTCTGTATTCAAATATAGTTAAGGCAATTATTTGCAGGGATGTTATAAAGGCAATTCAATTCTAAAAGCATAGGTTTGGCTAAATCTTTAAAGCCTGTCCTGAAGCTAAAAATGTATATAAAAGAAGAAACCCAAAAAGCACTTGCAGAATACCAATGATATAAGGGCATAAGGGGTGATGCAATTTTGTGGTCAGTTAGCTACAGGCAGTCCTAAAGGCAGAAGTAATTTTTTTATAGCCTCTTTTGAGGAGTGCTTAGCAGATACAACCAAAAGTAAAAAAGTAAAACTGAGTTGCAATTTTAAAATAAAATAAAAGATGATGGGAATTTTAATAAGACCTCCCTTGATGTTCTCTTGATACTACCTTCAATATAAAAGAAAATAAAATTGCTAACGCACTCTCAAAAACAAATGCTTGGATAACAGTTTCCTCAGAGGGAATAGTGTAGTTCCTTCAAGAGGAGACTGTCACCTCTAACCCTCTAAAATGCACCGAGAAAGTGAATCTTTAGGGAAGATGACCTGGGATAATTTGAGTTTTATGGCTTTAAAACAATCTGGTAAAGTTTCTCATAAAGGCTCACCCAGGAAAATAAATAACGCAATGTTACAAATACATGTCCAAGTTGATGAAGTATTTATGGAGGTGGCTGATGACAGAAGTTGAGAAAATGCTAATAGAATGTATTGCCATCTAGTGGTACTAAATGGTTTGAGCACTATGGCCTTCCTGTCATTCTCACCCTTGACCCATGTGCTGATCAACTGAATATACAAAGATGCCTCTATGTTATATAGGACAAAAATTGTCAGTGCCAGTTGTATTTTTCATCGACTTGTCATAGTGCTTGAAATTTCTATCATAAAATTTACTTCTTTTAGTTAAGGTGGTGGCTTCAAAAAGTCCCTTGCCAGGACGGCCAGAGAACCAAAGGGAACAAGTAAACAAAACAAAGTTTACCAACTGTATAAGGACCAGCTGTGCTAGAGGGCACCACACTGCCAACCAAAAGGAGTCTGTATAAAGTTAGATAGCCTCAGGAAATATTTATGCATAACAGGGCAAGAGCTGCTGCCTGACAACTCTATATGGAGGGTAATATGGAAACATTTGCTTGGCAAGTTTCTTCTGGAATCATAATGGTGAGGTAAACGTAACAGACAATGCTTGGCACGGAGCGCTCCTTTGGGGTCTTGTTTTCCATCACCATACCTTCCAAAGGGCCCCTACCTAACACTGACTGCCACATCTTTCAAAAATCTTTTTTCATTTTCTACTGGTGGGAGGGTAGGGCTGTATTTGAATGTGCCTGAGTACTTGCTCAAAGGTTGAGTCAGGAAGATGAAGTTCAGCTCTGAGAAGAGGCTACATAGGGCTTCTTAACCACCTAATAATCATGATAGGGTGACTTCCTCCTCGTTAGTTTACCTTCTTTGGCAAATCATCTTCTTAGAGGTCCTTTCAATTGCTAATGCACACTCAGAGATAAAGTCAGAGACTTTTCCTGAACTGTGAATCCATAACACTGAAAACCCTCCTGTCAATCTGCACAAAGATGAGCTTTCAGAAACCAATGTTTGACAGCATTGCTTTGAATCTTATTTCCAAAACTACCAAAAGTTTTTGGGGAAAAAAAATTGAGAAGTTTTTGTGACTGACTCTTTAAAGAGGGGACAGCTATGAGAATATTTATTCATTCAACATTTGACAAATATTTACTGAGCCTCTACTACACGCCAGGCAATGTTCTAGGCCAGTGCTTCTCAAATATTAATGTGCATATGAACCACCAAGGGATCTTGTTAAAATGCAGATCCTGATTCAACAGAGATGGGCAGAGGGCTGAGATTCTGAATTTTTGACAGCCTTCCAAGTGATGTCCATGGGCCACATGTTGAGTAGTGAGGGTCTGGGCACTGGGGATAACTGGCGAACGCGATAGACATAGTTCCTGTTTTTACTACAATCAGGAGATTTGCATTCACTGTTGTGTATCCTGCTCTCTGAGTCTCAATTTCCTCTTTTATACAATGGGGACAGTACTTTGCTACGGTGATTATATTAAAATTATGCATTTGGCAGAGTGCCTAGCACATAGTAAATAAACATTTGAATACATGTCCTTTTGTTGGTGCTGTTGTTATTGCTAGAATGCAAATCTTCTGCCTTGTCACAGTGAAAACTTTCTTTTCTCCCTGGTGATAATACCTCTGTTTCTTCCAGAGTCACCTGGACTTCTGTCTTCTCTTGTTCAATTAGTTTCTTGACCTTTTCCATTTCAGTTAAGTTCTTGATCCCTTCTCTAACCTGGTTTGTCAGATTAGAAATCTCTTCTGGAGAGAGAGGTAAGAAAACCAAAGTTAGTGAAAGGGCTCAGTCTCAAACCAATGATACCAGGCACAACAGACTGTTCCAGCCCACTGGAACAGCGGCCTCATGCCACCCTTGGTAACTTGATGACCTAGCCCATATGGGACCTAGAAATTTTAAAGGCATTCATTTTTTCATATAGTCTTTTGCCATCTGAAAATTGCCTACAACAAATGGTGAGGATGGTGCTTCAGAATATTGTACACTGGACAACCTTTGCAACTTTACATGGCAGTCCTGCTCATTAGAGCCATTCCAGGTTCCACCTGGAGGAACACAGACCTGGAGTCCCTACCCTTCCAGTGTAAGTGCTTAGCTATCAACACTAGTGGCTGCCATTGTTTCAGTCACCACTCAACACCGAGACAGGAACTTAAAGTAGAAGCTAGATCACTATCTGCCAGCATCCAAGGCATGGCCCCAGATAGCCCAGAGAATCAGAAGGGGCCCAAGGAAGACAGTGGCTTTAGCTCAAGCACTTGAGTGTTTTTTCCTAGCCTCTCATGAACATAAGCCTTTGACAAACAGAATAGGACATCCAGAAGTCACAAAACCTCTTCCACCTGATATTATTATGGTCAGTTCTGCCTTTAGTACATAAGAGGTGTGGTATAGGGCCAAGTAGCTCAGAGAATTACCCAGTTCAGAGGTGGTGGAAGGAGCTCAATAAGTCACCTGTTCCTCTGGTTCTGAGATTCTGGGCTGTGATGTGATATGATGAGAATTTTTAGATGTTACAAAGACAAATATGTTAGACAGAAATTTTCATTGCATAATAAATTCTTCTCTGATAAGCACTCTCTTAAAGATGGTTTATCAAGAAGAAAATCAGGGAAGAGGTTCTCAACTCTGACTGTACCTTAGAATCACCTGGAGAGCTTTGGAAAAAGCTCACTCAATATTCAAACCCCACCCCAATCCAAAGGTGGTGCCCAGATCAGCAGCACCCGCCTCACCTGGAAAACTGTCAGAAATACAAATCCTTCAGACCTACTGAGTCAGAAACTCTGGGGGTGGGCCCCAGCCATCTGTGCTTTAACAAGCCCTCCAGCTGGTTTGGATGTAGCTAAAGTTTTCTAACCACTGTTTTAGCACCCCTGATGTCCCCAGCTAGTGCCTTGATCATAGACTATGTAGGTCAACAGAAAGTAAGCTTTATTTACGCCTCCAACAGTAATGAACTTGCTTCCAGGGCATCTCAGGGTTTTCATGCACATTGCTGTTGGTGCTGGGATAAGTTGGCAGCCTCTTTGAAGGGCTGTTTGGCAGTAAATCAAAATTTAAAAATTCATTTCATTAACCCAGCAATTTCTTTTCCAGGGATCCATTCTCCTGAAATATTTTTACATGTGCATAAATACATGTATAGGGATGTATAATGTAGGATTATTCATATTTGTGAATAATTGGATCTAAAATGAATAAAGTCTAGTTAAATGATAGTCATCTTTATTACAAAACACTATGTAGCTATTAAAAAGCTTGTGGTAGGTCTCCATGTACAGGCATGCAAAGAGCCACAAGGTACGTGGGAAGGTTGCACAGCTCAGTAGTTAAGTGCGTATATGCTGGAGCCGTGGCTGGGCTCAAATCCCAGATCTGCGACTTATCAAATGTGAATTTGGACAAGTTACTCAACTTATGACCTACATAGCCTTCATTTTACATATGAGAAAACTTAACACTAGACTATTCTGAAAATTTAACAATAAATAGTTAAACGGTGCCTGGTACGTAGTATGGGCTATACAAATATTCATTAAATCGGGAAATATATTCATATATGAAAAAATAAAACGTGTAGAACAAAATGTAATTGGGTAAAAAATACACCGTTGAGTATAGGACGCATGGAAAATCTTGGTAAGGTTGTGGATATCAAGAAATTCTTATCAGTGGCTTCCTTTACAGAGGAGAACTGAAGTTAAAGGCAGGAAACGAGTCTTACTTTTAGAATTAATTAATTTCATACAAATGGCATCTAAAATTTAAAAAAAAGGTCAAACAGAAGTATAAAATTTGAAAAGTTAAAACATGATGGGAACATGAAAATGCTGAAGACAGCTTTGCCTAGCTTTGCCTGTAGCCAGGGCTCTCCCTGAGCTCCGGCTTTGGCTCCAAGCCCAGCTTGGTGTACCTTGGAGGTTCTTGTTCTCCCTCCTGAGTGTCTCCTGGCTCACAATGCTCTCCTCGTAGGCATGCTTGAGCTTGAGGAGCTCTGTACTGAGAGCCTGGATTTCCTTCCGAGAGGTATCCAGCAACGCCTGCGACTCCTCATGCTTCTGCTTCCAGTTCGCAAGGGCCTTGCCAGACTGCAGCTGCTTCTGGTCCAGCCTGGCTGCTGCAGAGCGGACCTTCCCGAGGTCAGACAGGGCATCCCCGAGCTCCAGCTGCAGCCGGTGTCTGGCTCTCTCCAAGGAGGCATTTCTGGCATTGGCCACCCCCATGGCTTCCGCTGCCTCCTGCAACCTAATTGCCAGTTCCTTCCTGAGAAAGGAGGATACCCAAAGAGTGAATGAGGCAACAACTCTCAGAGAGCTCATCAAGTCTGCCCTGGATTAAAGATAGAGCTTGGGTGCAAAGTAAGATGGCACCTCTGCAGTGGACTTAGTGGTACAAAGCAACAGCAGCTCCTATCTGAAAGTGACCTCACTGTCTGTGACCACCATCCTCTGCCTCCTGTGTGCATGGGGTCTTTATTTTCCCCCTTTGCCAAGTTGCACTTGGAACTCTGGATCTCTTTGAATTCCTACAAGTATTTGCTTATCCTAAAGCTCTAATAAGCAATACTGACTTGATTATCTCCTAAGAAGAGGGAAAAAAGGAAGATTGTACTAAACACCCTACCAACAGTAAGCACCTTACAAATCTGTAGCCATGTGTAGTCACTAAAGAGCTCCTTGGCTGTGTTGCTTCTAAAGAACACTCTCTTGCTTTTTCCTGCTTATTCTCTCACATCATGTGGCTCCTAAACATGACACAATTATTTCTTCTCTCTGAGTGTGTTCTCCACCTCAGCTCCTCTCTCCAGATTTATATTCCCAAATCCATCTCATTATCCTCACTTAACAGGTCCTACTGTTCTTACGGGGTACTTTAGCCCCCATCTGCTGTTCCTTGGGCATCTCTGAGATGGAGTGGTTTATTACAGTGCTTCTTTCTCCACCACCCCCATAATATGCTACTATTAGGAATTCTAATGGATGAAATGTGTTCTGTTGCTTACATCTCCTGCAGGGTTGCTGGCAGTCCCATTCTTACTCACTTGTTATACTTCTTAGATGAAAAGTACTATATGTACCCAAGCTCATCTACTGCTATTAAACAGAAAAAACTGCATAACTAGGCCAACAGAGCAATGTGGTAATAAAGTCCCCTTTGGGTGGAATCCTGCAAAAACCCCTATGTGCTCGGGATCCAGGAAGCATCTAGGCTCTAACAACACCCTGCCCCCGGCTTTCTAACCATAGTCACTTCACTTCTTTGCTTCACGTTTCTTAAGTGTGAAGAGGAGATTCTGATGCTTTACCTGACTTAAGGCAGTAGGAATGAAATAATTACAGGCAGTCGAGTGAAATAATTACATATATTTTAACTACTTTAGAAATGCTTGTTGATCAAAGAAAATAGGAGTCTCACTTTGGGTGACCAATCATAATGGATTGCCTTGGACTGAGGGGTTTCACCAGGTGATATGGTTTGGCTGTGTCCCCACCAAAATCTCATCTTGTAGTTCCCCTAATCCCCACATGTCGTGGGAGGGACTGGTGGGAGGTAATTTAACCATCGAGGTGGTAACTCTCATGCTGTTCTCATGACAGTAAGTTCTCATGAGATCTGATGGTTTTATAAGGGGCTTTCCCCTTTTTACTCACTCACTTCTCTTCCCGCCACCATGTGAAGAAGGACGTGTTTGCTTCCCCTTCCACCAGGATTGTAAGTTTCCTGAGGTCACCCCAGCCATGCTGAATGGTGAGTCAATTAAATCTCTTTCCATTATAAATTACCCAGTCTTGGGTATGCCTTTATTAGCAGTGTGAGAACGGACCACTACACCAGGACATGAGATTTTCAAAGCTAAAACAGGAAACCTCCAGCGTAAACTGGACAAACTGGTTAACCTCATTTTACCAATAACTTGGTTCTATGTTTAATATCAACTACTATTTTTCTCTTTAACTTGCCAACCATAAGCACCTACTTAGTCATCTCGAATACGTAAGGAGAATCTCGAATATGTAAGGGGATATTGGAAATTAAGAAACTAAATCCTTATCGTTGGGGAACTTAGAATTCAGAAGCAGTACACTGGGTCTTAGGTGAGCTTGAGTCTGCTAAACTAACTCATCATTTGAACCCCAGCCTGGAAATCAAAGCAGGCAAATCTTTAACTTCAATAACAAAAAAGAAACCAGGACCCTAGATTGTTTTGTAGCTGCCTACCTCCCCAAGGTGATTTAGAGGAAAAGCATAATACAGACAAAGTTTTATTTATTCAGTGTCCCACCAATTTGAAAGTAAAAACGTGTCTTCAGAGAGTACCATGTTGGCCCATTATTTTCTTTAGTTATTACATACTACAGAACTAGTTCCAACAAACCCATGTGGTCATAAAGTAGTCTATATTCTTTTGCTCTTTCCTACCCAACCCCCAAAGAAACCATCAAACAGAATGATAGATAGGCAATTTCACCTGAATTCTTCAATCATTGGGGGGGGGGGGGAATCTTACTTCAGAAGTAAATACTGTATTTGGATATAAAAGAGCATCTCAGTTCAAAGCCAAAACTTTCTGTGGTCCAGAGTTTTGATAAAGCACCTACTGCATGTATTTTTAGTATCTGTCATTCTAAAACCCTTTTTAAGTTACTGTGGGTACAGAGATGGATCACTTGCCCCTTCTGGGACAAAACACAGCAGCTGTTCAGCAATTGCACAGCAATGCCTCTCAAAGATTTAGGTGAAGAACTGGAAAACATTATTTCTGGTTGAAGTTAAAGAGAAATGTATTGATCTTCCCCGGATTTTTGCCAAGCTACCAAGCCAGGGACACATTCTTTTGAGTAAATATTTAATGATTATAAGCTGGGGTTTGACAATTTCTCTTAAAAATAGAGTTTCTTGGTCTCTAAGCAAAATGCTTCAGTTCTATACCCTGGTACTGAGTCACAATTCAGCTGTGCCCCAAACTTCTGTAACTACTAAGAACTTTTAAAACCTTTACATAGACATGACTATAAAATTGATATTCTAACCTTAGGGATGGCCTGGGGATGGTTTCTTTTCAAAGCAACCTTTGTCCTAGAAGATATGACGACAGATTCTAACATTTTTTCCAGCTTCCCTGTCCATCTTCACAGACTACTTTGTAGTCTACAAGTTGTAGACCAGGGACACAATGACTTTGATGGAGACACATACACACATGGACTCAATTATTTTGGCGTTACAAATGAAATATAGGGTTTTAAGCGATAGCCTATTTTCACACCATGGCTCAAAGTCACATCTTTTATGAAAACTTCCCTTGTGTCCCTAGAAAGAGCCTCCTTTCTCTCCCCAGGACCTCTTTATAGTCTCTGTCACTTTGTATTACACTTTTTATATTTTTAGTCCCTCTACAGAGTGTGCTTCTTACCAGCAGTGAATGTTTCAGCTTTGGTTTTGGCCTTGTTCCTGCACGCGGCAAGGATTTGTTAAATGCATACCACGAGGCCTTGGAGACAGAGTCATTATTCTCATACTCCTCCATGTGACTAACTCCAGGTTAAGGATAGCCTTGCCCTACTCACTTGGCATCCTCCAAGTCTTCTGTTTTCTGGATGACATTGTTTTCATACTTCATTCTCCATTGCACCATTTCAGCATTGACTTTGGATAAGGTCCGGTGCAGCTCAGCCTTGACCTCTTGTTCTTCCTCATACTGCTCTCGTAGAAGGTCACAGTCACGCTGGGCCTTCTGCAGGGCATGGGCCAGGGCACTCTGGGACTGTAGGGAACACACATTAACAAAAAAGGCATGACCACCACAAACAATACAAGTCTTGAAAGTCAGATAATATTTTTTTGGGTAAGATTAAACTGCCACAAATTCAAGCTGAACCTGAACCTAGTAAGATAATACTAGAGAGAGAATTTGAGACAAGAGAAAGGATAGATAGTATCCAATTGCTGCCATTAAAAGAGGGAAGGGAATTCTATTTAGAGAAATGCCAGCTTGACTCTGTGGACTTAGGCCTGGAATTCTAGAAATAGTGGAGAATGCAAGGATAGCAAAGACAACATTCACTATCATTTAGGCAATAAGATTTATATTTAGCAATATATTAGACTCAGAGCTTGTTCAAACCAGAAAGAACCACTGAAATTTAGCCTTTTCATTCCACTGATGAAGAAAATAAAATCTTTTATTTCACACTGAAATCTCTAAAAACCTCAGCTCCTAATACTTTAAAATAGTACTACAGCCCAATAGAACTTCTGTAATGATGAAAATGTTCTCTATGTACACTGTCCAACATGGTAAACACCTAGCCACATGTGGCTACTGAACATTCAAAATATGCCTAGTACAATGTGTGATCAAAACTGAATTCATAATTTTATTTAACTTTAATATAAATTTAAATAGCTACCTGTAGCGTAGTAGAGGCTTCTATATGTATTGGACAGCCCTGCTGGGTCTAATAAACTTTTTTATCATTTAAATGGTGATCTGGCTAACCTAGCAGCATCATTCCCCCGAGACAATCTAGTGTGGAAAGAACCAGGGTCCTGACGGGTCCTCAAGGGTCCTTTATGCAAATTAGAAAAAAAAAGCACATTTTCAGGAAGATACAGCTCTGAGGGCACAAGGTTTAGTTAATGGCAGCTTCAGCCAGACCCCTCTGGGTGGTAAATGAGGAGCCACAATACACAATGACACTGAAAAGGATGCAGGCTTTGGAATCAGATGAACCTGAGTTCAAACTGTGACCTCTCCTCTTGTTTAATTTCATTTTCCTTTAAAGGAAAAACTTTTAAAACCTTTATGTGGCATTTACATGGCATATATTTAATTATGGAAGTAAACAAGACAGACAAAATCCCTGCCCTAAAGAGCCTAAAAGAAATAAGGGGATACACAAAATACACATGCAAATAAACTAATAAATAAAATTTCTAATAGCAGTAAAACAAATACAGCAGATAAGCACGATCTAGAATGTTTGGCTCCTTCTCATCATCCCCCTAAGACCTTGGGAAAGGGCCTTTAAGCAACGGGAAGGACAGTTATAAAAGTCCTAAGGCAGGAATGATGGTGCCTGGTTTAAGAGGCAGAAGGGAAGCCAGGGCAGCTGGGGGGAGTAAATGAGGGAAGCAGATGTAGGAAGTAGGTCACAGAAGGATGCTGGAGCCAGATCGGGGGGCTTGTAGGCCAACTAGAAGTCACTGGGAAGGCAGCCAGAGAGATCTTCTAAAATATAACTCATTTCACTAGTGCTTAAGTTTCTTCACAGTATATCACTAGGTGTATGACCTTGGACATGTTATTTTTCTTCTCAGAGCCTTGGTTTTTTCATATATAAGGATGCAATTCTATCTGCTTCATTTGACTGATATGAAGATTGAGATAACATGACAGAAGTATCTGGTACAATGTCTGATGCACAAACAATGATAAATTTTTAAATTTGTGTATAATATAGAAAATATGGAGAATCAAGGGAATAAAATGGTACAATATTTTAAAACAGACTCAACTACCTGCATTTTCAGAGTATATGCCTTCATAGTATGGTCATGTACAAGTAAGATACTTTGGGGTCTTAGTAATAAGATGCTTTGAATATGAACTAAGAATTCATTTAAATATCAGGGCTCAAAGAATTCATATCTCATGTTGGTCACTATGCTTTCATCTTCCAGAATCACTTTCACTGGAGTCACTTTCTAGCAACATTATATACTCACAGGAAGAAATGACTAATTTCTATAATTTATTGACAATTTAAAAGTAATACTGAGCTAACCCAGTCCCACTTATTTTATTCTAGGCTTTTATTTTACTTTTTCATGAGCAGTTTCAGAATCAAAATCCAGAAAGCGCCTTGCTGCCCTTCTGTTCAAGTACTCACACAAGATGGAAACACACACTTTGCTCGCTCTAAATCTACAAAGAAGCAATTGGAATCACCAAGGAAGATCCTTCAGTCATCAGGTTCTTCCTGGCATGGTTTTTCCCCCATAACTTGTAGGGCATTTTCCCTTCTTCTTTTACAAAACATCTTCAGGCTGATTCATCAAGCACTATTTTTTTAAAAAAAACACACAGTCAAGTAACAAGTGAGAAATAATAGATACATTACTTTGGTCTCCTTTTCCAACTGCCCTCTCAGTTCTTCAGTCTGCCGAGTGAAGTTGCTCTTTTCCCTGGAAAGTTGGTTTATCAGAGCTTCCTTCTCTTCAAGCCTCCGTAGGAACTCGCCTACAGAAAGATTTCACAAAAGTACATAATTACAGTCTTCCTATCTATTGCCTCCTCCACTTGACTTACTGACTTTAAGTGTAGCCAGAGTGACTCCTACCCACGTATGTTTGATATTTAGGAAGGGTCTGAGAGTCCTATTATTCAGCAAAACCATAACAATTCTCCTTTTCAGGACTCAGAAGGGAGTCCTAAAATGAACTGATTTTACTAATAAGTATGAATCAATAACAGATGATATTAGTTACTATTTATTGAGAAACTTCTATGCTCTAGGTATTTAATGTATGTTATCTAGTTTAATTTTCATAACTCCTTGATAATGTAGGTATTATACTAACCATTTTGCAGAGGAGGAAACAGAGCAACTTAAATATGACTGAAACAGAAACATACACAGTTCGTAATTGGTGAAGGTAGATTCAAATGAAGTTCTTGAAGACCACATTCTTCTATACCATATTCCCTTGTTTATTATATGTGACTTTGTACACTTCTGTTTGTATAATTTTTAGATAATTATAACTTTTATTACCTCATTTGTAAAATGAAGATAACAATAAAAGATTCTTAATGAAAACTAAATTAGTGTGAATGTGTTTTATGGTAGGAAATGTGACCACGAGAGGGAGAAATTGTATCATACTCTAGTCTATCGTTCCTGCTTAACTTATCCTATTAATTATAGTTGGGCCTTCCATATCTGTAAGTTCTGCTTTGTGGATTCAACTTACAAAGGTCCTCTACAGTTTAACTCAATTCTGACACTATCTTCCTAGAGACAGTGTTAGATACACACACACACACATGTACAAGTATATATGTATATATATATACATACACACATATAAATATGCACATACACATATATACACACCCATATGTACATGTATATATCTTATTATAAATCACAATACCACATACAATATTTTTAAAATCATATTTGTTAACATCACTGCTGAGCTCATCAGAAAAGTCCAAGAATTGACAGCCGTCAACCTAATGATGGCATATACATGTTTTCTAAAATATAATTTTTACCTAAAAGCTCCTATTTTGTTATTGGCAAGAAACATTGTCAGTTGCTTTCCCTGCAGTGACAGGTTTCCTTTGTTCATTTTTGAGAAATCATGTGCTAAACATGTGAGTCTAAATAAGCCTAGTTTGTTTGCCAGTCATTCCTTCAAGTAAAAGTGATACTCCCTGAAAAAACTGCTAGCTCAGCTCAGAGCTTAATCACACGTCTTACTCCAGTATGAAACAGGAATTCTTCATGCATACTTCTTGTTTTGTCACACAGAATAGTAAAAATATATATACTCAAGAGTTGAGATGTAAAAAATTCATTTCTTCTGCTTCTTTAAGGACATCCTTAAGTGAAACTGACTTTTAAAAAACCTGTGAGTACATATTAGGGAATACAATTTTAACTAGTATGTTTTAGTGCTACTACCTTGACTTGTGATCAGGCTCTAGTAATTTTAATCATTGTTGCTTTTGCACCATCAATACAAATGGCAAAAGAATTTAAGTCGCAAATAGTATCTTAGTATTATACGAAAATAGCTTCAACCTCATAGACCCCCTACAGGCTCTTGAGAACCACTTGGGAGTGAAACAAACTTTAAGAGTATTTGGATGAAAATGTCTTGTGGCTTTTTTTTTTTTTTTTTTTTTTTTTTTTTTTTTTTTGACAGAGTTTTACTCTTGTTGCCCAGGCTGGAGTGTACTGGTGCAATCTCGGCTCACCTCAACCTCCACCTCCCAGGTTCAAGCGATTCTCCTGCCTCAGCCTCCTGTGTTGTTGTTGTTGTTGCTGTTGGTGTTTTGTTCTTTGAGACAGAGTCTCACTCTGTTGCCCAGGCTGGAGTACAATGGTTACCTACAGCCTCCGCCTCCCGGGTTCAAGTGATTCTCCTGCCTCAGCCTCCCAAATAGCTGGGACTACAAGTGCCCGCCACCACGCCTAGCTAATTTTTGTATTTTTTTGGTAGAGACAGAGTTTTGCCATGTTGGCCAAGCTGGTCTCAAACTCCATGCCTGAAGTGATCCGCCTACCTAGGCCTCCCAAAATTCTGGGATTACAGGCGCGAGCCACTATGCTGGTCCAAAAACATCTTATTTAAAAAGATTCTGAAGAAATATAAATGCACTAGCTGGTTGAGACTAATATATCATGTATATTACAGAGCCAGTAGCCAGTTACTGTGGCTTAATTGATCACATTTACTATTGGTTTCCTCTGAAAGCAGAGAAAGCTGACAGGACAGGGCATGAGAAAGAAACTTTGGAGGTAACCACCAACAAAAACAACAAAAAAACAAAAAACAAAAACAAATAAACAATCTGGAGCATGGACCCAGTGAGGGGAGGATAGGCTTGGATAAATTTGTACTTCGAATTTAACTTACACAAAAGCCAACCAAAAGGTAAAGTTAAAAAAGGAAGAAAAAACTCCTACAGCCTAAGCAGAATTATCATCTCAGACCCACTTTCATTTTACTCACTACCCACTCATTTCCTCGTCAAAAAAGTGAGTAGAAAATTAATACCAATAACTAGGGGGAGACAGCCAATGTCTATCAAAACAGATTTTACACAGCACTTCCTTTAGGGCCAGACAACCAGGTATTCTCCAGTTTTGTGGCTGGACTGTGGAGCCTACATACCAACTAAATCCTAAATAGCACAGATCAAACTGGGGGCTTGGTAGCAAGGCCAGGTTTCACACACCCTGTGGTCAGTATAAGAAGAGTCCTATTCAGTGTCCTTAATAGAACCAAAAATACTTCCTTCTTCTAGATTTCCAGGTTTTTAGTTTTATCAACTAATTTTAATTTAGCCCTGACCCTAGATTTGGCATCTGGAAATAGAGGTGTCTACTGGAGGAACTGGGTTATATATAGCCCAAATGTGTTCATTCTCTTTTTAAAAGTGTATGCCACTTGGGCATCAAGAATACATTGCTTATTTTCATTGACCTAGGAATTCTATCTCTCAGAATATATTACTAAAACTGATTTTAGTTATAGATAAACATCTAGCCACATGCTGTTCATAGCAGAGAGGCAAGTCAAGTTGCAGGCAAGGTTAGGTATAGTCAATCTCGATGAATTAGAAGCAGTCATTACAAATGACTGAGTATGCAAAATACAAAAGCTTATGATAAATTGAAAAAGAAAAACCCCCAAAAGATTGTTACAATGTAATAGATTGGAAAAACAGAAAAAAAAAATCCATAGTGGTTGATAGTAATGAATAAAGTATGGGACTTTTTTTACTTTTATTTATTAAATGTTTATGGAGGATCAATAAGTGTCAGGCAGTGTTCTAGATGATTGACATACATCAATGAACAAAGACCCTTGACCTCATGGAGCTTATATTCTGACAGATGGAGACAAACATATTTATTGTGTCAAATATGTAGTTTGTTTGAACTTAATAAATACCATGAAAAGAGAAGCACTTGAGGAAATGAGCTGACGGTATTCAAATGTCACCTTCTCAACAGTCTATATCTTGACTTGCCCCAGATCTCTACTTGATTAACCCTTATCCCCAAGTCTTTCCAGAATTAATAAGGTGTTCCAGGCAGAGTAAACAGCTAGGGCAAGACTCCGAGGTGGAGTATGCCTGGGGTGTACAAAGCACAGCATAGAGGTGGATGTGGCCAATGCAGAATGAGACAAGGGGCAAGTAGGAAAAGAGGTCAGGGAGAATGACGTCCAATCATGCAGGCCCAGGTAGCTGGCCGTACAGACCACTGCTTTTACTGGGTGTAAAGACACATCTGTTTATCCAAATATTTAAAATTCATTATCCAAACATTTAAAATTTCATCATCTAAACATTTAATTTTTTTAAATTTAAATATTCAATGAGGTAGAAATTGTAAAAATGTCATGACTAGTAGACTGTGGTTTGCCCCTCCCATCCTTTGATCTTGAGAGTTGCTTCTGCTGATGGCATATTATTATGATTTTCTACTTCTTAGAAGGGAACTAGGCAGGGGTTCCCAAGTGGCACAGAGGTAACACTTCCTAGACAAGAGGCATGTGTGTGGCAAAGCTGTCTCAGAGGCTGCATTCCTCCCCTAGGATCTTCAGATGCCCACCCAACCTCAGTGGGTAGTTCATTATCTCAGTTGTGCCTCTATGAGTCTGCTGGGATTGAGAATTGCCTGTGAGTCAAACAACATACTTACTTACCACTCTCACTCCACAGCTCTGTCTTTTGTGCTGCCAGGTCATTTGCCAACTGAGTCACCTTATCTAGCTTTGCATTTGCTTCATTCAAGCGTTCTTCATATAGAGTACAGAGTTTCTCAGCATTTGCCTGTGAGTTGAGAAAGAAGGGCTGGTCAGGGCTCACAAAGGATACTCTGAATCAGCTGCACAAAGGAGGAGGGGAAGAGTGGCTCCGGGGATCCACATACTCTCTTCTGTAGTAAAGAGCTCAGCCAGCATTGGGAGATCACGTCTTCTGATTTCAGCAAGTACAACCAACTCTAGGGTCTGGACCCCAAGAAGCCTAAACTTTGCAGAGTACAGGTGTCACGGGAGACACCCAACTTCCTGGGTATTAGGATCCTTTCTAGAATTATTTACTTTTCTGGAGAAGGAAACATGTCAAACACTAATGAGGTGCATGATCCTTTTCTAACAGTATATATTTAACTGTCTTTTCCACTAGAATATAACTTTTGTGAGGGTAGAGATCCAGTTGAAAGATATACATCCTGTTGTCTAGAATAGTGCCTGGCACATATGAGGGCAATATGCAAGGGCGGAGGGGCAGAGGAAGGGGAAGGAAGAGAGGTAAGAGAGGGAAGGAGGAGGAAGAAAAGCTAGAAGGCTGCCCAAGCAGGATAGAAGAAAGTGGAGGATCTGAGCCACAACAGCCTAATAACCAAATGTGAGCTGCCAAAGCAACTGTACCCTCCTGATCACTATGGCTACAATCTCAAGATGACCCTAACAGGGTTAACTCTTCAATCCCCAAACCCTAACAGGGTCATCTTCAATCCCCAAACCCTAACAGGGTCATCTTCAATCCCCAAACCCTAACAGGGTCATCTTCAATCCCCAAACCCTAACAGGGTTAACACTTCAATCCCCAAACCCAGCTTCTCAGAATTGGCTTTTCGTGCCTGGAGAAAAACGTATGACATTGGCCTCTGCATTTTCACCTGATTTAAGTAACCAATTTAATCGCCAGACTCTTGCCACACTCTGAGAACTCATGTTAGCGGTTTTGAGACCCAAGATCCTCAGATAGGACTAAGAGCTGCCAAATGCAAGATGAGGCATCCCCTTTACATACAAATTAACTGTAGTTTGCATTCTTATTATTTATATGGTCACAAACAGTAAAATTACATTGGTGGTGGACTTCCATGGTTCTACAGATTTTACATAGCTGTTTTAGTGAAACTCATGTATAAATTATCTTTTTATAATTTTTTTTTTTTTTTTTTGAGACAGAGTCTCACTCTGTCACCCAGGCTGGAGTGCAATGGCACAATCTCGGCTCACTGTAACCTCCACCTCCTGGGTTCAAGCGATTCTCCTGCCTCAGCCCCCTGAGTAGGTGGAATTACAGGTGCATGCCACTATGCCTGGCTAATTTTTGTATTTTTACTAGAGATGGGGTTTCACCATTTTGGCCAGGCTGGTCTGGAACTCCTGACCTTGTGATCTGCCCACCTCAGCTTCCCAAAGTGCTGGGATTATAGGCAATCTTCCAATGCCTTCCATCTGCCCCATCCTTGGCGATGATGATGACACTATTAATGACAATAGCAGGAGCAGTTAACATTTATTGGGTGCTTGTTACATACCCAGCTCTCTTCTGAGCTCTATGTTTTAAATCTCAATTAATACAGCAGCCCATGAGGCCTTTGTCTGTACAAAGAAAGTACGCTATGGAAATAGAAGAATTGGGAGACAAAGAAGAGATTATACCAATGAAATTTTGAGAAAACAGTGAGGTCTAGTGAGATGGTGAAAGCTGATGGTGAGCCTAATAGTTTCAATGTCAAACTAATTGTTATGATAGAGCAATGGCCAAAGGATCAGGAATGTTTCAAAGGTGATGCCTGGTTTAGTCCTCAGGAAAACTTTTGTACCAGCCAAAACCTTGGTCATCTCTAGCTGGAGCCTATGCTCTGTTGAAGGTTGTTTCCTTCATGCTATGTTGCAGGACTTTTCCTTAGTTCAGCTAAAGACAGGGTTCTTTGTCCCCGGCCACAAAAATTCAGACTCATAGACAATTTGAATGATGAGTAAGACAGGGTTTTTTGGGGTAAAAGGAAGAAAAGGGGAAGCAGCGACTTTCCCAAGGCCAGAGTCCCTGCTTGAGCGCTTGCCACTCACAGCTTGAATCCCAGGTTCCACACAGGAAGAGGAGGGGCCAGGCTCCAACCCACAGCAAATGGTGTGAACTTTCCGAGGCTCCACTCCAGTGGGCAGGCTAGTTAGAGTTTCTCCAGGGACACCCTCCCACCTGGCTGTCTCAATTACTAATGGCTATTCTCTGAAAGACTATTGAATTATGTCTTCTTATATCTCCAATGCGGTGTTATGCAGTTCCATTTCACAGATGTCCTACAGCACACCCAGGCTTGGTGTAAACAGACTTAACAGAGATTCAATGGCCAGTTTCTCGAATGATGCCATCAGCCTCACATAGGTTAGAGCATTAATGTTAAATGCCAGGCATGCTCAATTGTCCCCACTCTCCACTCCTAACTAGAAGAAAGCTATAGTAGTGATCAATGTGACAGTTTTTAGGTTGTCTGCATAGTTTCTAATTATATGTTGAATTTGTTTGCTCTCACTTCTGAAAATGACTTTGACAGTCAAAGTTGGCATGCTCATTTTTTTCCTCACAATATCTCTCAAAAGTTCATATTGCCTCTTTTTATAAATGAGAAAACTGAGCACCAGAGAGGCTAAATAACTAGCCCAAATTTATACAGCTATTAAATGTCAGAATTGGAATTCGAACTGAAACTGTCTGTGCAGATGCACACACACACAGAAAATGTCAAATATTAGATTTCTAAGCATCTGTTGTATGAAGTGGTGATAAAGGAAATATTAAGGATTAATTGAATTGATGTCCTAGGTGGCCCAATTTGTCATGAATCCTGGGTTCCAGAGGAAAATGGATAAAAATAGGATGATTATGAAAACCATTTTTATCTTATGATGTCTCCAATAGTAAATGACCTGTTAACTGAGCCAGGAGGAACATATCCAGGTGTGAGAAATGGCATCTGTTTATGGCCCTGTATATGCTGTGCTATGCACCTGTTTGCTTAGGGTGAAAACGCACAGATCTCTGCAAGACAACTTAGTCAGTGGTGTGTGGAAATGGTAAGAAAAGGAGCCAAAGACTTCCCAGTTTTTCAAGAGAGGTCTCCATGTGGTGAAGGCCAGCTGGGCTGTGTGTATCTGTAGAGTGGGCAGCCCACTTGGACAGATAGAAAAGGCACTTGCCCTTAGGCATAGCTTCACATGGTAGGTATGCACATAGGCACTGCTAACCAATGGTATAGTGTTTCCATATATAAAGTATTTTCATAAACAGGATCTGCAAAAAGACAATTAGATTGTTTATCTAAAAGTGGCCTATACAGGGATACAGCATGCAAAATAGCTGTACCCTCAAAAGAATTTTTAATTTAAGCATAAGGATAAGCAGTATGTTTTGATACCAGGGATGGGAAGGTTAATAGAATAAGGCACATTTATCTCATAGCTGATTCTTAAAATGATGCATAAAAATGCTGCCTCCCAGAAATGCAGGGACCAATGGGAATTCAAAATAATCAAGCTAATTGTGAGATTTCCGGTAAGTTCTAAATCGCCCTGAGCCTCTCTGTCAGCATAATATGCTTTTGAAAATGCTTCAGTCTCCACTGTACCACTGAGCATTGACATTCTCGCCATTATAATTCAGAAAATGATAAAGTAAACAATTCAAGGAACAGTTTAGCCTAATGTATATGCCTATGAGTGTTAACAGAAACAATTTATCATGCCAACAAATATTTAAAGCAGCAATAGGACATGCTCACCAACAGACACACACAGGATTTGGAATTGAAATTCATCTCTTCCATAGAATTGTGTGACCTTGGACAAGTCACTAAATCTATGAGCTCCAAGAGGCACATGTAAAAGTCGATGCTAGTAATTGAGTGCACGGACTCTACAAAGCACTGTAGTAATCATGGAAGTGAGACCTACTTTCTGCTTTCAGTGTCAGCAAAGTTAAAAGACTAGATAATGCATGAGTATAAAGAGGGACCCCAAAAGTGCTAATAGGAACTCAAACACAGGTAAGTCTGTAATGCAGGAGGTTGAACTTGAGCATTCCAAAGAGAATAATTAGTTTGGAAAAGGCACATTGGTGTAAAGATAAATATTTGGTGAAAGGCAAGCTGAAATGGAAGGTCCATGAAACAAAGCAATGGGATCTATAACTGGCAAGACAGGTTGACTCTGATCACAGGTTACAGTGTACCTTGAAAGCAGAAGTTTGGAGTCCATTTTTAAGCAGGGACATAATTCAATAAATCCATGCTTTATAAATATTCTGAATACTTTATAAATATTAAATTGGGCATATAAATATAGGATGGCTTGAAAAAAGAAAGACTAGAAGCAAAAATGATAATTTAGGAAACCACTGCAGTAATATACTTAAAAGGTAGAGAGACCTATATGGGAATGGGAATGGAAAACTATGAGGTGATAAAGAGTGACCTGCTGCAATAATTGACTGAAAAGCAAATAGGGAGGAAAGAAGTGGTTGAGGCTTAGAACCTGAGTTATAAAAAGAAACCAGGTGCCAGTGACAGAGATGATCAGAGGAAGTGCCAGCTTCAGGAGAAATAAAGACAGATGGCAGGGATTAAAAGAGTAAGGAGGTAGTGAGATACACACCTACTGCTAGAAAAAGCCTATATTCCCATGCATGGAACATTAAGAATCCTTCTGATGAGGGCTCACAAGAAGAGGAGAGCTGTAGAGAGAGAACTAATCTTCTTAGAGATTAGTTGGATGGCTGTGATTACAATGCTGATAGTAATACGGACAGTAAAGGCAATTCTGCTGAGGTCTTAAATGGAAATGGGGAATATCCTATTGGAAACTGGAAGACAGAGCATCCTTATTACAAAGTTCCAAAGAACTTGACTGAACTATGCCCTAGTCCCTTGTGGAAGGCAGAATTTAAGAGTGATAAACTAGAATATTTGGTGGAAGAAATCCTTAAAGAAAGTATTCAGGGCTCCATGGCTTCCCTTGATTGTTTAAAACAAAATATGAAGAGAGAGAAATAAAGATGAAATGTATAATCAAAGAGAAGCAGAATTTAAAGATTTGGAAAATTCTCAGCCTGGTCAGATTGTGAAGAATAAAAAAGTATTTTCAGAAAAAAACAAAACAAAAACTAAGGATGTAGACAACCAAACATTTGATAAGGAAATTAGTGGGGGTAGAAAGAAGATAGGTGCTATTCATCAGGACGATGGAAGAATGATCCTGGAGGCATTTCTGAGACCTTTGTGGCTGTCCCACCCTATCTGGACACATAGGCCCAGAAGGCCAGGGTCTTGATGGAAACATGATTTTAAGAGAGGATTCCCGTGAGACTTCAGAGCTTGCTGCCCCGGGCTGCCTCAAGTCTTTGCTTCTTCCCACATGCCAGTGCAGTGCTCCTCTGCCACTCAGGCAGGCCCAGGTTCAGCTCAGGTCACCACTCTGGAAGGCACATGCTGTAAACCATAGCAGCATCCATACAGTGCTAATTCTGCAGGAGATATGGAAGCATAGCTCCTCCACCTAGATTTCAAAGGATATTTTGGAAAGGCTTGGGGTTCAGGCAGAGAATTGCCATGGAAGCAGGGCCACCACAGAGAGCTCCCACTATGGCAGTGGTGGAACTGTGAGGGCAGAGCTGCCCCAAACACCCCAGACTTATAGAGCCACCAGCATGCAACACTAACCTAGGAGTAGTCACAAGCACCCAACTTCAATTCCTGAGAGCTCCTGTCAGGGGGGCAGTGCTATGTGGGGCCCTGGGGACCCAAACTCCACCCCAGTATGTCCAGAAGGTCAGACATGGAGTCAAAAAAGATTATTACCAACTTTCAAGATTTAATGTTGTTTGCTTTGTTTTATTTTGGGCTTTTCCCTTTGTTACCTCTTTTTTCTTTCCGATTTCTCTTTTTTAGGAATGGGAATGTCTATGCTATGCCTGTTCCACTATTTTATTGTGGAAACACATAACTTGTTTGATTTCACAAGCTCACAGCTGGAGGAGGAATTTGCCTCAAGATGAATCACGCCTTGAGATTCACTCCTATATGATTTAGATGAGACTTTAGACTTTTGAGTTGATGCTGAAATGACTTAAGTCTTTGGAACCTACTGAGGTAGAATGAATGTATTTTGCTTATGTGAAGGACATAAATTTGGGGGGCCAGAGGTAGAATGCTATGGAATGAATATGTCCCCTAAAATTCATATGTTGAAACAATCGCCAGTGTGATAGTGTTAGGTGGGGCCTTTAGGAGGTGATGAAGTTAAGAGGATGGGAGCCTTCATCAATGGACTGGTACAAGGGAGCATCTGTCCCTTTCCCCTTTTTGCTCTTCTGCAATGTGAGGATGTAGCAAGAGGCACCATCTTAGAAGCAGAGAGACCTCACCAGACAATAAACCTGCTGCTACCTTGATCCTGGACTTTCCAGCCTCCAGAACTGTGAAAAATAAATTTCTATTATTTATAAATTACCCAGTCTGTGGTATTTTGTTATAGCAGCAGGAATGGACTAAGACACACACACACAGATACACACACACACACACACACAGAGAGAGAGAGAGAGAGAGAGAGAGAGAGAGAGAGAGAGAGAGAGACTGTTTCTTTCTACTCAGTATGGTATTTAAAAGGAATTAATATTAAATATTTCAGAAACCACTCCATATCATTGGAGATACTCTACATTTTTCTGGCCATAGTCCATGGAGATCAAGCTTTATTGTCAGGCCATGTCTTTCCCAGACTTTATAAAATCTGTTCACAAGAAGAGAAGGTTGCAGCAACTAGTCATTTGCTCTGCTTAATCTAAGGTAAAGCTCCTCTCAACTACCAGAAGACAGGGTCACTGATAGCGATGATCTCATAGTAACATTTGACATGACAGCTTGCAGCATATAGGCTAATGGGCTCAGTAAAGAAAGAACATGTGATGAACCTTTCTTATAGTACTGGCTGATTGAAAAGATGCCAGAGGACATGAGGGAGAAAAAGTTCCCTCCTCTCAGCAAAGCTGTTTGTGTACACCGTTCATTCAGATAGGCTCTAGGAGTATCCAGGCCATCACTGAGGAGCACTCATAACAAAAGCCATTTTTCAAGAGAGACATAGATAATGGCCTCAGATTTCCAGCTCGCTTACTTGTGCCATCACTAAAAAAGTCCATAAGGAACACGGATTGGAATTCTGGTAAAACCAGAAGCCACTGTCAGGTCACATTCAGGTGATGGCTGTGTGACCTTAATAATGACAACTAAGGTCAGGCCTGATCTATTCCATCTGAAGAACTATATTCTTCATCAGAAAATACACTGAGCCACTAAGCTGGCTTATTTTTCTTTTCCCTCCCCTCCCGTTTCTTCCTCTCCCTACTTCCATGTTCAAAAGCCCATGAGGATGGATGGGAATATTTACCTTAGCCCTTGTCATCTGCTCAATACGGGTCAGGAGGTCATCTACTTCTAGCTGCAAGTCACTCTTGTCTTTTTCCAGTTTCTGCTTGACCTGCTGTAGATTTTCTACCTGGCCCTCGAGCTCAGCCAGGCTGTCTGCATGTCTCTTCTTCAAAGATGCAGAAGTTGCCTCAAAGTGCAGCGTGGCCTCCTCCATGTCTCGGCGCAGCTTCTGGAATTTGGTTTCCTGTTTCTTAGTTATTTCCAGCTGAGCCAAACTGGCCCCTCCTACCTCCTCCAGCCTCTCATTCAAGTCAGCCAGGTCTTGGGTGAGGTCAGCTCTCTCCTTTTCCATCTTGGTTCGAGTGGTCCTTTCAGCTTCTAGTTTCTCTTTCAAATCCTTTATTTGAGCCTGTAGCAAGAAATAATTTTGATTTTTACTAAGCACTTGTAGCAAGAGCTTTACTCTATTTTTTTTTTAATCACAAAGCTAACATGAACCTTTTGGTTCCCAATTTATAACTAAAGAAAACAGAATACACAGAAGTTAAGTGATTTGCCCCAATTCAATACCAAGACCAGAATTCAAATTTGCAGTTCTGCCAAATTGCTCAGTCCCTGATGATGGGCAAGCTCATTAAATTATATACATGGAGGGGAAAGCTTAGTAAAAAGCACTTCCCAAAGAAACAGGAAAATATCTTTCATGTGACAAAAAAGTGTTTAAGAGCATTCATAAAATTGGAATGGTAAATTTTATATACAAAAATCTTCCTCATCTGAAATTTGTTTATCTGATCTCAACTATCTAGGACTTGGGCAAAAATCTGATCAATAAAATGAACATCTTCAAGTTCAAGCAATTTACTTGTAAGAAACAGCCTCAATTTAATTTTTACACACAATTCTAAAAAACTTGGTTACTTGGTTTTCTAGTCTACAGGAGATTTCAAGGAAGAGATTTGAAATAACAAAGGAGAGTTGGTGAAGGAATGTGGACTACTAAAGTGAGTAGAGACACGGTATCATCAGAAGCAGGATTATTGGAAAAAGAAGTGATAACAACTCTCAGAGCCCCAAGCCCTTTTAGTACAGGTCAAATAGGTCTACAAATCCTGATAACATCACTGTATTACAGTACAATGAAGCCATTGATGTTACTATCATCACCTTAAGTAATTAGGCATAGATTAGGATGGGGAGAAAACAAGATAGAAACTGTTTTAGAATATGTTTTCCTTTCCATTAAATAAGACTACTGTGGCTTAGAAAAAACTAATTTCTAGATTGTATCAAATAAGTAGTCTATCAGTTCTATAGATGAAGTATGACAGAAAAGGTGCTTAAAAAAAAAGTATGATTTCCACATTCAAGTAACCATGATCCTCTTCCAACTGGTTATCATGGGATCCAAGAAAATATTTATCCCAAATAATACCACCATTGAACCAAACATTTCTGAAATGTTTTGTCAGAAATAATATTTAGAGAACTTTTTGAGTCATCAAGGTAAGGAAATGTGTCTTTTGGATATATTGAAAAGTTTGTGGGTTTTTTAAATTTTTTTTTTTAATTTTGGATAAAGTCAAGAGTCATTTGAAGACAAGCCTGATGAATATGATAACCACTTGGAGATTAATAGCATGTCTGAAACTAAAATATGTTTACAAAACATTGAGATTGGTTTTCTTATTTGGCTCAAAATATCTCAGAAGATAAATATCAGAAAGAGGTTCCAAAATTATTTTGAGTCATGGTTATATTACTAAGATATTTATTTAGCTCCAAAGGGAAATTATCCATCTAAATGTGCGTGTGTGCATCTGTGTGTAAAATTACTTTATAACATGGTCATATGCTATAAAACTCACATGGTCTAAAACTTATAAATAGTTATCCATTATCAAATAATGTTTTGAGGCCACAAGTACCTATATAACTTACTGATTTTCAATTGCCTTCTAATCACAAAGAATAATCATCATAAAAATTAAATTGCTAACACTGAACGCATACCATGGGTCAGGCACTGTGCTTACTACTTAAATATATTGTTGCATTTAATAATACGAGCTCAATGGTTGCCAGAAGGATTCATGAGTGAAAAAAACAAGTTTTGGATTTTAGCACAATGCCTGGTTCACAGCAAGGATTCAGCAAATTAGCTATTCATTTATATTATTCTTACAAAGAAATGTAAGCTTAAATCCATCTGTGGAATGCCACAGTTTCCCTTCTTAACCACTGTTCTTTTCTGCCTCTGCCTGTGATTGGCTAAGGATATGATTACCTTGGCAGAGAATTTGTCACTGACCCACGAGTCATCACCCATGGATCTAAATATAAGTACACAGGCATATTTGATAATTGATTACCTGAAGCTCTTTAACCATCTTCTGAAGCTGAGCTACCAGGCCTTTCTCATTCTCCACTTTTGAATTCATCTGATTGTTTTCTAATTCTTTTCTGTTTAGAAGAAGATATCAAATACAATTGTTTAGAATAATAACATTTTGTTTAAAGTGGTTAGAATTGTAATATTCCTAACACAAAGAAAAGATACATGTTTGAGGTGATAGATATCCCAATTACCCTGATTTACTCATTGTACATTGTATACAGGTATCAAAATAGCACTTGCACTCCAAAAACATGTACAATTATTATAAATCAATAAAAAACACAACCAAGCTTTAACCAAAAGTAAAAACACCATTTTGTTTAAATTTTTTTTAATTATAGATATAATACAATAATTCTTTCTCATTTTAAAACTTCAATGATTATGCCTACATCTGAAGTTTTCATGGCTATGATACCTGATATGGTTTGTTTATGTCCACACCTGAATCTCATCTTGAATTTCCACATGTTGAAGGGGGGATCCAGTGGGAGGTAATTGAATCATGGGGGCAAGTCTTTCCTGTGCTGTTCTTGTGGTAGTGAATAAGTCTCACAAGATCTAATGGTGTTATAAAGAGGAGTTCTCCTGTACAAGTTCTCTCTTTTTGCCTGCACCATCCATTTTAGATGTGCCTTGCTCCTCCTTGCCTTCCACCAGGATTGTGAGACCTCCCCAGCCATGTGGAACTGTAAGTCTGTTAAACCCTTTTTCCTGTATAAATCACCCAGTCTCGGGTAACTCTTTATCAGCAGTGTGAAAATGGACTAATATAGTAAATTGGTACCAGTAGGTGGGGCATTGATGAAAAGATACCCGAAAATGTGGAAGCGACTTTGGAACTGGGTAATAGGCAGAGGTTGGAACAGTTTGGAGGGCTCAGAAGAAGAATGAAAAATGGGGGAAAGTTTGGAACTCCCTATAGATTTGTTGAATAGCTTCAACCAAAATGCTGATAATGAAATGGACAATGAAATCGTAGCTGAGGCAGTCTCAGATGGAGATGAGGAACTTGCTGAGAACCAAAGCAAAAGTGGTTCTTGTTATGTTTTAGCAAAGAAACTGGTGGCATTTTGCCTCTGCCCTAGAAATTTGTGTAACTTTAAATTTGAGAGAGATGATTTAGGGTATCTGACAGAAGGAATTTCTAAGCAGCAAAGCATTCAAGAGGTGACTTGGGTGCTGTTAAATGCATTCAGTTTTGTTTTTTTGGTGTTTTGTTTGTTTGTTTTTGAGACTGAGTCTCGCTCTGTCACCCAGGCTGGACTGCAGTGGCACAACCTTGGCTTACTGCAACCTCCACCTCCCAGGTTCAAGCAATTCTTCTGCCTCAGCCTCCCAAGTAGCTGGGACTACAGGCTCATGCCACCATGCCCAGCTAATTTTTTGTCTTTTGGTAGATGAAGGGTTTCACTGTGTTGCCCAGGCTGGTCTCTAACTCCTGAGCTCAGGCAATCTGCCCACCTCGGCCTCCCAGAGTGCTAGGATTATAGGCGTGAGCCACCTCACCCCACCTGCATTCAGTTTTATAAGGAAAGCAGAACATAAAAGTTTGGAAAATGTGCAGCCTGACAATGTGATAGAAAAAAAAAAAATCCCATTTTCTGAGAAAAAATTCAAGCCAGCTGCAGAAATTTGCATAAGTAACAAGGAACCAAATGTTAATCCCCAAGACAACTGGGAAAATGTCTCCAGGCCATGTCAGTGGTCTTTGCTACAGACCCTCCCATCATAGGCCTAGAGGCCTAGGAGGAAAAATTGGTTTCATGGACTGGGCCCAGGATCCCCGTGCTGTGTGCAGCCTAGGGACTTGGTGCCCTGCGTCCCAGCTGCTCCAGTCATGGCTGAAAGGGGCCAACATAGAGCTTGGGTCATGGCTTCAGAGGGTGCAAGCCCCAAGCCTTGGCAACTTCCACCTGGTGTGGAGCCTACAAGCACACAGAAGTTATGAATTGGGGTTTGGGAACTTCCACCTCAATTTCAGAAATATGGAAATGCCTGGATGCCCAAGCAGAAGTTTGTTGCAGGAATAGGGCCCTTATGGAGAACCTTTGCTAGAGCAGTGTGGAAGGGAAATGTGGGGTTAGGGCCCCCACACAGAGTCCCTTCTGGGGCACTGCCTAGTGGAGCTGTAAGAAGAGGGCCACTGTCCTCCAGACACCAGAATGTTAGATCTACTATCAGCTTGCACCGTGCACCTGGAAAAGCCACAGACACTCAACACCAGCCGGTGAAGGCAGCTGGGAAGGAGGCTTTACCCTGCAAAGCCACAGGGGAGGAGCTGACCAAGACAGTGGGAACCTACCTCTTGCATCAGTGTGCCCTGGATGTGAGACATGGAGATCATTTTGGAGCTTTAGGATTTGACTGCTCTGCTGGATTTCAGACTTGGATGGGGCCTGTAGCCCCTATGTTTTGGCCAATTTTTCCCATTTAGAATGGCTGTATTTACCCAATGCCTATACCCACATTGTGTCTAGGAAATAACTAATTTGCTTTTGATTTTACAGGCTCATAAGCAGAAGGGACTTGCCTTGTCTCGGATAAGACTTTGGACTGTGGACTTTTGAGTTAAAGCTGAAATGAGTGAAGACTTTAGGGGACTGTGGAGAAGGCATGATTGGTTTTGAAACGTGAGGACATGAGATTTGGGAGGGGCCAGGGGCAGAATTATATGGTTTGGCTGTGTCCCCACCCAAATCTCATCTCGAATTTCCATGTGTTGTGGGAGGGACCCTGTGGGAGGTAACTGAATCATGGGGCAAGTCTTTCCCATGCTGTTCTCATGATAGTGAATAAGTCTCACGAGATCTGATGGTTTTATAAAGAGGAGTCCCCCTACACAAGTTCTGTTTTTGCCTGCTGTCATCCATATAAGATGTGACTTGCTCCTCCTTGTCTTCTGCCTTGATTGTGAAGCCCCCTGAGACATGTGGAACCGTAAGTCCATTAAATCCTTTTTCCTGTGTAAATTAACTAGTTGTGGGTATGTCTTTATCAGCAATGTGAAAATAAACTAAAGTCATACCCAATCCCTGCTTTCCCACTAGAGGAAACTACCATTATCCTTCCAGAAATTTAAGTACTGACATATGTTTGTGCTTACATGTGTACATGTAGCTGTAGAGTTTCATTTTCCTTACTGTGATAGAATATCACATACATTTGCATGTACAGATTAACAACTTGATTGGTATTAATATATTATTCATTAAGATATTGATAAGAATAGCATTTATAATATATTAAATATGGATTTAATATTAAATATTGTTATATTTAATATTTTAAATATATTATTGAATTGAGAATGTTTTTTTTTTTGGGGGGGTTTCACTCTTATTGCCCAGGCTGGAGTGCAATGGTACAATCTCAGCTCAGTGCAACCTCTGCCTCTTAGGTTCAAGCAATTCTCCTGCCTCAGCCTTCTGAGCAGCTGAAATTACAGGCACGTGCCACCACGTCTGACTAATTTTGTATTTTTAGTAGAGACAGGGTTTCTCCATGTTGGCCAGGCTGGTCTTGAACTCCTGACCTCAGGTGATCTGCCCGCCTCCGCCTCCCAATGTGCTGAGATTACAAGCATGAGTCACCACACCCAGCCTGAGAATTTATTCTTATCCATATATTAAGCTTAAAAATCTTAAGCTATTATATTTTAAGATAATTATTATATTATTATTAATTCAATAATATATTTTTCTACACAAGCCTACACAGAGTACTCCATTTAAAAATTAACTATGGCATAGTATTTCACAATTTAGACATTCCTTAGTTTGTGAATTTCACAATAAGCACTTAGGTTTTCCTTAATATTTTGCTTTTACAAATCACACCATTCATAACCATGCCCCTTGTATACACGAGAGTGTTTCTCTAGAGTGGATACTGAGCAGGAAATTGCTGGGTAATGTATAGGTAAGTGCTGAAAAATAAGATAGCCCTGTCCCTTGCTCTCCACTAACAGTGTGAGATCATTGCTTCTCTACATTTATTCTTAATATGAGACTTCTGAAATTTTCTTAGAAAATAGATTACTATTTCATTGTTTTATTTGCAATGCCCGCATTTACTAGTAATGACTGCATCTTGTCAACTATTAGTATCTTTAAATGGTCAATAAATCAAATGGACTGACTGTGTTATTTGCCCATTTTTCTATTAGGTGTGTTCATCTAATTATTGAGTTACAGATTTTCCTTGGATCTTTGACATTTTTTATATTTGCTACAAAGTTTTCTCTCACTTTATAACCTGTCTCCATTTTATTTGTATTGGCATTTGCCACATGTTTAAAATTTTGATGTCAAATATATCAATGTCTCCCTTTTGTCTTTGGCTTTTTGTGACTTGCTCAAGAAGACTTAGCCTGTCAATTTCCTAAGACTTATTGACTATATTTTATTCTAATTTTTTTTAAGTTGTGGTAAGAACACTTAACATGAGCTCTACTCTTAAATTTTTAAGTACAAAATGTAGTATTGTTAACTACAGGCAAAATGTTGTAAAGCAGATCTCTAGAACTTGATCATCTTATATAACCAACTTTATACTCATTGAACAGCAGCTCTCCATTATTTCTCCCTCCTCCCAGCCCTTGGCAAGCACTTTTCTATGAATTCGTTTCTATGAATTTGATTATTTTAGATACCTCTATTGGTGGAATCATGCAGTCTTTTTCCTTTTTGTGACTGGCTTATTTCCCTTAGTATAATGTCCTCCAAATTCATCCATGTTGTTGCACATGGCAGGGGTTTCAAGGCTCAATAATAGTCCATTGTGTATGCATATTTTATATGTGTATATATATGTATACAGATGTATGTATGAATGTGTGTGTGTGTGTGTGTGTGTGTGTTTGGGGGTTTTTTCATTTTTAAAATTTTATTTTTTATTTCAATAGGTTTTTGTGTATATGTATGTATGTGCATATATATATATATATATACACATACACACACACACACACACACACCCCACATTTTCTTTATCCATTCATACATCGGTGAATATTTAGGTTGTTTCTACATATTGGCTATTGTGAATAATGTGGCATCTTCTAATGGTTTTATGGCTTTGTTTTGACATTGAGTTCATTAGTGCAACTGAAGTTTGTGTGTATAAATTGTATGAGGTAGCAATTTCTCTCACCTCAAGAAATTAATAGCCAATAATTCCAATACCATTTACTACATCTCTTGTCATTGTTAATTTGAAATGCCACCTTTATCACTTATTGTTTCAAATATACATAGGTCTATTTAGGGGAAAAGTTTTTTAATAAAGTTACAACTTTTTAAAAATATGGATTTCTAAAATGCTAAAACTCTTGACCTGTGGCCTACATGACATAGAGTATCATTTACACTTTGCTGGTTATCATTTGTACTGAAACACAATCTTCACAACTGAATGCTAAGAGAACTCTATCATCGTTTTGTTTTAATTATTCCATTCCATTCATAAGGTCACTTGTTTCATCATTCTAAATACCTATTAAGCCCAGTAACTTATTAGCAGAATATGAGTCAAGCTTCACCAAGAGCATGTATAATAGCATATATGTATATACCAACAAGAAAGCCAGATGCTCACAGCTGGTCAATGGACTCTCTTCCCTCTTTCACTGTGGGCCTCAACCATTGATATACTACCATCCTTAATGTGGCCTTTTTTGAGACAGAGTCTCGCTCTGTCGCCAGGCTGGAGTGCAGTGCCACGATCTCGGCTTACTGCAACCTCCGCCTCCTGGGTTCAAGCGATTCTCCTGCCTCAGCCTCCCAAGTAGCTGGGACTACAGGCACATGCCACCACGCCCAGCTAATTTTGTATTTTTAGTAGAGATGGGGTTTCACCATGTTGCCCAGGATGGTCTCAATCTCTTGACCTCATGATCCACCCACCTCGGCAACCTGATCTATCTTACTCTTCATCCTCACTGTTTTCCTCTCTTATTTGGTATAATCTAAATAAATTTAACCCTAATGGTTAAAAGAAAAAAAGTCTAGTTAAACAGAGGAAGACGACAAAAGGGAGAAGGTGAGAAAACCCATGTCACTGACTAATAGAACTAAACTGAGAAAGCCGTCTTGCTCCGAGTTCCTTGGGGTGTAAGGAATCCAAATGAGTTGAAAGTTCCCTAATTTTGATCATTTTCATGGCTTGTTTTAAAGGTTTAATATTTATATAGTCAATTATTTCACCAAAATTCCTATGTAAATATTAAGTTATATCTGACAAACATATATTATTTAAGTAATCAGAGAGCATGTAAGTCTTCACGAGAGGATTTTTTTTTTTTAACGTTTTATGCCATTGGTCTCATGAGTAAAAAAGAGAGTCATTTTTATTTTTTTGACTTACAGCTGCAAGTTCCCAATAGTTTACATCTCATATACCTTACACCATTCTTTCTCATTTGCTAGTCAGATACTTTCCTCTTTATGTCCTTCCAGATTATGCATTTAGTCTCTTTACAACTATAAAATAAAGTCCAGAAAAGAAAAAAAAATCATTTCCTAGGTTTGTTATCCTTGCCTTGGGTCTTGAGCTATCTGGCCCTGGAGTCCTAAGGATAAAGGAAACAAGAAAGCTGTTCCTTCTAATATAAGGTCTCCAAGAATCTCATGTCAACAGAAAGGCAGCTTACTTCCTCAGCTCTTCTGCCAGGTGTCGCTGGCTGCTTTCCAGGTTCTCCATACTTTCCTGATTCAGCTTTAAATCGCCCTCCAGTTTGTGCAGTTCCCTTTCACAGTTAATTCTCGCTTTTCTCTCCTGCTCAAGGGCACCCTCAAGCTGACAAAAGGAGACACTATTTAGTCAAATAAATAGGTAGAGTTTATATTTCACTAGATGTGTTCAGTAACCACTTACCTTCTGGAAAAAGAAAGACACAAGCACAAATTCTATAAATGATGCCCAGTAACATAGATATTTCCAAATAAATATTGCATATGTCAATAGGTTAACAAAAGAATCCAGAAATCACAGGGATGGAAGAAAACTTTAGAAATTACAGAATATGAGTTCTGTCTTAGGGAAGGAACCAACAAGAAATGGCCAGTGAGCCCTTGATTGATCTCTTTCCAATGATAGGAAGCTCACTTCTTCACATGGCAGCTCATTTCACGGGTGGATAAGTCCATTTACTTGGGAGTGCTTCTTCATAAGAAGCCAAAATATTCCCTGTAAATTCTATCCACAAGCACAAGCTCTGCTCCCTGGAGCAACACCAAGCAAATCAGTTTCCGCATGATCATCCTTAATAATTTGGAATAACCCTAGGCATCACTGGCCCATTCAAACACATTCTCACATGGCATGATTTTTAAGCCCCGTCACCACCTTGGTACCCTCTTCTAGTTCATAACATCATGTCATATTCTGGTTCCTCACTAAATGTTCTCCATCAGAACATTCCAGTTTTGTATGGATTAGTATTGCCAGGAATTATATAGAGGTTAATTTTCCAGGAAGCTAGATAACAGTCACAATATGGCTTTTTATTTATTGATACGTTTACTTTAAAACAATGGAAGATACGCTCTGTAACCAGCCAAAGAGATGAAATTCAAATTGGGAGGGAGGGAGAAATTCTGGAAAAGATATATGTAAAAATCAGAAAGTAGATGAACACTGAGTCCTGGGGACTGAAAGTCTGTGTCCCCGCCAAATTCATACGTTGAAATCCTAATGCCCAGTGCAATGGTGTTGGGAGGTGGGCCCTTTAGGAAGTGATGAGGGCATGAAGGTGGAGCCTCCATGAATGGAATTAGTCATTATAAAAGAGAACCTGGAGAGCTTCCTTGTTCCTTCTGCCATGTGAGGACACAAGGAGAAGTCACCCTCCATAAACCAGGAAATGTGTCCTCACTAGACACCAAGTCTGCTGGTACTTTGATTGCAGACTTCCCAGTCTCTGGAACTATAGGAAATAAACTGCTATTTATTTGCCACCCAGTTTATGGTATTTTATTATAGCAGCCTGAATGGACTAAGACACCAGGAGAGAATAAATGTGTGGGTGTGTGGGTGTGGGCAGGTGTGTGTGATGTGCATATACACGCACATATATAAACACCCAAAAATCCTTATGCTGAGGCTTTGTGAGATATGTAATTAGTGGAAATAGGAAGAAATGTAACACAACGAATAAGTAATAGAAGAAACTTATATAGAGGCAGGAAGAAAGAGCAGCAGACAAGGAAAAACAAAAAAAAAAGACCTAACCACCCTTGTCAACAATTTTATAAAGGCTACACTTTATAAAAGTGGGGACTACTATGAGCATAAATGCATAGCATACACTATGTCAGCTGGGGTGGGAAAAAGGAAGAATATTAACCCACACATTGAAACTGGTGTGAAACAGTTTTATTTCACAGGCCATTTAGAGGCAAAACAGGGGCATCATCTCTAGAATCTTAAAAGCAATTTCCAATAGTGTAGGTAGAACACAGCTTGTGCCTCATATATCTTTCAACCATAAATAACTCTCAGCACACCACTGGAAACACACATGGCCTTTAAAACGAATCCTTCAACACCAGTGTCAAACAAAGTACCAGCATATCTGTGGGACAAAATACCAGGTTCCGTGGGAGATACGGGAAAGCCAGTCACCTAGAGTGATAACCCTTTACCATTCATCTTACTGTTCTTTTCCTACCGTCCAGGGTTGAATGAAAGTTGCATTTAAAAACTGACATTATATGCAGAGACCTCTCTTATACTGTCGTGGTTTTGTGTATAAAAAAATAACCCTTTTATTCTCAATAATCAGAAAACCATGCTACTAGGTTTTCCTGAAACTGTCAAGATAAATTAATGAATTAAAAACTGGAGTTCTGTATATATGTAGACAGATAGCTAACCAACCAGATACACCGTTACTGACCTCAACAACTTGCTGTTCCAGCTTCAGATTTGCTTTGCTCAGGCTGCTGAGCTTCTCCTCCTCCATGTGCAGGTCATCTAGGGTCTGCTGATGGGCCTCCTGCACAACTTTGGCTGCTCTGTTAAGTTTGCTGATATCCTCATTTAGAAACTCTACTTCCTCAGTCAGGTTCTTGACCTGTGGGAAGAAGATGACAGCTTCATTAAAGCCACTGCTGGAAAGTTGGGCATAACACTGAGGGTCATCTCCTTTTGTCGTCCAGAACAACACATGAGGTATCCAATGTCATAAAGAGCTGTATTTAGCCAAGTTCCTGATACACTTTCTAAAGCTAAATTTAGTTTTTCTCCCACAAAAACGATCCGTTATCTGTCATGGTCAGGAAATGGAGTATTCTGTTTAAACATTAATATGAGTAAATAATTAACATTATTCATAATTATTTAACATTATTAATATGAACTAAATTGGATGGCCAATTTAATTCACATTATTATATAACAGGAACAACACTAAAAGCAATTGCGATTTCTTTTGAGGAGTCATGGCATGTACCGATCGCGTTGTGCCTCAGTATCCCAAAAAAATGGCAGTTAAAGAAGGGTTCCAGCTGATAAAATATGCAAACATGGAAGTTGACTGTATCGGGCCCATGTGCTTTTTATGAAAGGGAATCAATAAAAATAAGAGTGCTATTTAATAGCCTGCCAAAATTACAGTGTCACTTTGGAGACTGTATCAGAGGCTTGATGCAGACTCCTCACTGTCCTCAATCTACACACAGATGCGCAAGTTAAAACCCTCAAACAAACTCTCAGCCAAAACAAACAAAACACGAAAGCCCATAACTAGAATTAAAGTGACATCTTCAAGGTCAAACTCCAAATCAATGACACAGCTGAGGACTCAGGCACATCCCAAATTATCTTTTAGCAAACCATATCATACTCACTCTTTTCCAAAAAAAAAAAGGGTTCTTACAGGCCCCATGAAACCATTTTACTCTATTATAGAGTTCAGATGCAATAGGATTGGAACAAATGAAAATGTTTCATTTGGGAAGTTAAATAAGGTTCCATAAGTTCAAACTGGAAATCTGAATTGGGACAGCATAGTTTATCAGACCCTATATTTTGTGCCAGTTCTGACTCTCAATGCTGTAAAGTTGCAGGCCACTGTGTTAATTAACTTAAATAGAGCAAGTCAGATACCAAAACCTGATTTGAGAGTGGAATTCTGGCTGCTAGGCCTTCTAAACCAACATTATGGAAAAGGTACCTTGTGCTCTGTAGTACGTTTCTCCTTCTCTGACTTCACCAACATTGTTTCCAAGTCATCGATTTCTTTCTTCAACTCCGAACATTCATCTTCGAGTTTCTGCCCCCTGGCAGTCAGCTCAGAATTTATCTCCTCTTCTTCCTCCACCCTCTCCGACAGCTCTTTTACTCTGGCCTCCAGCTGGATCTTGGATTTAATCAGCCACTCGCACTGCTCTTCAACATTTGCCAGTGTCTCTTGCTCCTGCCATGATGAGGAGAAAATTGTTGCCAACAGCTGGAAGTAATTTATCAGCTAGGCGAAAATGCTGCTTAACACATAGCAAAGAGATAATTGCCTGCCCTCTGCCCAGCGCTTTCACCTACCTTTCCTAAACAGCTGCAATAATATTCCCAGGTCCCTGATCCGATCACTGAGAAGTGGAGAAGTTGCTTGTGCTTGGAGGTGCTTTCGATCTCTCAGGCCAATTCAGTAGATTAGATTACCTCTTCTAAAGCACTTAATAGAATCCTGGTGGCCTAAAGGAGCTAGCATGCCTCCAAAAATCAGTGGTGTGCTGCTTAAACCACAGCTTCTGGAAACATCCATGCGAGCACAGAGTTTGAGGTAGATAACTGCTCAAAAAATCATCTTTTAAGAAAGCAGAGTTCCAAGTGCACGGATGTATGTGTTTAATATACATCTCTTCTAATAAATTGAGCTGAGTTATATGTTTTTTAAATTCATAGGCTACATTTAGAATTCATAAGTTTATTTGCAAGTCACTAACTAGATTTCATTGTTATTTCCAACTAAAATTTTTGCCTCAATGATTCTGATAGTACGAAGTTACACAAAGAGCCTATAGTACTCTTTCCTTTATCCTTGCACAGGCACTGCCTCCAGCTCTTATTGGGTGACCCATTGTTCCTGTGTTATGGGTCAAGTAAAAAGTAAAGGGGGTTTTTACTACAGAGCACCTTTCATAACTTTAAGCCCCTCTAACTTGTCTTCTTTAGAGGCTGAATAAAACCTCTTCTTCATAAGCAAGTTCTTAATTGTTGTTGGTCTTGCTGTAATATAACTTTACATACATTTTCATCTTCCATCTCTAGACCTCATCCATCCTTCACAACATGCCAGTTTGGGCAATGTATTAATGATCCATTTGCCTCACTTAACTTGTGTCTGCTAATCAGATCAAGAGTGGGGGCCTGGGGGGAGGTAAAAATCCAGGCTATTGGCCTCTGAGTAGCTCCTGGCTGGAGAATGGCTGCCTACCCAGCAAACGGGGCTCAAAGAGGCACAGATGGAGAGAGGTAAGGAATAACAAATGTACAACTTCCCTGAAAATCCTAAAACAGGGGCTAAATAAAAAAGAAGTATCAGGACATTTAGGAATGGTGAATGCAAATCAGAGAAGCTTCCAATTATTATGGGAAATAATGGGGACACTTTATCTTAGTTCACCCCAGATTGACAAGCAGAACAGTTTTTGCTGCATTCCATTCAGCCTGTATACAAGACCTGTCACCACCACTGAACAAAGAGGACAGTCCAATCGACCATCATTGATCTCTTCATTAAACATGACAGCAGGATTTGGGGGCTGACTGAGCAATGGTGTGGCAGTTTAGCAGTAGGAAGATTCCTACCCCAATGGCAGCTTTCTGACATACTCACAATGTTAATTGGAACGGGGTCACTCAGTTCTAGTGGAATTTTGACTAAGCAAAGAAGGATTTCAAAATATTTCTTTTTTTTTTTTTTTGATTATTTTGTGTTTAGCTTTCTCCCTTAAAATAAATAATCATAAAATAGATATTATATATAATAATATATAATGATAGCGCTGTCAACTTCTTAATCACAGTTACAATCTGAACTCATCTCAGCCTTCTTGGGTTTGCTCTGGAGTTTGCTTCCATGTGTTTCCCATGCTCCCCACGATGATCTTTGACATGCACCTCAAGCTTTTGTCTACCATCCCCTACACAAGCTGGGTCCATTTCTATCTCCTGCATCAACCCAGGTAGCACTGGCTACTTTCCATCAGTAGGAAGAATGATAGAAACTGGGAGGCCCGGTCTCAACCAAAGTTACCTCTTCCCTAAGCCAAAATATTTTACAAATTCTGATTCTTACAGTTCTTACAGTAGTTTTGAAATGGGGCCCAGGAATTTGTATTTTTAACAAGCATACCAGGTAAGACTGGTATACACTGAAGTTGTAGAATCACTGCTATGTTAAATATGTATCAGAAATGCGAGTTTGGGTGTAAAGTCTTACATAAAATACAGCCTGTTGGCATGCTGGTAGATAATACAGCTTCAAAATATTGAAGAGTAATAATAATAAAAGAATAACTTGTGTCAGTCTGAATACTAAATTTTCTGTTTTGGGGAAAGTTTAAAATAAGAAAACTGTTGTTTCTTATTTAAAAGCAAGAAAATTATATTTGAACACAGAATTTTCAACTTAACACTGTGCTAAGTAGAGAGGAAAGTATTATAAAGGTGGTTAAAATTTCATCCTGGCCCTTTGGGCTGTTTTGGGATCACAGTAGTCCAGGTGGCTAGGGAGGAGTAACATGAAAGACAGTGAGTAATGACACATTAGCATCATACTGTAGACAGAGGCTTGAATGCCAAAACCAGGGGTTTGGAGTCTAAAAATGTACATATTATATGATCTGAGGGTTGCTCACCAGGGAAGCGACATGATGGTTTTTTAAAGACAATGGTTCTTAATCTGGACTGGATATCAGTGTCACCCATAGAGATTATTTGGACCTACACAGAGTCTGCTTAATCAAAATATCTGAGAGTGGAGTCTAGGCATCTTTATTTATTTTTTTTAATGTTTCACAAATGACTTTGATACAAAGTCAAGGTTAAGAACTGTTTTAAAAACTCAACTCATTAGTAATGTTGATTTGGACCCAGGAAGGGGAAGTAGGGAAGGAAGAGACCAAAATCAGGATATCTGACTAGAAGCACACTGCAACATTCTTGAAGATCTCAGTCAAGCTTTTCTTGGGACCTACTAAAATCCTGTCTGCTGATTTGCTAATGTGTCATGGGCTACATACAAACTTTAAATTAAGACCCAGAGCTTCCCGGCCCCCATGATGTGCTATTATACAGTAAAAATCCATCTGATAACTTGTCCCTTTTTAAAAGACATCTTGCCAATAAAATCACTTCACTATGAAACAGGGTATCTCCTTGTTTTCATTGTCTTTGGTTTTATAAATCCTTTGGTATTTGAAAAGCATATGTATCTATTTTTTTTTTCCGTGTCAACACTGCCTGATTAACAAGGAAGTCCAATTAAAAACTTGATTTAAAGAACAAATGGTGTGGCTACTCACAGCCTGAAGCTGAAGAATCAGGTCATTTTTTTCCTGAGAGAGGGATACTTGCTTTGCTTTCAGTTCCTCCCTCTGAAACTCTGATTTCTCCAAGGCTTTCTGTAATTGTGCACACTCTTCCTTCAGTCCAGCTATTTCTTCTCCTATTTCTGAAGATTTAACAAGAGGCTTGATCTTGAAGAAGAGCCTCATCCAGGCCCAGTTCTTCACAGCCATGAAAGCTCTTATGTTCCATTGTATCAAAATGAGTGCATCCCTAAATCAAGAGAGAAAAAGAAAAGCAAGTTAGCCCTGACTATAGGAGAATTAGTTCCCAAATTAAAATCCTCAATAAACACATCTTTTTAGGAGTCATAAAAAATTCTTATTAGTCTTCAAAGCACTTTTATATGTGGACTTTCACTTGATTCTGGCAAAAACTCTCCAAGGGATATCTGGGGTTAGCAGTATTATGGACTAGATATCCTAAAAATGTTCCCATCACAAACATTCTTTGAATGAGAGCTGAACCTAAAGAGAGTAAGATATATAGAAGGCACCAAAAACTTGAACAATAAGTGAATGCATGCATAGCTTGGCCATCTTTACAGAAGGAGGAAACAAGTCTTAGTATTGTAAGAGTCTGTATTTTCATATTCATGTGGATAAAAAGGCAAGGCACAAACCTTCAAAGAATCTTACCCTTAATAAAAAGGAGGACTGAAAAATTCACCTACCAGCAAAGAGAGATATCAAATTAAAGTACATCTGATTTGGTATGAGTGAAGACAAATTCTACTTCAGATTTTTTTTAATGATCCAGTACCACTGAATTATTTAAGGTTTAAATTATACTGCCTGAATGGTACAGAAATATCCAAGAAATTAGAACAATGATTTTTTTATTCTGATAATAAATACCTTTTCAACCCTTGGAGTAGGAAAATGCAAAATTACATTGAAAAAAAAAAACACCTTAAACCCAAGCACCAGAAGTTCCCCTACATAAGGCACCCTGAAGAGGTGTTACAATCCAAAGTTACAAAACACATATAGGAAAATGAAGTTGAGCATATATAATAAAAAGTTTGATGAAACCCCCAAGATTTTCAGATAATTGTACTATCTGACGGAGACTATCAAATAATTATGTTAAAAATTATTGACCAGGCACGGTGGCTCACACTTGTAATCCCAGCACTTTGGGAGGCCGAGGTGGGTGGATCACGAGGTCAGGAGAATGAGACCACGGTGAAACCCCATCTCTACTAAAATTACAAAAAATTAGCCAGGTGTGGTGGCAGGCACCTGTAGTCCCAGCTACTCGGAGAGGCTGAGGCAGGAGGATGGCGTGAACCTGGGAGGCAGAGCTTGCAGCGAGCCGAGATCACACCACTGCACTCCAGCCTGTGCGTCAGAGCAAGACTCCATCTCAAAAAAAAAAAAAAAAAAAAATTATTGTCAAAGATAAAAAGGAAAGACCTTTAGAAACAATGAACCACTCTGATAAAAGGACACACAGATTTGAAATAAGACCAAAAAAAATGTCTAAAACTAAAAAATATAGCAGTTGAAATCAAATACTCAGTGGAAAAATTAAGCAGGTTATTAGAAACACTGGGGAAAAAAAAGTAGTGAATTGAGAAAAGAACAAACCCCCACAGCTCCAGACTCCAGGATGGCCCTTACAACCTCAGGTTCCAGGCCTACCCCAGTGCCAATCCAGACATGTAGCCCCAGACTGCAAGCCTACCGCCAATGACCCAGACTCCAGGACCATCCCAATAATCAGTCCAGTCCCCACAGACCCAGGCCCCAGAATTATCCCCATGGACCCAGTCAATAAGGGTGTTCCAGTAGATTGTAACCACAGACTGACTCTCATGGCCCCAGGATCCAGGCATACCCTCACTAAGTCCACTACCATGAACTTAGACACTAAGGCTTGCCCATGTGGATCCAAGATCTAGTGTATACAGCCTCCAAGCTAGTCTTTATGGACCCAGGAATTGGGCCTGAATGTGCACTGAAACTGCCACCAGGCCATCATGCCCCAAGACTCCAGCAGCAATCCTGTCAGTGGACACTGCCAGCTGGGCTGCCCAGAATCCCTGACCAAGCTTACTGCTGAAGAGGTTTTCCTGTTGAAGCCACCCTATAAAGACTAAAAGATGTACTACTTCAAAAGCACAAACACTAATGTAAGGCCACAAGGATCATGAATAATCAAAAAAATATGACACCACCAAAGGAACAAAACAAAGCACCAGTAACCACCCCTAAAAAAATGGAGATCTACAAACTAACAAAATCAGACACTGGAGAAAGCAAGAAATTACAGGTTTCTGAAACAAATACACAAACAAACTGGACACCTGGAGCAGTTAGGGACAAAGACCTAAAATCTCTAGCCAAGATGTCTGGTGAAGATCTTGCCCAGTCAAAGCCAGGGCATAAATATGGAGGAGGGGGACTACTGTTTCTTCAAATGTACAAACACTTCTGCAAAGCTGTAATAATCATGAAGAATCAGGAACACACAACAGAATAAAAAGAATGAAACAAACCCCCTAGAAACCCACCCTAAATGGAGATCTATGAATTGCTGACAAAGAATTCAAAACAATGATCTTAAAAAAAAGTTTAGTGAGCTACAAGAGAATAACTAAACAAAGTGAGAAAAATAATACATGAACAAAAGGAGAAGTTCAACAAGGAAATAAAAACCATAAAAAAGAACCACACAGAAATTCTGGAATTGAAGAACACAATGACTAGACTGAAAAATTCCATGGAAACTATAAATGCAATCAAGGGGAAGAATCAGTAAGCTCAAAGACAGGTCGTTTGAAATTACTCATTTAGAGGAACAAAAAGGAAAAACAAATGAAAAGAATGAAGAATGCCTACAGCACTTATAGGATATCGTCTAGCTTACCAATATACACATTATGGGAGTCACTGAAGGAGCAGAGAAAGAGAAAGAAACAGAAAGCTTATTTAAAGAAACAATGACAGAAAGCTTTTAAATCTGGAGAGGAAAACGAACAACTAGATTCATTAAGCCCAAAGAACCTCAAGTAGATCAAATATAAAGAGATCTTCACCAATGCACATTATAATGAAATTCTCAAAAGTCAAAGAGTTTCGAATGCAGCAAAACAAAAGTAACTTGTCACATATAATGAAACACTCCTGAGACTATGAGCAGATTTCTCAGCAAAACCTTGCAGACCGGAAGAGAGTGGTATGATAGAATCAAAGTGCTAAAAGAAAACAAAAACTAAAAACCATCAACCAGAAATACTGTATCCAGCAAGGCTGCCTTTCAGAAATGGAGAGATAAAGACTGCCACACAAATAAAAGCTGTGAGAGTTTATCATCACTACTTGCCTTACAAGAAATGCTAAAGGGAGTTCTTCAAGTTGAAACAAAAGGATGCTAACTGACCACACAAATATATATAAAAGTGTAAAACTCACTGAAAAGACAATAATATAGTCAAATTCAGAATAATACTGTAATAATGGTGCATAAATCACCTTTTACTCTAATATTAGTTAATGTACAAAATTATTTAAAATAACTGTAGCTACAATAATGGATTAATAGATATACAATATTAAAAATATTAAATTGTGACATAAGTAACATAAAATGTGGGGACAAGATAAGTTAAAATGAAGAGTTTTTATATGTAGTTGAAGTTAAACTATTGCCAGCTTTAAAATAAGAGGTTTGTCAGCTTAAGATAAACATGTAACTACAAGATGTTTTATGTAAGCCTCATGGTAACCACAAAGAAAAAACTTCTAGTAAACATACAGAAGATAAAGAGAAAGGAATAAATACCTAGCATTACAAAATATTATCACATCACAGAGGAAGACAGAAAGAAACAAACAATTTTTTAAGTCATAAAACAATTAAAATGGTAGTAGTAAGTCTGTATCTATTAACAATTACTTTAAATATAAATGAAATAAGTTCACCAATCAAAAGACAGAGTGGCCAAACGAATAGAAAAACCAAACCCAACTATATGTTGCCAACAAGAGACACACTTTAGCTTTGAGAACATACACAGGTTGACAGTGAGAAATGGAAAAAGGTATTCCATGCAAATGGAAATTGAAAAAGAGCAGGAACAGCTATAGTTACATCAGATAAAATAAATATAAGTCAAAAACTGTAACAAGAGATAAAGAAAGTTATTACATAATGACAAATGGGTCAATTCATCAAGATGATATAAATATCTTTATATTTGACAAGATTTAACATCCATCCATTCATCCATCATAAAAATTCTCAACAACGTAGTTATAGAAGGAAGGTACCTCAACATAATAAACACCATATATGACAAGCGCACAGCTAACATCATACTTAATGGCGAAAAACTGAAAACTGAAAACTTTTCCTCTAAGGTCAGGAACAGGACAAGAATGCTCACTCTCAATAGTTTTTTTCGATATAGTACTGAAAGTCCTAACCAGAGTAATCAGCCAAAAGAGGAAACAAAAGCTATTCAAATTAGAAACAAAGAAGTTAAACTATCTCATATAGAAAACACTAAAAACCACCAAAAACTAGAATTAATACATTTGTAAACTTGCAGGATAAAAAAAATAAAAAATTAGTAACATTTCTATATACTAACAATCGACTATCCAAAAAAGAAGTCAATTCATAATAGCATCAAAAAATAAAATAAAATAAAATAGACAGGAATAAAACTTACCAAGGAGATAAAAGATCTGCATGTTGAAAACTATAAAACATTAAAAAAGAGGCCAGGCGCGGTGGCTCAAGCCTGTAATCCCAGCACTTTGGGAGGCCGAGACGGGCGGATCACGAGGTCAGGAGATTGAGACCATCCTGGCTAACATGGTGAAACCCCGTCTCTACTAAAAAATACAAAAACTAGCCGGGAGGGTGGCAGGCGCCTGTAGTCCCAGCTACTCAGGAGGCTGAGGCAGGAGAATGGCGTAAACCTGGGAGGCGGAGCTTGCAGTGAGCTGAGATCCGGCCACTGCACTCCAGTCCGGGCGACAGAGTGAGACTCCGCCTCAA
>NW_016805008.1:1705950-1736426 GCF_001698545.2 Rhinopithecus bieti
CTGGCTAACATGGTGAAACCCCGTCTCTACTAAAAAATACAAAACTAGCCGGGAGGGTGGCAGGCGCCTGTAGTCCCAGCTACTCAGGAGGCTGAGGCAGGAGAATGGCGTAAACCTGGGAGGCGGAGCTTGCAGTGAGCTGAGATCCGGCCACTGCACTCCAGTCCGGGCGACAGAGTGAGACTCCGCCTCAAAAAAAAAAAAAAACATTAAAAAAGAAATTGAAGACACAAACAAATGCAAAAATATCTTGTGTTCATGAATTGGAAGAATACAGGATATTTTTGGTTAAAAGTCCATAGTCCCCAAAGTTATCTACAGATTCAATGCAAACCCTTTCAAAATTCCAATGGTATTTTTTACAGAACTGGGAAAAAATTCCTAAAATTTATATGAAACCACAAAAGACCTCAAACAGCCAAAACAATAGAAACAAAGCTGGAAGAATCACGTTACCTAATTTCAAAATACGCTGCAAAGTATAGCAAAGAAAACAGCAAAGTATTGGCATAAAAACAAACATATAGTCCAATGGAACAGATCGGAGAACCCATAAATCAATCTATGCATTTATGGTAAATTGATCTTCAATAAAGTTGCCAAAAACACACAGTATGGAAAGGACAGTCTTTTCAATAAATGGTGTTAGTAAATTAGATATCCACATGCAGAAGAGTAAGTGGATCCTCATCTCACACCATATACAAATATGAACTCAAAAGGAACTAAAGACTTAAATTTAAGATCTGAAACTGTAAAATTACCAGAAGAACACTTGGAGAAAAAGTTTATTGACATTAGTCAATAAATTGCCAACAATTTTTTTAATGTGACCCCAAAATCAAAGGCAACACAAGCAAAAATAGACAATGGGATTACATCAAACTAAAAAGCTTTTGCACAGCAAAAGAAACTATCAGAAAGGAGAAGACAACCTATGGAATGGGGGAAAATACCTGCAAACTATACATGCAATAAAGGGGTAATATTCAAAATATATGAGGAATTCAACTGTATAGCATGAAAACAACCCCATTTAAAATCAGCAATGACCTGATAGACATTTCTCAAAAGACTACAAATGGCCAATAGTATATGCAAAAATATTCAACATCACTAATTATCAGGGAAATACAAATCAAAACCACAATGTGATATTACCTCACACCTGTTAGAATGGCTATTAATAAAGACAAAAGATAAGGGTTGGCAAGTATGTGGGAAAAGGGAACTCTTGCACACTGTTGATAGGAATGTAAATTGGTACAGCCATTATGGAAAACAGTACGAAGGCTCCTCAAAAAATTAAAAATGGAATTACCATAGGATCTATCAATCCTAAAACACTAATGAAATTAGAATTTTGAAGACATATCTGTACTATCATGTTCATTATACTATTATTCGCAATAGCCAAGATATGGAATCAACCTAAGTGTTCATTGACAAACAAAGTGTGGCATAAATATATAATGAAATATTATTCAACCTCAAAAAAGAAAACATTGTCATTTGTGACAACATGGGTTAACCTAGAGGACGTTATGCTAAGTATAATAAGCCAGGCACACAAAGACAAATATGGCATGATCTCACTTATATGTGAGATATTAAAAAAGTCAATCACGGAAGTAGAGGATGGAATGGTGGTTACCAGCAGCCAGGCCATAGGGAAAATGAGGAGATGTTGCTCAAAGGACACAACGTTTCAGTTACGCAGGATGAGTAAGTTCTGAGGATCTAATATACAGTATGGTAACCATAGTTACTAATTCTGTGTTGTATACTGGAAATTTGCTAAGAGAGTAGACCTTAAATGCTCTCACCACACACAAAAGATAACTCTGTAAAGTGAGGATTAATCAGTTTGATTGTGGTAATCATTTCACAATACCTACATATATCAAAACATCAGATTATACACCATATATTCAACTGAATAAAGTTGGAAAAAGGAAAAAGAATAAACACAAAGTAGAAGAAAAGAAAGAATAAAGGTAAGATCAGAAATTAATGATCTAGAAAAAAGTTTAAGTGGTTTATTAAATAGACTAAATAAAGATGTGGCATGAATGGTCAAGAAAAAGGAAAGAAGGCACAAGAAAACAATACTAGGAATGATAATACTCTAGAAATATAAATAATTTAGGATTATGCTCTAGGAATATAATATAGATACAGTAGAGATTTAAAAATAATAAGGCCAGGTACAGTGGCTCATGCCTGTAATCCCAATACTTTGGGAGGCCAAGGCAGGCAGTTAACTTGAAGCCAAGAGTTTGAGACCAGCCTGGTCAAAATTGTGAAACCTTATCTCTACTAAAAATACAACATTTAACCAGGTGTGAAGACACACGCCTTTAATCCCAGCTACTCAAGAGGCTGAGGCACAAGAATCACTTGAACCAGGGAGGCAGAGGTTGCAGACCTGATATCATGCCACTGCCCTCCAGCCTGGGCGATAGAGAGAGACTCTGTCTCAAAAACTAAACTAAAATAAAATAAAATAAATCGATCAAATTGAAAAATTCAAAAGAAATGTAAAATTTCTTTTTTAATAAAAGAAAGCTTTCCTGCACTAATTCAAGAAGAAAATATCTCATTAGACATGTAACCAATAAATAAATTGAATCAAAATTATAAAACCTATCACAAAAGAACCACCAGATCCAGATTATTTTATTGGCAATGCCTACCAAAGATTCAAAGACCAGTTATAAACTGGTTCATGTTTTGAAGAGAGAAAACATTCTTCAACTGTTTATGAGGTTAGGATAACCTTGATTCAAATTCAGATAACACAGCAGATGAAAATTATAGGCCAATCTTATTCATGAATATTGATGAAAAATCTCATGGTGATATTACAATCAAACCCATCAATGTATGAAAATATTTCTTAACCAAAGTAAGTTTAACTTTTTAAAAAATCTGTTAATATATTTCCATACATTTATAGATTAATTCAGAAAAACTACGTGATTGTTTCAATAGATGCAGATAAATGATTAAATAATTTCCTGATAAAATGCTTAACAAAATAAAATAGAAGGAATGTCCTTCATACAATAAGTCATTTCTACAAAAAACAAAACAAAGCAAACAAAAAAAACTACACTGAACATCATTCTTTAAAGGGAAATGATAGCTTTCCCCAAAGTCAGAAATATGAAGACATTTGACAAAAGTTTTTAAAGGCTGATATACCACAAGTGGGTGAGAACATGGGACAACGGAACTCTCATACATTGCTGGTGGAGAGTATGGTATATTAGAAGCAATTTGGCAACATCTTGCAAAGTTGAAGTTGTGTGTGACCTAAAACCTATTATTAATTCATGCCCTAGAGAAGTGCCACTCAAAGTGTGTGCCTCAGACCAGCTGCTATCCACAAACTGTTATCAGAAAATGGAGTATTTTGAGTAATGATGCCCTCAAGAAACTCTCATATATACGAATGGGGAGACATTTACAAAAATGTCACTGCAGAAGCTACTGGTAAAAAAAAACAAAGGAAATAACAAATTTACATTAGCTGGAAAATGGATAAATAAATTATGATACATTTATATAATGGAATACTATACAGCAGTTAAAATCAATAAGCTAGCCCTAGATTCATTAACACTGATATATTTCAAAGAATAATACTGGATATAAAAGACAAACTTCAGGACAATATATACAAAATATTATTTACATGAAGACTAAGCACATGTAAAATCATGTCACATTTTAAGGATGTCTGCATATTGAGTAAGCAAAGGTATGAAAACATACTTTTATATGACATATATAAAACATGGAATGAGAGACACAAACTCAAGGTCTGAAAAGGAAAAGGTAAGACTTGGATTACAGCAGAACTATATGGGGGCTTCAACTATGTATGTTAATTTTTTAAAATGTTAGCAATTACAGAAAAAAAATGTTAAGAGTTGACTGGGTGCCATGGCCCATGCCTGTAATCTCAGCACTTTGGGAGGCTGAGGCAAGAGGATTGTTGAACCCAGGAGTTCGAGACCAGCCTGGGCAACATAGGGAGACCCTGTTTCTACAAAAATAAAAAATTAATAATGTTAAGAATTGAAATGCCTTCATGATGACTCCATGAGTACGTATTATAGTATTTTTTGTATTTTTTATTTGCTTGCGATCTTTCAAAGTAATTTTTAAATCACAATTTAGAGAGAATGGATCATAAAGGTTTCACTTTAGACATTAAGAAAGTAAACTATAGAGAAATTAAGAATCTTACCCAAGTTTACACAACTGGTTCTAGAAGCCATGTTTCCTGACCCCCAAACTCCCATACCACACTGACCACTATATGAGAGTCACAGAAGACCCTTAAGAGTCGTCTCTCTATTATCTTTGACATCACCATGTAATCATTTTCTCTTGAGAAAAAACAGAATTAACAAATTGTCAATTAAACAAGTTACACCAAGATCTGTAAACTTCTCTTCAGAAGACAATATATGCTAAGGAAAAAATAAATACAACTTCAGCATCCCTTGCTCACAGTCCCTTTGTTTGGAGATTTTGCTAGCTTGCTTTCCATGATTCTATTAAACAATAGACAAAACCAATGCCTAAGAATGTACAAGCGTGGTGATAAATGTCCCTAGTGAACCTGTCTGAAATAAAGTAAGAAAGTTATGATTACATGTCAACAAGAGCCACAGTTTCTGACCCACGGGACATAACAAAGGGGTCAGAACACCTCAGTCTTTGAAGCATACTTCCCCACAGAGTTGGCTGTGGGATATATGCAAACCTTTCCAGGTCTGCTTCTGATATAAATTGTGAGTCGCACCACTCTCAGAGATCCAGACTTCTCAGAATATTAAAATCTCTCTCAAAGGGAAGCCTGAAAGCATGGCAAGAAATATCTGAATTATGCCTATACTTGGTTGAATAGGGCAATAAAAGCCCTTTGCACTCTGTCTTTTGTTATATCATGATTTAAAATGTTTAAGACCCAGCCTAACCAGAGAAGGCAGCTCTTGACCTACTATAAGGCAATGAGATTAGTTGCACTGGTTGAGGCACACTATTACCCTAGCAGTGGGGGTGCAGGGTGGGCATATAATACCTTTCTTCCAGAATCTTCTGGAATTTGATTCGCATCAGTTTGCCCTGTGCTCTGGCTTGGAACAATGTGAAGACTTTAGATAGTCTCTCATCTCTCATTGCTTCCAGTTGGCCCAGAAACCCAGCTTTAAAAAACACCTAAAAGAAAAGTCAGATGTTAGCTCCACTCATAATGAGTATTCAGCAAATGTTTATTGAATGATCCTGTGAGCAACTGTTGTGCTCCTAGGGATAAATGTATCAATTCCATTTCTTGTAAGTTTTATTTAATGTGTAAAATCTACATCCTAGAAAGTCTGATTTTATAAATCTAAAATGTGAAAAAAAAAACATGTTATTAAATCATGTGGTTCTATTGTTTGCTTAAGAACGTAAACTATTCTTCCCCTTATCTATTAATAATGTCTCAATTGTTCAGGGAACCTGGTTTAAGTTTTAAGATGGGCTCAGGCATGCAGTGCTCCAAAGTACCAGGTAGCGTTCTGCAAACATTTTCTGTAAAGGATCAGATAGTAAAGATTTTTAGGCTTTATGGGCTACATACAATCTCTTTAGGATATTCTTGTTTTTTAAACAATTCATGAACCATCTAAAACCATTTTTAGCTAGTGGACCATATATTAAAAATAGGACCAGGCTCTTGGGCCGTAGTTTGCTGACGTCTGTTCTAGAGTAAGGCACTTTTGTCTAGGCATCAAATAATCCACAGAAGTATTTTTTCAAGAATAATTACTAACAAACAAGGTGAAATGAGTGAGGTGCCTAAGTCACACATTTTATGGAGGCACTAAGTGTGAGAGTGCCCTGAGAGTGTGTGCCTCTCAACCTCACTTGCTCAACCCCGAGAATGAGAGCCTCTTTGAAATTTGTGCCTTAGGAGCTTCACTTGCCTCATGTCAGTCTTGGCCCAGAGGAGTAGCATACAGCAAAAATAACTAAACACACAAGGAAGGAAGGCATCATCAGTGAAAATCGGCAGAAACAATAAACAGCAGAAACTGATTCCCAAGTACTCAAAATGTGGGAGTCAACATGTTATAACCATATCCTACAGAATTCTAATTCTATGAGGTCTTTATCCTGAATTTTCCAACTCTCCTTCAAATAATTTGTTCCTTATATGGATGTCATTATGAACAAACTGATGTTGACTGCCAGATAAGGCCAAATCTATTGATTAGTTAGAAGTTCCCAAAATATGTGAATCCCAAGCTCATCTAAGATGAAATAGAATTTAGGGAATCACATTTAAGGAAGTTGGTTTTGGATTCATTTTTTTAATAGTGGGTTAACTTTGAAGTTTTAAATTACTCAGAGAAATTAGTCCCTAAAAGAATACTGTCCCTAAAAGAATATTGTGGATGAATCAGTTCACACATAGATGAGCCATTAGCTCCAGCAAGTCGATTCACCTTTTTCTAGCTCTAATATATACACATTTTCTCACAACACCAGGTTGATTCAGTATTTTATATCTTGGCACAAATTTGCTTAGATGACTAATTATAAAAATGTAAATGTAGTCAAAACTGAGGTTTAAAAAACATTGAATATTTTTCTCAAACAGCACTGAAGTTTTCACCTTCAACTAAGATCTATTTGTGTTATTTATGGTCATGACAGCTGAAGAATGCCTTACAATTGAGCAATCACAGGTATTTTAAGATACACACTCTTCCCCCCATTTGTCTCCAAATGCATTCTTTGCAGTTTTCTGGTTACCTTAGTGATTCCAAATCGGTACTGGGTATGGTCTATCTCCAAGGAGCCAAGTAATTCTTCAGCTGCTTTTCTGCTGCTCACAAACTTGCTCTTTGGAAAGGTCCTTGGATTCAGAATGCAGTACCTAATTTAAAATAAAGAAAAAATCCTGGGGTTGGGAAATCATATTATTCAAATAAAGACTAATCTAGACAAATGAGGTGAAAGGAGATATAGATTTTTATCTCTGTTATTAATACTTTCAATTTTCGCAAAATTCTTAGTAACAATAACGAGGGTACAAGCAATAATCCCTTGCATTGGTATAATAGTTTGTACTTTTCATATTGCTTTAGAAGCAACCTCATTTGATTGATTGCTCAATTAAGCAGGGGCGGGATTGGAAGAGGAAAGAGAGGGAGGGAGGAAAGCATAAGTATCTCTACTGTATGGATAAGGAAACTGAAAAGCAGAGACATTAAATGTCTTTTCCAGGATTCCTTCACCCTGTTGGTGAGTTGGTGGAAAACAACAAATATGCCTCTTAATTCTAAAGCAAGAAATATACCCTTTTTTACTCTACCAGACTTTGCTCAAATTGACTTGATGACCTATAATTTAAACTTCTAGAATCCAGGAAATAGAAAAGATGCCACTCCTGCCTCCTGCCATATACCCTGCTGGCTTCCTTCCTTTCAGGGGCTTGCTAGTAAAGCCACGGGGTGCTTGGATGGCAGCTACGATTAAGTACACACAACATTTCAGAGACTCAATTCAGCCTCCATATGTTTCTTCTGTATTTATTTCCTCTATATGTGGGTCTATTATCTGTTAATAGAGATTTAAGGATATTACAGTTACATGGATGTTGGATTTAAGGGGAAATAATAATGGAACTCTGTCATCATATATCTTCCCACCACCAAAACACATCGATTTGTAGTCTGGAGGACATCAACCAAACAAACAATGTATGCCTAAACACTCGGAAAGGGAGGAAAACAGAATGAACTGCCTCAGGCTTCTTGGATCCTGGAATGTATGTTTACCTTTGTTTAAAATCAGCATACTGCAGTCGGTTTGGAAAACCTTCACGGCATATCCTAATCCCTTCCAAGACACCATTACAGCGCAACTGCTGTAGAACCAAGTAAGGGTCCAGTATACCTGGAAAAAAAAGAGTCACAGTGGATCTGTGCCTGAAAAAAATTATTGGCCCAGATTTTGTTGCTGCATCTTGGGTTAAAAGAAAGTCTGAATTGGATAGTTTCCACATGATAGGTCATAGGAGTTCACTCACTTATGGCCTGATAGTACTCACAGTAATCATCCTATTATGTAGGCATCTCCAAATATGATTTCCCTGAAATTCCTTTAAAATGGAACAAGCCCCTTAATTCACAGTTAGATGAGATGTTTATAAGCAAATATTCTTGGAAGGCAAAAAGATTACATTTTTTGCTAGAATGTAAGTGGCTGGTCTCACATTCATTTGCCAACCAAAAACCATCCAGAAAGGGTGATAAGAACACAAAAGAGAACTGCTTTCTCTGCGCAGCAGGGGGAAGGGATAAGAAGAAGGAAGGATGAAAGGAAAGGCGAAGACGGACACAAGCACAACATTCTGTTTACAGTTTTGCTTAGGAAGGACTTGTCCACATGCCAGACCTCATTCTCCCCTTATTTTCATGAGAGTGCCTAAGTCCTGTTCTGTAGTATAAGCATCCTTCTGTCACCTTCTCATTCATCAAAAGAAGCTCTACTGCAGCTGTCGGCTGCAATCTCCAATAGAAGCCTTTGAAAAACCATCCAAGAAGCCACTGTCCTTGCCCTCAGAGAGTCTTCTGAAACAAGCCAAGGACCACATCTCCTATCACAAATTCCTACTACAGTATTACATGAAAAATGAAAACAAAAAAGGACTCCATGCCCAAGGTCACGGAAACAAACTTAAATCATATACCCATATTTCTATACTCCAATTCCTTTCACAGACAGAAACAGATAATCTATAAGAAGGCACAAGTAGGCCGGCACAGCGGCTCAAGCCTGTAATCACAGCACTTTCGGAGGCTGAGGCGGGCAGGTCACTTGGGGCTAGGAGTTCGAGACTAGCCTGACCAACGTGGCGAAACCCCGTCTCTACTAAAAATGTAAAAATTAGCCAGGCATGGTAGTACACACCTGTAGTCCCAGCTATACAGGAGGCTGAGGCACAAGAATTGCTTGAACCCAGGAGGCAGAGGTTGTGGTGAGCCAAGATCGTACAGTTGCACTCCAGTCACTACACTCTAGCCTCAGGGACAGAGCAAGATTCTGCCTCAAATTGTCACTTTTTTTAAAAAAGGGGGGATACAGGGAGTAGAATCCTATGACACCTTAACATCAGACTCACTCATTCTCTTTAAGTACATATGAATAACTGCTTTGATTAGATCATGAAGCTTTTCTTATAACTTTGTCTCATGACTTTAAGAAAAAAACCAAACCTGCTGAAATCCAAGTTGACTCCATGGGAAGCAACTCTAATAGGTAACAGAATTGCTCCAAAATAGAACACAGCTAATTAGATTCCTTGCTAGATGGAAGCAGTGTCCCTAGACACATCCAGAAATCCAGCTGATAGGAAACAATGAGGCAAAAACATACAGCCGTGAATGAACATGAAGTGTTTGTATCGCAGAAACTCTAATAGCAACATCATTGTTTTGTATCACACTTTCTCAAAATAGGCCATAGTGTGTCAGGATTGGGGTCTTAATTATAGAAGGTTAGTAAAAATGCAAGATACTAAGGAACCTCAGAAATCAGAACCAGCAACATCTGGCTACATATTATAAAGGTGGTTAGTGCTCTAAAGACTTAGGACTTGTCATATACACTCCTTGGAGGCCGACAGCCTCCAAACCAAGCTCCAGAGGGGCCTGTAACTCCAAAGAGATGGATGGGGATCTTCAAGCTCATGCAGTAAGGAAAGCAATCCATGTAGTTATTTTTGGTAAAACCCTTGTTTGGGGAATTGAAAACATTAAAAAAAAAAAAAAACCACCAACATCCACCTATCACATCATCCCCCTACAACTATTCACTGATCAAAAGATATCCACTGCCCAGAATTACATAACTATAAAAAATGAATGCTATTAGAAAGAGGGAAGAAGATGTTGGCATTGGCATGGAGGACTAGAGGGTGTTCTCAACAATTAGAAATGGATTTAGGAACTGTCTTTATGGTCAATTTAGATAACTCAGACCAAATAACTTCCTTTATGCTGAAATATCTACCTTAATCCCCTAATTGATTATTCAATTCCCTTTTTATTATAGTTTGCCCTTGTAGACAATGGCATGGGAGCTCATCCATGTTCAGCACAAAATTCAAGGAGGAATTTAAATAGTAATATCAAACATTCTAACGTTGCCCAATTGAGACTGCTCTGTGAAATCCTTCTGTATGTCCATTTCAATGGCAATATTGAGGAGGTTCCAAAGACCTCATTTTTAACATATTTTCATTTTTCTATACAAAATTCTACCCTTATATAAAAGGCACCAATAAATATTTCTTTAAAAGATATTCACTATAGCTAATATCAAATCTATTTCCTAGAGTGAATTACAAAGAAATCTAGTTCTTACCAGGCATTTTATTCACATTGGGATTTATGCATCTCACAAAATGAGGTGCTGTTGATTTCAGATTAGTCATCAATTTATTCAGGTTTTCCTAAAATGGAGACCATAATAAACACAAAATCACTTTGCAAATCACTAAAAACACCAATCCACCTCACAAATGTCTCCAAATCTATCAACTTAATCTCACAGCCAAGATGTATTCTAACAGTAAAATAATGAATTCAACATTCTTTCCTGCTTACCCAATGCACGTTATTTCTTTCCTAGGGCAAGTCAATATTTATTTGACAGACATAGTTCAATTGTGAATCATCTCTACCTATTTTGAATTTGATAGCAGTATCAAAGTTATGGCTGGGCAATAAAATGGCTTGAAAAAAGAAATTGTTTCTCAAGTTCTCTCTCTGTGGAAAACCTTTATCTTAGGTTAGATTCTCTAGAAGCCAAACCTGAGATGGGAATTCTGGTTTGAGAGATTTTTAGGGAGTGAAGAAAGCTGGGAACAGCAGGGGAAGAGAAAAGCAATGACTCAGACTCAGTTTTAGTCTGATCCTTGCAAGCAAGAGCTGTAAACACAAATGCACCAATTGCACCATAGGTGGTCCCCCTTGAGGCAAGGGAGAGGCTAAGGTCTGGAGAGGAGGGCAGAGAGGCAGCTTAGTTTCCCCTTTCGCTAAGTGCAATTCTGACAACTCAGAGTTGTTAGGAGCCAATATGCACATCAGCTGGAAGATGGGTGCAGGGATGATAAAGGGGTTGTAGGTGGGAACCAACAAAAAAATAAAGCCCTTAATTATAATAGCATAAACTTCAACTTTTCCAACTTGCTAATTCCTGATACTTTATCCTTATTTGAGGATGTGAAATGTCAAATACATAATAACACATGCAGATTGTGAGGCAATTAATATATGAATAGATGCAATTAAAAATTACTTTATGCAGAGACGCAGCCGTTTGGAACGAAGTTCCTTTCTTTCGTTTCTTCTCCCCAAATGGTATAGCTAGCAAAAAAAAAAAAAAAGAAAGAAAAAAGATGAAAACATGTAAAAGCTCATTTTGTCACATTCCCCTACCTCGCTGATGGAAGCATAAATTCATCAGAGTTCTAGAACAATATGGTAATATCTACCAAAAGCTTCAAAATATGTATGTCTTTTATCACAAAATGTATATTTTTAGTGCTTTTCCTTAAGGATATAATCAGGCAACTGTGCAACAATACTCACTGAAGCATTATTTAGTCACTGCAAAAAAAATTAAGCAAAAATAAAATTAATCCACAAATGCACACCATAGGAGATTAATTTATGAGCGAATATGCATACAGTGAAACACTGTAAGCTTTTAAAATGATGACGTGGATCCATATAACTTACATGGGAAGATTTCTAGGATATTTTAGAGAAAAGTTAGTTTACAAAGCCTAAATTTTATATATGATGACCTTGAGTATGTATACATGTTTTTAAGTGCAGCTGTGTTATGGGTGACTATAAACATGAAAAATGTTGGGAAGCTTAATCACTAACGTTCTTTTGAAACGCCCCAGGTCTCTCAGTGAAACTCTTGACTTCTTTGTACTTCAGTTTTTCCATCCATGAAAAGGGAATACTTCATTAATTTTTAAAAATGTAAATAGTTTGTTAATCTATATGAGGTTACAGGTAATTTTATGTTCTTTTTTCAGTTTTCCATATTGTCTGTGTTTTTAGCTACATTCATGTATTTATATTCATGATTTATAAAAAATAATAAGTCTATTTCCATTTTCTTGAAGCAAAAGAACCTGTGCTAGGCCAACCAGCTTTACAAACATTTGAATAATGCTAAGTCACTAAGATGTGCAACCCAGCAGCAACAAAATTCATAGGCAAGTTGGACAGAATAGGGTAGCTGTCAATATGGAAAACTAATAAAATATTCTCCGTGCCTGAGTGGCAACTGTGCGGTGGCAGATGCCATGAAGCTTAATCACTAATGTTCTTTTGAAACGCCCCAGGTCTCTCAGTGAAACTCTTGACTTCTTTGTACTTCAGTTTTCCATCCATGAAAAGGGAATACTTCATTAATTTTAAAAAAGAATTATAACCCTGGTTTAAATTATTTGGATTCCCCGAGAGACAGTATGGTTATGACTAGCAATTTAAAGTTTGGATCCATCAGAAACTTGGAGGCAAGTATTTTCAGAGGGTGTTTTAGAATTAAAAAAAAAAAAAAAAAAAAAAAAAAAAGACCATCTGAACAATTCTTGTCTTTTAGTTCCTAAGAACACAGTACACACCCTGAAGAGTTAGAAGACGATTTCTCCTCTAATTCTCTGCCCAAACCATTCTCTGATCTCTTATTATCAGAGAATTACTCAACTGGGAGTCATAAGCTTATGTGGCTACTATCAAACAGACTTCTCAGAGGTACTTTAGCAGCTATTAGAATCAGGCAAATGTACTGCCTGAACATTAGCTGGGTCCGGACACAATAGCTTCCATCTCTTCTTGAGGCAGGCCCAGAGGATTTCAGGCATGTTCCAGAATTATGTCATCATGTGCTGATGAAGCCAGAAAGTGCTAAATTTTCTCTCCATTCCCTATGTCAGTCGGGAGAACCAATCAGCCTGATAGGGGCTGGGAGTTAACATGCAGCTGGGTGTAAGATAACAGCAGGGTATGTTTGAAAGTGAGAGTACGCACCCCCCAGTTGGTGTACTGTTGCCATGGGGAAATCAGAACCCAGGCTGGCTAGATTATCTATTTCCCCAGAATTTCCATTTTTCAAAAGAAAATGGAAACTCAAATGTGTATGTGAAATCTGATTTTTTAAATTTGTGTGGACCAAACAAAACATGTTTGAAGGCCAGTTTCTGCTCAGAGGCTGTTGATCTGTGACTTTGCTGTAAATCGTGGAGAGCTTCCCTCTGTGTGTAGTTAGCATTTACTTCAGTGAGGCTGGTGTTAGCAACTTTGGCTCAGTATCTTCAAATCCATCATATGATGGTGCAGAAGTTTTCACTGCATCCTAAATGCAGTGATATGCATTAACTCATCTTAAGTAGCATCCCTGATTTTACAAATCTACTATATGGCAAAGCCTAGGTAGAAAGATAGGAACACTGTACATATCTTAAAGTGTCATGGTAAGAAATGAGTAAGATAATGTATCTAACAGTACTTTGTAAATTACAAACTACTAAACAAGATTAGTTGTCAGAATAGAATGCCTGCTAACAGGTATTTGCTGCATGCTAGAGGCTACAGTTGAGCAAATCAGACATAATACCTGCCTTCACAAAGCTTATAATAACCCTAAGTGCACAGAGTGCTGTGAAAGAGAATATTTCAAGATATTTGTGGCAATAACTATATAACTATATATATACATATATATATACATATATACATATATATACATATATAGTTATATGTATATATACAACTATATATACATATATAGTTATATAGTTATATAGTTATTACTATATATAACTGTATATAGTTATATACATATATGTATATATATAGTTATTTAGATATTTGGGGCAATAAGTTATTGCCCCAAAATCATTCATCAAAACATGTTTTTTGTTTTCCCTTTGTAGCTAGGTGAAGTAGAAGACAAAAGCAGGCCAGGAACAGACTTCTTGAATCCATCTTAGAGCACTAGTAACATCTCCCTGAAGAATCCCCAGCCTGAAAACAGAAAGACTAATAAGAGAGGATGACTCAGACCACAGGGAGCAGAAACATATCACAGGAAAGAAGCAAGAATTTTTGTGAAAGCTGAGGCAGCCATGGGTTCCATTCTGAGGCTGAAAAATCAAGGAAGATTGTATGACTCACCACTGTCAGTACTCATGTAATTTTCAAAAAGGCTCGCCAGGAGTCTGTTGGAAGACTTCTGAAATACAGCTACCACTGTTTCATTAAGGAGGTCTTTGTTCTTTTCCAGCCAACCACTGATATTATAAGGTACCTTTGGAAAGGCATGCATTTCAGGTAACAAAAGAAAAAAGATTGCATAAGTTAACATAGAAGGCTGTGCATTACCTTTTTTTTTTTTTTTTTTCTTTTTTTTTTTTTTTTTTTTTTTTGAGACAGGGTCTCATTCTGTTATCCAGGCTGGAATGCAGTGACATAGTCACAGTTTGCTGTAGCCTCGATCTCCTGGTCTTAATCAATCCTTCCCCTCAGCCTCCAGAGTAACTGGGACTATAGGCACATGCTGCCATACTTGGCTATATTTTATATTTATTTGTTTATTTATTTATTTATTTATTTATTTATTTTATTGTGCATGTGTGGAGATAGAGTTTCCACATGTTGCTCAGTTTGGTCTCAGACTCCTACGGCTCAAGCAATCCACCCATCTCAGCTTCCCAAAGTGCTGGGATTACAGGGAGCCACCATGCCCAGCCTGTGCATTACTTTTAATAAATCACAAATTATGTGGGTCCTTTACCTTTAAATCAGTTTAAGGTAATAGTACTGAATAACACTCCAAAAGTCCATTGGGCATCCCAAAAAGATTCTCAAGATTCTTATCATTAACGTTGTCAAAAGAAAGGAACAGACAGGATGGGAAGAAGGGAGAGAGATAGGGGAAGAAGTAGAAGAGAGGAGAGAAAAGAACCGGGAGAGAGAACAACAAAGAGGAAGGAAGGATTCAATGGTATTTCACACCATCAGTCCTTTAAAGGCAAGAATGATAAAATAATCCAACTGTCTCTGACACACAGTGAACACTCAAAAAAACCCTAGCAATTGCAATGGTATTTTACTGTATATATCATTATAATTAATATGCCAGGATATCAAAGAAGAGAACTATAAACATATCTGTGTACAGCTGGCAGGCCATTTTCAGGTCGAAGTATTATTTTATCCTTTATCAGTTCTCTTTTTGTTCCACCCAGAATCACCATCCAGAAGTAGAAATGCAGAAAAAGGGGCATATATACTAGTGAGGAAATGAGGAGAGGCAGCAAGAGTCATTAGAAACCTTTTTTGGCCATAGTTTGGAGACCATTACTTCACATTGACTATTTCTTTATGGGAGAATAAAAAAATCTTCAATGAAAAGATCAATTGAAATCACTCATTCACACAACGTTAAGTTAAAAGGAAGGACAAATGGGGAGAAACCATGACTTTGATGGTCTCCATGCCTTTCTAAAGCTGACTTGCTTTGAGTTAAGGTTGACAGAGTCCATTTGGAGATTTTTGACCTCTGTGCACATGGAATGCTATTGTAGTATGGCCATTTCATTTCCTGAGGGCTAAATGGCTACACTACCTTTTTTATGGAACTGAGATGTATTTTGTTCTTCTCTTCATTTAATCTAAACATTACTTAAATATCATCTAAGGACTTTGGCTGAGCGTATTTGAAGCAAAGTCAGGAAAATTCAAGACCAGGGGTCCAGAGGTAACTCACCACTCCTGCATAATGGACAAGTTCGAAATGAGCTTCAAATTTCTTCTTATCAGGCTTGGGCTTCTGGAGATGAACTGACTTTCCAAAATGGTTGTCAAAGAGTTTGGTCTTGAAAGTCAGGTCTGTAGCCTTAGGAAACATACACTCTTCTTCAAGGATGGAAAAGATGCCCATTGGCTGTTGAAGAGACATAAGAGCAGCAGATTTTTTTTAAAAAAAGCACCTGCACTTTCAGTAGGGGGTCAGTATAAATTATTTCCCAGGAACCTAATCAATTGACAAAGGGAAGAATATTCACTGCATAAAACTAGCAATCATCTGTTGGGAACATGTCCTCCAAAATCTGGCCATAAACTGGCCCCAAAACTGGCCATAAACAAAATCTCTGCAGCATTGTGACATGTTCATGATGGCCATAACACCCATGCTGGGAGGTTGTGGGTTTACAAGAATGAGGGCAAGGAACACCTGGCCTACCCAGGGTGGAAAATCGCTTAAAGGCGTTCTTAAACCACAAACAATAGCACAGCAATCTGTGCCTTAAGGATGTGCTCCTACTGCAGATAACTAGCTAGACCCAACCCTTTGTTTTGGCCCATACCTTCGTTTCCCATAAAGGATACTTTTAGATAATCTAATATCTACAAAAACAATGCTAATGACTGGCTTGCTGTTAACAAATATGTAGGTAAATCTCTGTTTGGGGCTCTCAGCTCTGAAGGCTGTGAGACCCCTGATTTCCCACTTCAAACCTCTTTATTTCTGTATGTGTGTCTTTAATTCCTCTAGTGCTGCTGGGTTAGGGTCTCCCTGACTAAGCTGGTCTCAGCAATCATCCATTCAACAAATATTAATTAAATATCTGCTACTTAATACCCTTACCAGTAACTGCTGGTGATTGATGCAGCTGTGAGCCACATACACAAAGTGCCTGTCCTCAGGGTGCATATGTCCTAGTGGAGTGGCAGACAATATGCAAGTAAACAAAGAAATAACTCCAAAAAACAAATGACTTAGTTTCATATAAATGCTCTGAAGAAAACATTCAAAGTAAAGAAATAGCAGGGGGTAAGGAGGTTTCAGATAGAGTCATTGGGTAAGACACTTCTCCTGGATGAAAACAACAAGCTGAGAAGATCTGTGCACAAGTATTCCAGGCAGAAAAATGAAGAATGCAAAGGCCCCAAGGCCAGAGCCCACTTGGCAAGTCTGAGGTCCTGCCAGAGGCCAGTGTGGGCAGAGAAAAGCTAGCTTGACGGAGTACATGTTAAGAGAGAATGTCAAAGAGGTAAGTAGTAGCTGGATCTCAAAGGCCTTATAGGCTGTAGTAAGACATGTGGCTTTCATTTTAAATGTAATAGGAAGCCTTTGGAGACTTTTTAAATGAAGTGCTGTGATTTGATTTATGCTTAAAGAGGATCATTGATTTAGAAAGTAGGGCTCGTGGGCTCAGTCCTGCCTGCACTCTGTACTGGAAAGCCGGTGAGCTAAGAATGGCTTTTACATTTTTAAAGTGTTTTAAAAAAAACAAACAGGTTGGGTGAGGTGGCTTGCACCTGTAATCCCAGCACTTTGGGAGGCTGAGGCAGGAAGATCACCTGAGGTCAGGAGTTCGAGACCAGCCTGGCCAATATGGTAAAATCCTGTTTCTACTAAATATACAAAAATTGGCCCAGAATGGTGGTGTGTGCCTGTAATCCCAGCTACCTGGGAGGCTGAGACAGGAAAATCACTTGAACCTGGGAGGCAGAGGTTGCAGAGCCAGATTGGGCCACTGCACTCCAGCCTGGACAACAGAGAAAGACTCTGTCTCAAAAAACCAAACAAACAAACAAACAAAAATGTTACCGCAAATCTCATGAACTCCATTAGCACACTTTTTCTCTAAAGGACCATAAAGTCTCTCTCAGACCTTTGCTATGCACTTAGTCATTGAAGCACTGAAAGCAGCATGCAACAACATGTAAACAAAATGAGTGTGGCCAGGCTCCCATCAAACTTGATTTACCTAAACAGGCTGCAGGCTAGACTGGGTCCACAAAGTCAGTTTGCTGATCCCTGATCTAGAGTAGCGGTAGTTTTGGAGCTTATGAGAAGTCATTAAAAATAAGATATGCATTGAATTTAGAGCTGAGTGCCAACTTGCTGATGGAGAAAATGTGGTGTGTAGGAAAATTTTATTGCATCATATAGCACATAATTTTTTAAATGCATTTTTTACGTTTATTAGACTTACAAATCCTTTACTTGACTGCAAATTTCCTGAAGGCAAAAGCTATTTATAAAAAATGCTTACATTTTTCTACAGCATTTTACACAGAGTCTTCTATACAGTAGTGTGGTAAAAGGCCTAAAATTAAGGCCCAACATTATGTGTGCCTTGACATCTGGGAAAAACCAGGAGGGGCTCAAAAGTTCCCGTTCTGTTGTGCTCCCATGTGTTATGTCCCTTAGCCAAACACTCTCCTTATGGCAGGGACCATACATAGTGCCTGCTTATACCTGAGTAATGGGTTTCATTTCTCTATCAGCCCATGAAATTATTCAAACAAGCCTATCGCACCCTCCTGTAGGATTCTATTGTCACGTCACCTATAATTACTACAAAGCCTGCCTCCCACAGCCCCTGCTTTTTCACTCTTTTCTCAGCACAACCCTCCTGTGGCCCTGCATGGTTCAAGGTGTACCCCCTGCAGGCTGTGAGTATATGTGGCTACTAAAATGCTGGTCTCATCTGTCTAGTGTTGGATGTCACATGTTCAGCCTTTCCCATAAACCGAGGGCAGGATTCCCTCCTTCAGCAAAGGGGTGAAGAGGAAGCAACCAAAACAAATAGTTGCAAAGTAGACTTACTTGTTGGTTTTAAAAAAAAGTAAAAGCCTTTGTTTTAAGGCTTATTTCCAATAATACCAGAAGTTCCTGGAGTGCCAGGATGATGCCTTCTGGGGTTTGCACATCATAACCCTTATCATAGTAGGTTCCGAGGTAACTAAAGTGTAGGCCCTCAGCACATTTCTGCTAAGTAATTAATTGACAGGTGAACCCTGAGACATACAGGTCTGAGTTCTGGGAACTTGACTGCTTTGCTGTGATCAATTATCAAACAAAATGTAAGAGTTGCCGATCAAAAAAAGCATGGAGGTATGTGTTTAAAGAAAATACTCATGTGCATACAAGAAACAACTAGATATTAATATGATTCATTTTATATTAAAAACACTAAGAATGAACACATCTGAAAAGTTTCCCTTGGGAGGTGATAACACATAATGCCAAGATGCTACCAGTATTTAAAATATTTTAGAACTTTCTTTGGGATACCTGATACTATTAACTACTGACATCAAAAATTCCTGTTGTCTGGTGGTATATCATTATATATTATTCAGGTCAAGTCAGGCCAATAAAGTAAATAATGTGATCAAACTAGGCAGTGTAGTTTGGACTCAAAAACCAGTGAACGAGAAGTATTGAAGTATATTTTCTCTTGAGGCTGGTAAAATTCTAAAATCTATCTTAATCCCAATACCATGAGAAATTTTCCAAAGAGCTAAATTATTGGAAGAAGTATGTTACCTTCTAAGGTGTTTACACCAAACAAATAGTAAGTTTTTAAATGTATAATTTGGAGAGTATTTATTAAGAAATAATAGGGAAAATCTCTTTACCAATGCCTTATGTATAACCATAAATATGTCATCATATATTAATACTTTAGTATGTAAATTATTGATGCACAAGTTCTAAACAAACTAGAATATTTCAAGTAATAAAATATGAGCAAATCCTATAATAGATTTGTTCACAGCATAAATGTGAAAGAAGGTCACTATAAACTTGAAGACCAAATTAACAATTAAAGTTTGTGTTAAAATACATTTTTTATTTTAGTTTGATATGAACTTTTTTTTTTTTTTGAAACAGAATTTCACTCTGTTGTCCAGTCTGGAGTGCAGCGGTGTGATCTCGGTTCACTACAACCTCCATCTCCCAGGTTCTAGCTATTCTCCTGCCTTAGCCTCCCTAGTAGCTGGGACTACAGGCACTTTTTTGTAAACTTACAAATATGAAACTTTCATGTAATGAAAATCCTTTTTTCTTATACGTATACAGAGATGCATGCTATACGACATTTTATATACATTGATGTGTTTTAGTTCTTTCGAATTTTAAAAACATCCCATAATGCATTTTATTTCAAGGACTGAGTTTGATCATTAATATCTGCTACAAATCTTCTTCAGATAGCCCCAACCAACATAATGGGTCTTTTCAAAATTTAGAATCTTTTCAAGGAAGTCTTTGGTATTTTCATTTGCCTGACCTGGATCCTGTTAAAATTGTTTGTAGAAAACCAAAGACTTATCTTTTCCTTTTATCATCTGGTCAGTAATTTTTTCTCATTTTATTGTATCAGTAGAAAATACAACAGGAAATTACATCCGTGATGCTAGTGTATTATTTGGAATAACCAAGACTGGCACAAATGAGGCAACAGACTTCAGATCAACTAAAAATCAGTAACATTCACAGAACTTGTCAGGATCTGAACGTCTATGTCCACGTTCCTGCCTGAAAACAGTATCTTGTGATAATCAAAGTGAGTATATATTATAGGTGACAATTGCCAGGAGCTAAATCTGTCCCTCTGAGGACCTCCAGTTCTTTTGTTTCATTTCTAACCAGACAACTACAGCTTTTATAAGGCCAGAATACATTTACCAGATCATAGTTGGTTCATCCTTATTACTATTTTTAATCAGCTCATGGTTGATTCATTATTACTATTTTTTAATCAGCTTGTCTTTCCCCCAGGAAGTTAACTTGTTATAAAATAAATAAAATCAATAGGATATCTACTCCTGTTGGAAATAATAGTTATTTTCGAAAAGATCTAAACCGTAACAAATGAAATTGATAGGACACAGATTGATAAAACCTGAGGCTTGCAAAGGACAGGGAAAGGTCAGTTGCCCTAGCTCCTTCCTAGAAGGATTGTTGAGAATCAACTGTGACAGCATAGCTAGAGTTTTCAGGAAATTAAAGGCTTCAGACTGCCCAGATCCATCTTCAAGATTCACCGCAATCCACGATTATGGCGAAGCCCAAGAGGCATATAACTGCTAACATGCCGCCATGCTTGCTCCCTTGGAGAAAGCCACAGAAAGGACATACATAATTCCCCAGCAAACCCCGCTCATCTTTCCCAGAACATGCAGAAAGATTTCAGAGTATTGGGACATCACCAAATTCAGAAACCGTACACTGCAGCTAATTTACTAATAAACCATGACGTACTGTCATAAATTACTTTAACTGGTACTTGTCCAATTAAATGAACAAACTACGTCCTGCAAGGTAGTGGCCTTGAGGATTGATGGCAGTTGTTTGTTTGCATGCTAATTTGCCAAATTTCGTTAAGTTGCTCTGGGTCTACTCATTCACCTTATGTTAATCAGGCAGGCCCTACAGTGCTCATATTTTCAGCTCTGTGTTTTTCCAGTCAAGAGCACGACAATTTTTAATCTCGACAAGTTTCCTCTCACATTAACAGTGGAGGCCATGCATTAGCAGCAAATGTGCAGTGAAAGCCTGTGTTAGAGATGATGGAGGGGGCAACTGACAAGAGAGTTTCGTTCGGATGCCACGGGTGATGCACACAAACACCATTAAGACAAAATGTGCAGGACTTTCTGGCCCCATTTCCCATCCTCTGATAGAGCCTAAGTCCTGACATGGATCAACGTAGCAGGCAGGGACAATTCTCTCGAAATGAAAATGGACAAGGAGAAAAACATATATTACCTTCTCAATGAGATCTATGCAAGCTTGCAAATCCAGACCAAAGCCAATAGACACCCATTCAATGCTTTCTTTCTTATATTCCTCTTGCTCCAGAACAAACATGTGCCGATTGAAGAACTGTTGTAATTTTTCATTGGTAAAATTAATACAAAGTTGCTCAAGGCTATTATACTTCAAGGATATGAATAGGTAAGAAGAAGAGATAAAAACAAAATTGAGGTCCACTTTCAAGAATGTCCGGTAAAGAAAAAACCATAACCATTATTATATGATCGGAAATAGACCCAACAAGACACCAATGCTCAATTAACTCAATTAATTGTAATTTTGAATTGTAATATCATTAAGTGCAATAACATAGCACTTAATGGTATTAAAATTTAAAATCATAATTAATTCCCTTACCTCTATTTACCTTTATGTAAGACAGAATTAAGAAATCAACAAATACTTAATACCATTAAGTACAACAATAATTACTATTAATTATAGCTCTTCTCCAATCAAGGTAGCCCTTAAGGTTTGCACAGAATGATCCTCATGCTTTGACCTTATTTTCCCACCTTCAAGTAACATTTTCTAATCTTCTTATAAATATGCATTGACTTCCTTCTTACCAGATACACTTACCTCAAGGATTTCAAAACCAGTGATGTCAAGAATGCCAGTGAAGAACTGCCTTGACAGCTTGGCATCCAGGGCCCTGTTGATCCGTGCCACCAGCCACTTAAACATCCTTTCATACATTGACTTGGACAGGGCACCAACAGCACAGGTTACCTAGAGATCACATTGAAAACACTCCTTCATCTGACTGAAGTGCTCGTTTTAATCCTGGGCATTCTCTATCAGCAACCACTTTCTAGTCAAATCAGGATGTGTTTATTGACCTTCTGTGGTTCCAACATTCTGATGAATACAATGAGAAGAGAGAGAGAGAGAGAGAGAAAGGAAGGAAGGAAGGAAGGAAGGAAGGAAGGAAGGAAGGGAGAGAGAGAGAGAGAAAGAAAGAAAGAAAGAAAGAAAGAAAGAAAGAAAGAAAGAAAGAAAGAAAGAAAGAAAGAAAGAAAGAAAGAAAGAAAGAAAGGGAGGGAGGAGAGAGAGGAAGAAAGGAAGGAAGGAAGGAAGGAAGGAAGGAAGGAAAGAAGGAAAGAAGGAAGAAAGGAAGGAAAAGAGAGAAAGAAAGGGAGAAAAGAGAGGAAGGAAGGGAGGGAGGGAGGAAGGAAGGGAAGGAAGGAAGGAAAGGAGGGAGGGAGAAGGAAAAGGAGGGAGAGAGGAAGGGAGGAAAAAGGAGGAAAGGAGATGGGTAGGAGAAAGGAGTAAGCTAGCCTGGTGCCTCCTTGTGGAAACACAGATGAGAGGAATCACGTTCCTATTATTAAAGGATTAACTATCCCGGGGTATGGTGTGGTGTTGTGTCCCAAAGCCTTGCTATTCAAAGTGTGACCCTAAGACAAGCAGCAGCAGCACCACCTAAGAGTATGCTAAAAATGCAAAGTCTCAGGCCCAGTCCCAGACCTACTGAATCAGAACCTGTAAGCTAACACAATCCCCAGCTGATTACTATTGACAAAGACTCTCTCCTTGACCAAACTTTAATGAGGATCCTCTGACCCCTCACCTCCACCTTGCCTGTCCTGTCTTCAGCCTGTCTAGCCCAGCTGCAGGAAGAAGTCTGCTAAGTCACTCACCCTTGATCTCTGATTAAGTTCCCTTATCCGCTACCTTTGATGTACATGTTATTGGCCTGCCTTTAGCAAGAATCCTGTTAGGTCAGTTTAAAAAAATCCTCCTACCCACTGTTAGTAATTTTCCACCCACTGATCCCCTCTCTCTGGTCTTGGGCTATAAATCCCCACTTAACCTTGTTGTACTTGCAGTTGAGCCCAGTATCTCTCCCCTGTTGCAATATATCTATTGCAGCAGTCCTGAATGAAGTCTTCCTTACCATTTTAATAAGATTCAGAATATCTGTAATACCATGCATAATAGTTTGAACATAGTGATAGAGTACATTAGAAATTTATAATCCCTAATCTTTGTTCTGCCACTGCTGTAGATGCCAATGAATTGTGTAACCTTTGGCAAGTGATCTAACCTTTCTGGAAAGCAGCATCTTCATCTGAAAAACACTCTTAAAGGATCTTCCTAGGCTTAGCTTCCAACTCTTTATTTTATTAGTTCCCAGTGTTGCTCTCAACAACCTGGACAGAGAATAGCCATTTGGTGCATCATTCTGACTCAGATTCTCCTGCTGTAAAACTGAGGCTGCCTTTTCCTTCCCTGGAGGGGTGTGGCAAAGGTTCTAAAGTAACCCACTGGGGACAGCGCCAACCTTTGTGCCTGGATGATGCTCTACACATGCAGATCCTGCTTCCATAACTCAATAGCGCTGCTGTAGTAGCAGGTTTCTGACATACTCCAAGGAGGAGAGAATTTTAGTTGACCATTCTCCAAGCCTGGCAACAGAACGTGCTCCAACCACTTAACATTTAAAATAGGCCTATCACATCCATCCTTCTGCCCAGGAGACAGCACGCAGCAGGAGCCAGTTGGTTTCTGGTGGTGATTTAGTTATGAGTCACCCACTCCCTGATCAGTTATCTTGAGTCATTTCCACAGTAATCCATCAGCTGGATGGCATCACAGTTTTTTATTATCAGCATCAAGAGCACACACGTACAAATAAAGCATCAAGAATGATTTTCATCCTCTGTAACACAGAAGAAATCACTCTGTCTACAGCAGTCACTTTGAAACTTTAAAAAGAACATGACTAACTTGCTTACCCTCTTTTAATTCCCTAAATACTTGAGAAGTGGGAGTGGGAGAGACACTGTTAGGTCAGGGGGGGCAAGTGGTAGAGAAACATAGGAAGAAAGCCTGGAGATGTAGGCAGTAGGAGAAATGGATGGTAAAAGTCTGCTGATGAATTCATGAAACAGATCAATATGTTGCTCACTAATTAATCATTTTCATCATTTTCTGTCCAATGAAGAGGAAATGAGGTGGCTAAATCTATACTTCCACTTTTCAAGGGTTAAGTGTACCCATTTCTTGGCTCTTTTTAAAACAACCTCACAGAAGACTTTGGTTACTGGGGGCAATAGTGCATGATAGAAAATAATAGAAAAAAAAATGAAGTCAAGTAGTTAATTTTTTTTTTTTTTTTTTTTTTTTTTTTTTTTTTTTTTTTTTTTTTTTTTTTTTTTTTTTTTTTTTTGAGATACAGTGTTGCTCTGTTGCCTAGGCTGGAGTGTAATGGCATGATCTTGGCTCACTGCAACCTCCACCTCCAAGGTTCAAATGATCCTCTTGCTTCAGCCTCCCAAGTGGCTGGGATTACAGGCACACACCACCACACCTGGCTAATTTTTTTGTATTTTTAGTGGAGACGAGGTTTCACCATGTTGACCAGGCTGATATCGAACTCCTGACCTCAGGTGATCCTCCCCTCTCAGCCTCCCAAAGTGCTGGGATTACAGGAGTGAGCCACCGTGCCCAGCCAAAATTTTTAACTATGTTGATCCCTGCCTTTCTCATTTGTAAAATAATAATAATGAAATATGTGTAGCTCAGGGTTGTTGTGAGATATCCAATGAGACAGGGGATGCAAACTGACAGCATATTTGACACTTAGTATCCAATAAATGTTAATCCTCCCTTTTCCACCCCTTTTCTGCTTTTATCACTTCCTCATCCTCATCCCAGTATTTACTTTCTAGTTGTGTCGCCTTGAGTGGTTAATCTTTCTAAGGGTCACTGTCTGTAGCTGTAAAATGGCAATAATAAGATCTACTTTGTAGGCTTTTTATTAGATTAAATGAGATAATCCATGCAAAGCACTTAGCACATCACCTATAGTTAGTACTTGGTGGACATTATTATTATTTTATTATTAATTATAAAGGAACTTATTTCTAGGTGACATAGTTAGATATATCATGGAATCATGAAATACTAGACCTGAAGATGCTTAGTTCTCGATAGGCATATATAGTGGTTTTCACCCTGGGATGGTATCTCCTCAAAGGAGGAATGCATTTGGAAATGCAAGTGGCATTTTCTGGTTGTCACAGTGACTAAGAATGCTACTGGCATTTAGTTACCTGGGGGCCAGGAATCCCAAACATCTACAATGTGCAGGACACTCTCATCCATAAAGAACTGTCCCATCTTAAATGCCAATTACATTGAGAAATACAAAGTTGTTCAGCCACTTCACTGCGGTGCTCAGAGAGATGAAGACAATTAACCAAGGTATCAGAGTTAGTTAGCATTATAGCTAGAACTAAATTTTGTATAGAATGTTAACGCTGCAAAATTTTTTCCCATCTTTTGCAATTGTCATCAACAGAGCATACATGTCTCTATTTTTAGCAGTGACAATTGTCTCTATAAAATCAGTAAAGTTCCTAAGGAAAAAAAAAAAGCCTTAGAGTGTGCTTTTTTACTATGTCTCCAGGAGAGAGAGAGTGAGAGACAGAGAAAGGAGGAGGTTTTTTTATTTTAATGTTCAATAATAATATATTAGCTTGTTTCACTGGTCCTGTTACAGTAAAGGCTGGAGTCCTTACTATAATATTGTGTTTTTAGTTCCTCAGAACACAATATGAGAGAACTGAAGGCTTGATCTCAGCACTCCTATGGGATCATTAGTTTTATTTTTATTTTTTGCTTTTATTATTATTTTAATTGACAAATAATTGTATATATTTATGAGGTATACTGTGATATTTTCATACATTTATACAATGTGGTAATGATCAAATCAGGGTTATCAGCACATCTATACCTCAAACATCGATCATTTCTTTATATTAGAAACATTCAAAATCTGCTCTTCCTGCTATTTGGGCTCATTAGTTTTATACAGAGAAAACCCCTGTTCTATAATCATAGCATGTCATGCATGTTGTGGTGAATGTCTAAGAAGGCACGCAACTGCTGAACAACTCTAACCCCACTGCCAAGAAATAGCTCAATTATGTGTCCTGCTGATCGTGATTCAAGTTTAGCTCAATGTAGTCTCTTTTAACATGTGTGGAGCACTTATGGCTTACAGGGAATTGTTTTAGATGCTTGGGGCACTAAGATGAATTAGACATAGCCCATGCCTCAAAGAGGTTAGAAGACAAAAATGTAAGCAGATTATTTCAATATAGTAAAGTTAGTATTATATAGAGGTAGAATTATCCATTTATAGAGTAAGCTAAATTAATAAATTGATTTTGATTAGTCATTTAAATGTTTTAAATAACACAGACACATCAGTTACCTTAATACACCAAGGGAAACACATCTATTCTAGTCATCATATATAAGATGACTGTCTTATATTACAAATTTGTACATTTGTCTATCTCTCTTTCAGAGTTAGGGTGTATACTGAGTAAGACTGGGTAAGAATGTTACTTAACGTTCCCTTTGACTCAGTTTGCTCAACTAGAAAAATCATAAATGATGCATTTCTGCCCTACTTAGCTCTGAGTCTTATTGTAATAGAAGGCAATAATACCTGTGAATGCTTTATCCATACTATGTGTGACACCACTTCCTCTTTCCAGAAAGGCTACATTTCTCAGCCCCTTTCTGTAGCTAAAGGTATTATTTTACTAATTCTTATCAATGAACTATTAGTGAAAGTGATATTACTTCTAGCCCAAGCAGTTAAAGGTGGTTGTACTTTCTCTACAAATGATCTTTTCTCCTTGTGCAGTCACTTTGGAGGCCATGTGTCCCAGATGACATAGAACTACAAAGAACAACATAGAACTACAAAACAGAGAAGGCTATATACTCTGTATTGGACTTGATGTAAGAAATATTTTGTTGTCACTGAGATTTTAGTGTGTATGCATTACTGCAGCCCAGCTTATCTCATATTTTCCCTTACACATTACAGCTATAAATTATTATTTTTGAAACTTACTAGCATGCTTAGATGGTCTCATTACCCAGTGGCCCTGGGAATATTTACTGCATTAAGGCAAAACCTCAGAGAATTTGTTATTCTCCAATACAACATTCTTCTGGATGCTAAACAAAGTCTACATGACGTTCCATCTCTCATTTCTGTTTTCAATACCCACCTCCTTTCAAATATTGGTTTTTAGCATATGTCCTAAAACTGTTTCTCAACTAACATGTCACCATGTGTCTTTTATGTCAAAGCAGCCAAATATGTGAGGCATGCCAATTTGCCAATTTTATCCATGTTAGGAACAAACAGCTTTGAAAGCTTCCTCACTGGATGACAAAGATGTTGATCACAACAAGTGGAGGGTTTGTCTGCATCTGCAAAGATACTTGCTACTTAAGGGAAAACTTTCAAAATGTATGTTTCAGACAAGAGCATTTACTGTGGTGTGCATCACAAGTAAAAACATTTGGAATGGTCATCCCAAGAGCTCTTTTTTGCTCTTTTATAGAAGCTTTTATTATTGCAAACATCCTTAGTAGTTGAAAAATACACAAGTACAATATATATACAATTATTGGAAGATCATAGAATAATAATGCTCTTGAAATATCAAGTTCTCACCTGTTCTATAGTTTGACCTCTGGTAACATACTCATTACCAACTTTGATTCTAGGATGGATCAAGCCCTTTACCAACTCAGAGGAGTTAATGCCCATGAGGAAAGCAGCTTTGTCAGCATCTGGTCATCAGAAATAGAAGAGAAGGAAGGAGAGAGGAAAACACTATTAAAATTCATTCCATTATAGTCAAACTAACTACCCAAAGGACAGAAAGATAGTGTGTTTAGATCAATGTAGCAAGGTGGATTGTAGTTTTCAAATAAATGCCTGAATCCTAAAAGTTTAAAGGAACCTATTTCTGGGAAATGCAAGTCAAAGGCACATTGAAATCTCACTTCATCAGTTTGTTGGCATTAATGAAAAAGAAAATATAATGCCACTCACACCCACTAGAATGACTGTAATCAAAAAGGCAGACAATAACAAGTGTTGGCAAGGATTTGGCAAAAATGGAACCCTCATACATTGTGGGTGGGAATGCAAAATGATGTGCATTTTCTGTAAGAAACAGTTTGACAGTTACTCTGAAGTTAAGCATAGAGTTACTATAGAACCCAGCAATTTCACTTTTAGGTACACACCCAAGAGAAATGAAAACATACGTTCACACAAAAAATTGTACACAAATGTTTCTAGCAGCATTATTCACAATAGTCAAAAGGTAGGGAAAAGTGAAATATCCATCACTGATGAATGGATAAAAATATGTGGTATATAATAGGATATTGCTAGTCATTTTACAAAAATGAAGCATTGATGTGTGCTACAACATGGCTGAAACTTGAAAACATTATGCCAAGTGAAAGGAAGTCAGACACAAAAGGCCACATATTGCAGGATTTCATTTCTATGAACTGTTCAGAACAGGCAAATCCATGAGGACAGAAAGCCGATTTTGGTTGCCACAGGCTGAAGAGAAGCAAAAATCAAAGTAACTACTAATAGTGGCTACTAAGAGTTTATTTTTGTGATAATAAAATATTCTGGAATTAGATAGTTGTGGTTGCACAGCCTTGAGAATATACTAAAACCCAATAACCATACAGTTTAAAAGGGTGAATATTATGGCATATGAATCTTCTTTTTTTTTTGAGGCGGAGTCTCGCTCTGTCGCCGGACTGGAGTGCAGTGGCCAGATCTCAGCTCACTGCAAGCTCCGCCTCCCGGGTTCACGCCATTCTCCCGCCTCAGCCTCCCGAGTAGCTGGGACTACAGGCGCCCGCCACCTCGCCCAGCTAGTTTTTCTATTTTTTTAGTAGAGACGGGGTTTCACCGTGTTCGCCAGGATGGTCTCGATCTCCTGACCTCGTGATCCGCCCGTCTCGGCCTCCCAATGTGCTGGGATTACAGGCTTGAGCCACCGCGCCCGGCCTGGCATATGAATCTTCTAAAAGAGGACTAGTATCAAGAAATAGACTCTTTTAAAAATTGAGATATAATTTGTCTGAAGGATATGGAAAATGCCATCTTTATTATTTGTTTTCTCTTTCTATGCATGTACTTGTGGACTCTTTCAACAAAACACGGACTTGGGCCATGTAATCTGATAATTATAGACAAGCACCAATCAACAGAAGCCAGGACACTTGCCAGTTATCTGTAAAACGCCCATCCTTTCCCTGCAAAGTCTCTGTTTACTCCGTAGTGCCCTCTGCTGTCCAACAATAATACTTACACCCCACAAAATTGTTTTATGAAAGAAAACTTCCATTTCCTAAAGTAGTGGAGAATAAGTATTATCAGAAGGAAAAGTAAATAGGCATGCATCACGTTAGGTATGAAAAAATGACATAAAATAATGACACAGGCAAAAAGTTATAAGCATATTTCAAATTGTAGATTATTTCAGTTACCAAACAAAATAAATATTCTGCTCATCCAAAACCTCTCTCTGCTTTCTATTTTAAATGAATTTGGAGATATGCTAGTATGTCTGGCCTAGTCATTCTGTTGAATAATGTCTTATAATAGAAGGTAATGCAGCCTTTCTTTAATTCACTAAAGAAAAAAAAAACTGCGCCGGGCGCGGTGGCTCAAGCCTGTAATCCCAGCACTTTGGGAGGCCGAGACGGGCGGATCACGAGGTCAGGAGTTCGAGACCATCCTGGCTAACACGGTGAAACCCCGTCTCTACTAAAAAACACAAAAAGCTAGCCGGGCGAGGTGGCTGGCGCCTGTAGTCCCAGCTACTCGGGAGGCTGAGGCAGGAGAATGGCGTGAACCCGGGAGGCGGAGCTTGCAGTGAGCTGAGATCCGGCCA
>NW_016805008.1:1736609-1801060 GCF_001698545.2 Rhinopithecus bieti
AAAAAAAAAAAAAAAAAGAAAAAAAAAGAAAAAAAAAACTGCAAATTTTCCTGAGCAATAATCACAAACAGAAAATAAAGTAAAAACAAAACAATTAGTGAGCTCTGTCTCATCTGTATTAGCAATATCAATTTCCTTTTCACAGCCTTTTAAGTGTTTACAAGGCTTAAAATGTTTGAAATGTTTGATTTGCTTATAAACTAAAATCAATATATATTATACATACATTGCTACAAGCTACATACCTACTTTATGTTAGTTTATTTGCAGTGATAATAGCCTGGGTACTTGGTTGCTATGAAACCTTTCAAAACACAAAGCTTATCTGGAAAAATAAATGAAAATCAAAAGTAGAGCAGACATGCTCATCCTGTGCTGAGATGAGTCTGCTAACAGTGCCAGGTTTGGAAGCAAAAGCTTGACAATTTCAAGTTGAGAATCCGGTATGTCAGATCATAGACTTCTTGAACTGGGAGAGACTTTATAGAGTATCTAATCCAATGTGAAAATATGTAAAAGATGGGAAGAAATAAAATGTGTCTGGTCAATCTGAGTGGAGATGAACAGTAACCAACAATGTGAAAAACAATTTTCTGGTATCTGTCCAGGTTTAAAAAAAAGAGGAAACACTTGTTTTTTCTAAGCTTTGGAAGCATGCAGAGGCATAATAGTATGCAGGTAATAATAGGCATGCAGGTAATAATAGTCTCAAGGAATAGTTTCCCACGCCGAGAGTCTTCATATATCCTTTTTCCAGTGTTAAGCACAGTCCTTTGAGTCTATTTTTATCCATGAACAAAAGAAACTCAAATTCTCTCAGGAGTACCCCACCTTAAGCTTAACAGAAATAGCATGTAACATTACAGGATTATTTCTCACTTACTCCAGAGACAGTTGAGTATCTACAGACAGGACTAGTGTGCCCTGGATTTACTCCAGAGATTTACATTATGCATTACATATGTTCTCTGTTTTGGGGGGCAGAAGAAGCAATAGAAGTCATCATCTTCCAAAAAGTAAATTACTTCATTTGCACTAAACGTTTACAGTTTACAACCAAGATGAAAATAGCGTAAATCTATGAATAAATGCCCATCTGACATTCAGGAACTACTATTGTAAAGATAGCAATGTGTGTAAACATATTTTAATCGTATTCCCAAATAGGCTTTATGAAATTCCCACCCATAAGCATCAGTTCCTTCAGGACCTTGTGAATGAACCCAGGGACTTTAATTAGGCTGCATGATCTTACCTGGGGGAGGTCACATTTAGCTACAGTGGTGGTTCTCAAGCATCAGTGTGCATTGGCATAGCTGGAGAGCTAATCAAATATTAAACAACAGGCTCCCTGAAGCAGGTTAGGGGCTGGGCTGCTCTAGTTTTATCATGTTACCCAGGTGATTCTGATACACATACAAATTTAAGAACAAAGTTGTTATTCCGGTAGTCCTCAACTTTGACGGCACATTGGGGTCCCTGGCAAGTTGTAAAAACAAATACTGATGCCTGAAATTCACCCACAGAAATCTGGTTTGTCTGGCTTGGGTAATGCCTGAGCTTCAGGATTTTGAAAGTTCCCCACTGATTCTGGTGAGCAGCCAAGTTTGCAAACTACTGTCTAGAGAAGAGTAACCAGGTTTGGTAAGTTCATTTTGAAATCAGGAAGATGGAAAGAACAAAGTATGACTTCACCGAAAACAGGTAAAAGATAGAAAATTCAAAAGCAATCTTTTCCAAATTTACAATTCTATCCCAGTTCAGTCCCATCTGCAAATAACCAGATATGAAAGAATGAAACAAAATCCAGTTTTGTCAGTCTACAGGGGTTATGATAATGATATTAATCTCTTTTGTGGAAGGTTATAATACAATTTTTGAGTTGTTCATATTTCATTAATTTATTAAACAAAGTTTACTGAGCATTTGCTATATGTAAGCCCTGATGCTAGATAACGTAATAAGAAAATAAATAAAAAAGGCAAAAATCCCTGGCATCAAGAAATTATAATCTATGAGAGTAAGTAAAACATGGGGAAAAAATAATATGTCAGTAAAACAACTGCATAAGAGACACAGATATCAAGTATCATGAAAGTGTGAAGCAGGGCAAGAGCCCTTCTGGGCTGCATGACTGGGGAAGGATTAAAAAAGAAATAACATTCAATCTGAGCCTTGAAGGATGACAAGAGTTTTTGGAGGTAAATATGGGAGAACAAGAGTTTCTGTAAAAATGAACAGCACGACTTGAAGCCACAGGCATTGAAGAGTATAAGGTATGGTCAAAGAAGAGGTTATAACCCAGATGGATTGGACTACAGTGCCAGGGAGTGAGTGAGAAACTGAGAAAAGTGGGTGATTTCTGGTTGCAGAAGACATCTAATGCTGCTATAATGTATTAATTAAAGAATGGGGAAATGTTAAAGGAGCTGTAAGCAGAGAAATGACATAATTAGAATCAGGCTTTAGAATGCTTAATCTTGGAAATGTGCAAGACAGACCAGAGTAGGAAGAGTTTTAAAGTACAGAGTGAACCCATTGCAGAATGCCCAAGTGTCAGATGCTGAAGCTCCAAATTAGTAATGAGAAAGGGAGAAAAAGAGACTGAGAAATATGACTAGGAGGTTTCCAGTCTGAGAAGTAGAGAGAAGAACAGTACTGTAAATATGAATAGAAATGCCAATAGGAAGACATCACTTAGGGGAGAAGATGATGGACTTTTAGCCATACAGAGTTTAGGATACTAGAAAATATGCAGCTGAGAGTTGGAAATATGGAGTTGGAACTCAAGAAAGAGGCAAAGGCTAGGATGCCCCTTGGGATTTGGGTGCTCTTCCCCCTTCCCTCTTCTCCATCTATCAAGATCCTTCAATTCCTTCCCAAATAATTAACTGGGAAAAATTTACCAAAGCTTAATACATTAAGAACCCTTAGAATTAAAGAAAAATTCAACACCTCTGTTTTAAAATGAGCTAAAGGTAGAAGCATACTGAAAAAAACTCAGTATCCAGTTAAGATGTTTAAGTTAATTATGGCACATTCACACAATGGAATATTTTGTAGCCATCTAAAAAGATATTGCAGAAAAGACAAAAGATATTCAAATATAATTTAGTAAAAAAAAATACTAGCATGCATATGATCACAAATTTTTATTTTAAAAAGTTATATGTGCATATTCAACTAGAAAGCTACGTTAAAAAATATGTCCTTTGGCATTCACAGTGATTGTCCCTGAGTAGGTAGGATTCACGTAACAAATAATTATCCATTACTATGTGCCAGGCACATTTTAAAACCTGGAAATATAGCAGTGAACACACCAAATGAGGTCCCTGCTCTTAAAAAGCTTACATCTGGTGAAGACTGAGGGGTGAAGGCTAGGACAGTCAATAAAAACTAGCTGTATGAATGACATGAAGAAAAATATTTAGATTAGGGGGATAGTGGTGGAGATAGCTAGAGAAGGCTTTTCTAATAAGGTAAGATCCAAGAAGTTACTTTAATAAGTGAGGGAGTAAGACATGAGGACAGGAGAAAAGTTCCAGGCAGAAAGAGGAGTTAGTGAAAATAGTCCTTCAATAGGAGTGCTTACAGGCTCCAAAAACAACCAAGAGGCCAGGATATCTGAGTGGAGGAGAACAAGAGAAGAGAAAATGGTAGATTTTGCTACTAACGGTAGGGGTTTTAGAGAGACAGAGAAGTATTGGTTGGTGCAAACATAATTGCGGTTTTTGCTATTAAAAGTAATGACAAAAACCACAACTACATTTGCACCAACCTAATATCATAGAGGTTAAGGAAGCTGTGACAGGGATGTGGGGTTTTATTTGGAGTAAGGTGGGAGCCATTGTTGAGTTTAGAGCAGAAGCAGGACATGGTGGAACAAGGGCTGACTGACACTATGAAAGGACTGACAGTTGCTTCTGGGTGCAGAGCTGTCCACCTATCCATCATAGGCAATGGTTCAGGCAGGGAGACAAGGCAGGAGGCTGTGGCAATAATTTGGTAAGAAATGGTGGCTTGGGCTAGGTGGTGGCAGTGGACATGGCCATGGGGATAAGTTGTGAGCTTTTGGATTTCAAAGGTAGAGACAAAGAAAAAGAGAGGAGTCTGGATGATTCTGAGATTTGAGTCAGGGTGACTGGGAGAACCTAGTTGGCATTCTGGGGATTTATTTTAATGATCATTCTAGACAGATCATTCATTGTAAGGTGCCATAAATCTTTCTGGTAAGCAGAAAAGAGTATAGATTTTTTAAAATGTGAAGAAAAAACAAGGGGAAATAAAGCCTCCTGGTCTCACTCCTATGAGTTAGTTACATCCTGCTGGAATTCCAAGGGCCTTAGTTCACATCTCCATTATGTCATTTAATACATTTTATCATAATTTGCTCCTTATTATTTTTATTTTATTTATTTATTTTTTTGAGACTGAGTCTTGCTCTGTCACCCAGGCTGGAGTGCAGTGGTGCAATCTTGGCTCACTGCTACCTCTGCCTCCTGGGTTCCAGAGATTCTCATGCCTCAGTCTCCCAAGTAGCTGGGATTATAGGTGTACGCCACCACTCTCAGCCAATCTTTTGTATTTTCAGTAGAGACATGGTTTTGCTGTATTGGCCAGGCTGGTCTTGAACTCCTGGCCTCAAGTGATCCACCCGCCTCGGCCTCCCAAAGTGTTGGGATCACAAGTGTGAGCCACTGTGTCAGGCCATGATTCGTTCCTTTCTCTCATTGTTCTCAATAATCTATGTGCTAAAGGCATTCTCTTTCACCCAAGTTTAGCAAATTGACTGGATCATCAATAATTATTGAGAAGTGCTTCTTGATTCTGTGATAGGAGGATTCTACATTAGAATGGTAGTTGACAGAACCATTTTTGAAGAACAGCAACCAAGGGAGACACTATTGATTAATTTTAAGTAAGAGGTGAGGTTAACTGCTAGGAAAAGGGTGCAGGCTCGGGCCCAGAGATTTGAAGTATATACCGTATCTTCAAAGTAATTCTTACTTTCTGTGCCATCTGCTTCCAGTTGCTCTTCTCTAAGTTTCTGTTTAAATTTCATGTTTCCAAAGTGCATGATGGCTCCAGTGAGTTTATAGCATCCATACTTCTCATCAGGAAGAAAGCCCAAGATGTCCATGGCTTGCTGTAAAAACAGAAACAGATGGCCCTGTCTTCATTTGCCTAATGGCTGCAGTGAGCACCTCACCCCCGCTGTGTTACACCTCGGGCTGTGGGCTGAAGGGAATGAGATAGACAGCTCTGTTCAAAGCAATGCAAATCAGCCCTGTTGGCACTTGGTCACCCACAGTCTGCTCATCCCTTTAAAAGAGAATTAGGAAGGCACAAGACTAGGCTTGTTTAGTTCCCAGTAGTTTTAGAACTTTCCTTCAATGCCCTGCCTCTCTCTGGTTCCTTCCAGCAACATATAGATCACTAACTGGCTATATGAGGTTAATTATTTTGCCTTTCGTGGTTATGGCAGAAAGCACCATATCTGCTGAGTTGCTTGTTTCTGTGATCCCATGTGTTCTCCTGACTTTATTCTAGAGCAGACACATTTCAAAGACTGGTGAAAAGAAATGTTTAAGAAAAGCCACCTCACCATAAAATTGCATCCTAAGTATCCACTGCACAAGATGTGCATTCTCATACACCCCAAGAGGGAAAAAATTGGTACAATCTTTCTAGTGGTTAATTTAGAATATGTACCAAGAGACTATAAAAAATTCATAATCCTTAGTATTTTCACTTCTAGGAACCTAGCATACAGAAAAAGTGTTAAGCTACAGAGATATTCACCTCAGTGGGAGTGAAAAAAAATCTTGAGTCTAACACTAGGAGAATAGCTCAATAAACAACAGGACAAATGTCTGATAAAATCTTAAGTACCCACTTAAATGTTTATGAAGAGTTCCTAAAGATACTTGAAATGCTTAAACGATTAAACTGAGAAAGCAAATTCTATATGCCAAATGTATATGCAGCATAATTACAGTCTTTTGGTAAAAAACAAAAAACACTAACATGACCATACAAAAGCAGCTCCAAATAGATAAAAACAGAATAAAGACTGTAAAGATATACACCAAATAAAAGAGATGTTTGCCACTGAGTTGAAATATCTTTCTACTTTTTCATAGCTTCCAAAGTTACTATATTGACAACGTGCAGTTTTCTCATAAGTCAGTAAACTTTGGACAGAAGCAGCCCTACACCCCTATGGAAGCAAGACCACTTCTCCCCCCTATGGAAACAAGATAACTTCTCCGGGTCCCTGAAGAACAGAACTCTAAGATGCTGTCTTTCATTTCTCATTGCCATTACCAGATTTCGCTTTGACAACTAACAAGCCTTACTTCTGTGGCCAGCAATTCTTCAGCATCATCCAAGCTCTCCACAGTAACTGCTCCACAGGAGCAAAAGTGGAAGTCTGAGGGATTTGCAGACACCAGGAGCATGTCTAGAGTGGGAAAAACATTCGTTAAACAGCTTAAAGAAATCCGCAAGTGCCTTAGAAAATAATTGGTCAATATTCACAATTTACAGTTTAAATCATACTTGTAAACAAGCCAAAATAAAATCCATATTTTAGACCCAAACTTCTACAATCAATGTTTGCCCTCTATTAACTTGTCAGTAATGTGTTAATGCCTCCCAAGAGAAGACAGGCTGGCAAATTCCAAAAGCAGATTCAATTGCAGCAGTTTCAATTGGTGCAAAAAAACAAAAACAAACGAATAACAACAACAACAAAACACAGACAATGTGTGCTGGTAAAACTTTGAAAACAGGAATTTGGCCTAGATTTATGACTAAGGGCTGGAGGACAAAAGTATTTTGTAAAATTATAAGTAGAACAGATCTGAGCTTCAAAAGCTAGGAAGCAGCCAGACCGTGGGGTCAGCGCCCAGGGAACATTAGCAGGGCAACCCTGTCACATCACATCCTCCCTATTAGGGAGCTGAGTCTGTCTTTCAAAGGATCCATAAGTCAGCTGCTGTGTTCAATGCTGCACCCTGATATGTCTAAGAGTACTGACATGATTCACTTAGTCAGGAAACATAATCCAGGCCGAAGCAGAGGCAGGCTGTCAGTCACGCATCAACTGACTTGGCAGAATCACGTTAACCTCTCACTGCCCAACACTTGATCCCAATGAAGTTTTCTTGAGCTGATCTTATTTTTCTATTTATTGCTCAATGAAGTGAAAATCGGTTATCTTGAACCCCAAATCTCAGAAACAAAGAAATTGGGCTACATAAACGTTCACAGCAGCTTTGTTAGAAAACAAGTCAAATGACCATCTGCAGTTGAATGGGCTAACAAACTGTTGTACATCCATACAGTGGATTATTATTCAGCAAACAAAGGAATGAACTATAAATACGTGCTAGAACATGGAAGAATTTCAAAATAATTATGCTGGGTGAAATAAGCCTGACAAGAAGAATATACACTCTATTTTTTTGGTTTTGTCTTTAAACATTCTAGAAAATGCAAACTCATCTATGGTGACGGAAAGCATATTAGTGGTTGCTTAGGGACTGGGGCTGGGAGAGGAGGGCTCCAATGAGTGAGAAGGGACAGGAGGGAGGTCCAAGGACCTTCTGAAGATCCAAGGACACTTTTGAAAGTATACATGCATTATGTTGATTGTGGTGGTTTCATACACACGCATATATATGTTAACACTTACCTGTTATATACTTAAAACACATGCCGTGTACTTTAGTTGAAAAGTACTTCAATAAATTTGTTTTATAAAACTTTAAAAATAAAACAAAATTGGCCTAGCTTAAATCAAGCAGAAGGTTAATATATGTATTTTAATAAAAATGACCTGTAAAATTTTTTACAGTACTTGTTTTTTAAATGATTTTTATTTTTTAAATTGACAATTTAAAATTGTATATATTTATGGTGTACAACATGATGTTTTGATACATGTATACATTGCGGAATGGCTTATTCCAGTTAAGTAATGTATCATCATTTCACATACTTATTTTTTTGTGTGGTGAGAATATTTAAAATCTACTCTGTTAACCATTTCAAGCATATAATACATGGTTATTAACTATAATCACTGTGTTGTAGAATAGATCTTCTGAACTTATTCAACTTTTTAAGATTCTCCATGGGTGAGATAATGTGGTATTTGTCTTTCTGTCCCTGCCTTATTTCACTTAGCATAATGTCCTTCAGGTTCATCCACGTTACCATACTTGACAAAAATAACAAGATGTTCTTTTCTTTTCTTTTCTTTTCTTTTCTTTTCTTTTCTTTTCTTTTCTTTTCTTTTCTTTTCTTTTCGAGACAGGGTCTCAGTCTGTCATCCAGGCTAAGGTGCGGTGGCACGATCACAGCTCACTGAAGCCTCAATCTCCCAGGCTCAAGTGATCCTCCCACTTCAGCCTCCCTAGTAGCTGAGACCACAGGTGCATGCCACCATGATCAACTAATTTTTTAATTTTTTATAGAAACAGGGTCTTGCTATGTTGCTCAGGCTGACCTTGAACTCCTGGGCTCAAGCAATCCTCCCTCCTGGGCCTCCCAAAGTGCTGGGATTACAGTCACGAACTACCATACCCAGCCAAGATTTCCTTCTTTTTCTTTAAGGCATAATAGTATCCTATTGTGTATATAGACCACATTTTCTTTATCCATTCATCCTTCATGGACACTTAGGTTGTTTCTCTATCTCGGCAATTGTGAACAATGCTGCAGCGAATATGGAGGTACAGATATTTCTTCAGGATACTGAATTCACTTCCCTTGGATGTATTCCCAGTAGTGAGATAACTGGATCATAAGGTAGTTCTATTTGTAATTTTTTAATTAACTTTCATACCATTTTTCATAATAACTGTAGTAATTTATAGTTGACTCAACAGTGAACAAGGGTTCCTTTTTCTTCACATCCTTGCCGACATTTATTATCTCTTGTCTTCTGATAGCAAGACAAGATCTCATTATGGTTTTTCCTTTGCATTTCTGTGATGATTACTGATGTTGAGTCTTTTCTCACAGATCTGTTAGTCATTTGCATGTCTTCTTTGGAGAAATGTCTGTCAGGTCCTTTATCCATTTTTTAATCTGGTTGTTTTCTTGCTATTGAGTTGAGTTCTTTATATACTTTAGATATTAACCCCTTATCAATATACAGTTTGGAAGTATTTTTTCCCATTCATTCAGTAGATTCTCTCATGATGATGCATGATTGTTGTATAGTTTATGAAGCGAATACTCAGGGTATGAGGCCAAATGTCAAGGATTCCAATATGGAAGGACCTCTTGGTCACTTATCATCATTCCTGGAATCTATACACTAGCTGAATAGCAAGAATAGGTACAATAAATAAATAGAAACAAAAAAAGTCAAAAGAAAAAGAAAAGAAAAGGGAAAATATATGTAGGACCAAGCTATACAGATGGCAGTGAGAACTAAGGATTTTGAATGAGCCCTGTCCAAAAGAACTGAAGAAATGAGTCTTAGCTATGCCTGGAACAAGGGTCAGATATAATTGAGAGCAAAGGGGTGAAGGGGTACTCATGGCCATGTAGAGGTCAAATAGAGGCTGGCTCTGAGGTAACATGTCACCTCATTTCCTTGACTCCTTCAGTGGGTGGCCAGCCTCTCTGCTGTGATTTCCATACCCAATTCTTTTGTAGTATGCACAAATCCTCATATTTCAGGATATGTGGACATCATCCTCTATTGTTAAGATATGCCCTCTTGTATTAAGCCTCAGGATACTCTGAAGCTCTTCTTTGGCAAACATGGATGGTAAGAGTTCCAGATTATCTTTTAAAATGTCCCCCAAAAGGACAATGGGTGCTAATACAGGTAGACTGACAATACCCAGTTTGGACCACCAGATGTCAGGCTTTGCACAGTAATCAATCTCAGCAACCCCCAAAGACTGAAGAAGATAAATGAATTCAAGATAAGCATGAATTTTCCATAGCAGCCCAAAGGCATCAGATGCTTCTATTAGTAAACAGAGATGCTCTGAAAATAATTTTGCAGTCTCTGCTGGTACCTTCATCAGATCTTATGTGTCAGTCGCCCTATACCATCCAGAAACACATGTCAAGAGTGTTAGATTTGATAGGGTTAATCCATGGAAGACCAAAAAAAAATCCTCTTCCAGGTTGAGGTGAAGAGAAGGTGGGGAGGAGAATGTACTGCTTACATAACACCAATTACATCTATGGCAAAAATAATTGTCTCGTTCGCAGAGCTTTCCCCATTTGGTAAGGGTACTTTAAAGACCAAGTAGTCAAAACACTGCTAGATTTATACCATACTTAATCTAAGCATAATGGACTGGGAAAATTGTTCCCACCAGTTCACTAGCCTGGATCTGTAATCTTATCCTACGTCCACTTCTGTGGGAACATTGTTGTCCTCAAAAGCTTACCTCAAATACAATACCTTGGAAATCAAATCAGCATGTCATTCTCTCCTTCCAATGAATCCCTATGCCACTTTAAACTCTCTGCCATGGTCTACAATGTGCTGCATGGTCTAACCCCTGCCTACTTTACCCTATGTTACCCTCTCTACCACCCACAGTGGCCATTTTGCTATTCCAATAATCAATCAAATGCATTCCTGCCTCAGGACCTTTGCAGTCACTGTTCCCTCCTCCTGGAATTTTATTCCTGGAAATCTTTGCCTACTTGCTCCCTTACTTATTGAGGTGTCTGCAAAAATACTGTCTTTTCAGAGAAATTCCCTGACAATTTCATCTAAAATAGAACTATCCACAACCCTACCAAACCCCATTTCTTTCTGTCCCCTCACTGCACTTTATTTTTCTTTATTCACCTGCCATATAAACTACAAAGAAATTAGAGCTTTTTTTTTTTTTTTTTTTTTTTGAGACAGAGTCTCACTCTGTCTCCCAGGCTAGAGTGCAGTGGCACATTCTCGGCTCACTGCAACCTCTGCCTCCCAGGTTCAAGTGATTCTCCTGCCTCAGCCTCCCAAGTAGCCACAATTACTAGCACCCGCCACCACGCCTGGCTAAGTTTCATATTTTCACTAGAGACTGGGTTTTACCATGTTGGCCAGGCTGGTCTCAAACTCCTGACCTCAAGCAATCCACCTGCCTCAGTCTCCCAAAGTGTTGGGATTACAGGCATGAGTCACCATGCCCAGCCTAGATCATATATTCTGTACTTGTTTGTTGCCTGTCTTCCACACTAGACTGTAAGCTCAGAAGGGCAGAGGCCTGTCGATCTTGTATCACCACTGTACCCCCCATGATTAAAAAGCAGTGCCTGATGTACACATGGAAGCTCCAGAATAAATATTTGTTGAATAAATACATGAAATTCATTCCCTTATTCCACAGGGTTTTTTTTTTTCTTTCTTATTTTGTTTATGGTACTATCATTCTCCTAATCAAATCACAAAACTTGGGGATATTTTTGACTCATCACTCTTCCTCACTCCTACATTCAGTCACTACCAAGACCTGTCTATTCTTCCATGCATCTATCCCTTTTCCCCCACCCTTCCATTCCCAGACACTCTTTTAGATCACTGTCTTGTCATCTCATACTGGGACATTTGCAATCCCTTCCATCCAAATCTCGGCCTCCACACCATCCTGCCCATTATCAGCTTAATCGTCCCAAATAATGCCCTCAATAAATCATGACCTCCTATTGCCTCACTCCCCACAACACACTCACACACTTGCTCTGCCAACTCCCTGAGTTCAGAAACCATCAGAATAAAATCTCCACTATTCCTCTATGCAAATCTTTTCCTTTAGTCAAACTGGTCTCTCTGTTCCCTGCTCCTGCTTTGCCCTTTCCCAACATTGTGTACACTCTTCCTCCTACCAGAAGTAGCCTCCCCTCTTCACTTTTTCTGACTGAATCCCCTTCCCATTCTTCGTTTCCCAACCTAAATTCCCCTTCTTTATAAACCTCCTGAGCCAGACATGGTGGTTCACACCTGTAATCCCAGTACTTTGGGAGGCCAAGGTGGGAGGATTTCTTGAGGCCAGGAGTTTGAGACCAGCCTGGCCAACATGACGAAACCCCATCTCTACTAAAAGAGAAAAAAGAGAGGAAACTCCCATTAACCACCACACATTATGATGCTATCTCCCTCCCCTGGTCTCTTATCTTTACCACTCATGTAGTTCTAATTAAGGCCTTAAATTAATGCTTATACACACACACACACACACACACACACACACTCACCCACTCATCTCTGCTGGGTATCCTACCCACTTTCAAACACTCTTCTTCCTTTTGCTACCAAATTGAAAAAGAAGTGTTGCCATTTACTGTCTGTCCATATAAAATTATACAACACTAGTTCTATAATTGGTTCAACTCCCTAAGTTTTAAGGATGAATATACTGAAGTCTAAAAGGCTAAGAAACTTACTGAATAACACTTTTCATCCCCAAATATGGCTTATTTTTCTTGTTTTGGAATAACCCTAAGATCCAGAATCCTACACTTACCATGAAGCTCTTTTTGTCCAGATAGAATTTGATAGAATATGTGGTAGTTCCTCTCTCCAGGCTGCTGGAAAATCACCCTGGACTTTTCAAGCAAATCTGAATGATGAGAAATGAATAAAGATTCATACTTAGGCATTCTTGTAAAATGTAGAACAAAAGAAATCAGGCTGAGTGCAGTGGCTCACAACTGTAATCCCAGCATTTTGGGAGGTCGAGGTGGGAGGAGCACTTGAGGCCAGGAGTTTGAAACCAGCCTGTGCAACATAGTGAGACCCCGTTTCCACAAAGAAAAATTTTAAAAATTAGCTGGGCATGGTGGCACATGCCTGTAGCTGCAGCTACTTGAGAGGCTGAGGTAGAGGATTGCTTGATCCCAGGAGTTTGAGGGTGCAGTGAGCCATGATCATGCCATGGCACTCCAGCCTGAACAAGAGTGAGACCCTGTCAGGAAAGAAAAGAAAAGAAGGAAAGAAGGAAGGGAGAAAGAGAAAGAGAGAGAGAAAAAAGGAAAGGAAAGGAAATGAAAGAAAAGAAAAGAAGGAAGGAAGAGGAAAAAAAGTAATCAGATAGTGCATTGAGTACTTACAGATATCAATGTCCACAGATGACAGCATGCCTCTGGCACCAAAGTGCATCCTGATGAATTTGCCCTAGTGTGGACACAGAACACACTCAGACACAGAACACAGTTTCCTATTCAAATTTTCCAAGCACTTGCAAGGACTTCATTATATGTAACTCTCAAAACAACTACTTCCTCAAAAGTAAGAAACAAACAAACCAAAAAAAAAAAAAAAAAAAAAAAAAAAAAAAAAAAAAGAACAGAAAAATGCAATGTGGATTTGAGATGAGATAGCACCAGCTAATATCTGGAGGAAGCCAGAATGATTGTCAGGACAAGCAGTGGTTCTGGCTTGTAGCCCCAAATCTGCTGATTGCTACCTGTGTATTCTTGTGGGCACTGTGAAATTTCTCTGGGCCTCACTGTTCTTATCTAAAGATGAGAAAAATATTTCTTCAGCATATTTGTTTGTTCATTCAACAAACATTCATTGAGCATCTACTAAGATCCAGGTAACCTTCTAGGCACTGGAGATACCACGCAAGAAAAATAGAAATGGTCCCTACCCTCACGAATCTTATAGGCTAGTGGGTAAGCAGCTACTCCAACAGCTCTGACATAAAATCACAAGAAAAGCCAGTATCCTAGAACTTAGAGAGTCAGAGAAAGAAGGGGCATAAAATGGAGTTGAAGAGGTAGACAAACTCCATATCATGTAAGCCATGTAGAACACGGGAAAGGGTAGGGTTTTATTTTTTGTGTGTTTGGGAGGCATTGTAAGGTTTTAAGCAGAGGAGTGATGTGATCTAACTTGTTTCAAAGCACACCTTGGCCTAAATAACAGACGGATACCCTTTCTTCCTTATCAGTGAAAAGCCATAAGGTAGGATCTAGAGGGGCAGAAATGCTGCCAGAGGTGCCAGTGCCCATGTCAGAATGCCAGATGCAGCTAAGGAGGTGGCACCGTCTGGTGGCAGCTAAAGCCTGTGGGATGAGGATGCTGGAACAGGGAGGAAGGCAGCCTGGTGGAGGTTGGCCTATGCCAGGAAGGCACCAGGGCAGGACAGCAGCCTGGCAAGAAGAGGTGAGTAGCTCTGTACAGGGGGATGGAACAGGTACATTGAAATATGTAGGACAGTGGGAGTCACACACACAAACACACATGTATATATACCCATACATACAAACGTGCAGGTACATATATATGCGTGCACATACTCATATACAGAGGTATATATATACATATCTATTTAGTATTAATTGAAAATTTTAACCCAGATTTCTTGATTATTTTGAACTTTTTCTTTTTCCTTCTCTCTTCTTTCTTTCCTTCCACTGATCCATCTTCATGCTTATTTTTCTCCTCTACTTCTTTCCTTCTGTCTTTCCAACTTTTCTCTCCTTTCTGTTCTCTTCTTCATCGTTTTTTAAGGCAAGTTCCTGCTCTGTCGCCCAGCCGGAGTGTAGTGGTATCATCATAGCTCATTGTAGCCTCAAACACCTGGGTTCAAGTCATCCTCCTGCCTCAGCCACTTGAGTAACTGGGACTACAGGTGCACACCACCACTCCAAGCTAATATTTTTGTTTTTAGTAGAGACAAAGTCTCACTGTGTTACCCAGGCTGGTCTCGAACTTCTGGGCTCAAGCGATCTGCCCACTTTGGCCTCCCAAAATGTTAGGGTTACAGGCGTGAGCCACCACACTTGGCTATCTTTCTTTTTACCCGATATTTTTCCCTTTCTTCCTTTTATTTTTTTCCTTATCTTTCCTCTTTCCTTTTAAAATATTCTTTTTCCATCCCTCTATTCCTTCCTTTTTCCTCCCTTGCTTTTTTTCCCTAGCTTTCCATCTTTCATATTTCAGCAGAAAGTCCTTTAGCATTCTAACAAGTCCCAAATCTACCAGTTGTTTTATGAACCAGTATTAGCGGCTGCTATGACCAGCCAGACACTGTAAGCACATCTAAATGTGAACAGAGCAGCTCTAAGGCTTTGGATGGAAACTAGCCAAATCAGCATGTGGTTATTATTTAATTATGCCCGGAGACTCAAACAGGAAGCCTTCTGCAAATTTTCTTGTGAATTATACAGTGGCTCCCTGCCAGTCATTCTTGGCATAATATGGATTTGTTAAACTAGGTTTAGAAATCCAAATTCTTCCCCTTCCGTGGGAATTCTAGTTATCAAAAGCTACTTAAAAATATTTTCTCGTCAGCCCCCCAAAAAAGTTTTCAGTGAAAAATATGCAGGGGTAAGGAGGCCATAGGCAAGAGTACAAACAGAATTGTACTAAGTGAATTAGGAAGTGCTTACTAAATTGACTTGTCATAAGGGATTTAGGAAATTACGAAGGAGAAAATATTTCAAATATGTAAAAAGTAATAAAATATAAAGCATGATTATAATTTTTTGGGTGAGCTTCTCTACTGGGAGTGTAATTTGAAATGATTAAGATAAATACTTTTTTCTTGAAATTGACCAAATAGAAACTCTTCAGATGTATATTTATTTATAAAAATTTAATAGTCTTAATGACATAGATAGTAAATGTTTGTGAGAAATCTAACATTACAAACTTTAATCAAAGACCTTCTTTGGTGTTCTAGAATTTTTTCATACCTATGTGCTTACATATGAGTTTTACCATTGCATACAAATTAAATACTTTGATATTATGCTAAATCATGTTACTTACAAAACGAGAGGAGTTGTCATTTCTCAGGGTTTTAGCATTTCCAAATGCTTCCAAGATAGTATTCGCTTGCATGATTTGCTCTTCTAACGCCCCCTGAGACACATGAAAGAGAAGTACAGTTGATTAAGCTATTAGTAGAATTCTGTAATGTGGCAAGCCCTCCATCTCCAGGTCAAACCCCATTCTTGCTTTGATAACCAATGGCCAAAACCTGCTTCCAAATTTAGTTATATTAGCTTGGAATGAGAAATCAGAAAAACAGGTGGATGACAGAGGCTAACAATATACAATATCCCTATGAATATGTGGGAGCTCATTTATTTGCAATGCTTCTTTTTTGGTTGGCATTGGCCTGAGTGGGAAAAGAAAATCGTCACCAAATAAAAAAGAAAAACATACCAGTTTATTTACAGACAAACATCATATCATGTATTTCCCCCATCATTAATCTTCCTCTCTTCCCATCTGATCTTTGCACCTGGAAATTTATCCTAGCATAATACAACAGACTCTTGGTGTTATTAAACTACACTTTTGCTTGCTTCTTTTCCTAAGTAATCTAGAGGTTCCCACCGAGTAGTGACTTTTAATAGTATTGATCTTGAATTTGAATCACGTGTGCTCAGGCTGATGGGCCAAAACATATCATCGACCTGTCTACCATATCTACATGGCTTTATTGTTTTCCAGTCAGCCTCAAAGACCAATTTTATGGGGGTAACTATATAGTATATGGTATTTAATAATTTATGGATTTATAAATATTATATCCCTTCTTATATCCCTTCTACTATATAATACTCCCCATTTTATGGGGGAACGTATATAGTACATCGTACTCAATAATTTATGGATTTGTAAGTATTGTATCCCTTCTCAGTAATATGGGTTTACTGTCCTTCAAATAAGTTAGAGAACATAATATATACACGAGCAAAGATTTCCATAGAAGTGTTATATATTATGTATTGTATCATATCATAAAACTCAATGGCTAAACCAAACCATTTAATGCACACCAAAAAAAAAAAAAAAAAAACCCACAAAATCTAAAATGCTTGTAAAACAAAGTTATATCTACTGAATAAAAGAGTTCAATGATACCCAAAGAAATCAATAATCAAATTTAGGAATGTGGTCGTTAGAAAAGAAACTTCTATAGTTTAAAAATTGAGCCAGATGACTATTTTAATATATTTCTTACTTTGCAAAACAGCAAACATCCAGTATCGAATTGAAAAAGCAAAATAATCATGCCAGACATAGAAAAATGAGAGGTCTAACAGCTCAATAACTCATTGATTTTGAGTTCCATTCAGCATTACCTAATTTTATTTTGCATACCAACGTGTATGGTCTTAGTTATCCTCAAGTTATTATGATGTCCATTAACATGTTAATGGAGCTAAACTAAAATGAACAAGTTTTGTTGTTGTTGTTGTTGTTGTTGTTTTTAATAGGGAAGGCAAAGATTTTTCTGAACGTGGTATGTGATTAACATTGAGGGGTATGTCCATTAGGCATTTAGAACTCTTGTCATCCACCTGTTTTTCTGATTTCTCATTCCAAGCTAATATAACCAAATTTGGAAGCAGGTTTTGGCCATTGGTTATCAAAGCAAGAATGGGGTTTGACCTGGAGATGGAGGGCTTGCCACATTACAGAATTCTACTAATAGCTTAATCAACTGTACTTAACCAGGAGTTAGGTATGAATGAAGAAAACTTTTATTGGTGCATATTTGTGGGAATTTGATATCTCACAGTAGCTAAAGGGATTCAGAAATATCCAAGCCACCGATGACTCTAGACTTTAGGTAAGATGGTTTGCATCTTGAGGACTTAACTTACAGATCCAACAAAGACCAGGCCAGAAAATGCCCCTTTAAGCAGAAGTGAAATTGATTATGTAATTAATGTTTTCATGTTATTGTTTGGAGCACTTGATGATCCTCTCAAGGAACAAAGGAAATATTTTTTTAAAAAATACTTTTCTATAATTTGCAAATTGTCCTGTGACACTCGTTGCCTCCTTACTTCCCAAAAGTGGTCAGGACAGAGCTTCCATGATCCAGTGGATAGGGCCACCTCATCTTTTCTGCCAAGCTATATAAACACTTACCGGCTTTTTCCTGGGTTCACTCATGGCTGCTATGGTGGCAAAATACTGGATAATATGTTTGCTGTTCACAGTCTTTCCAGCACCAGATTCTCCTCTGTGATTTGAAATTCAGTGACACAGTTAACTAGTTCTGATTATCAATGCAATGAAAGAAAGGTAATTTTGATCATATAGGCTATGGCAAGCAGGGAAGCTTTTACATAAAAGTAGAGCTTCTGATGGAACTTGAGGACATATTGACATTTAATTGGTTGGGAGAAAGGCAAGGACATTTCAGGCTGGAAAACAGCATGGGTAAAATCTGGAGTTAGAAAGATCACAAATTTTGTAAATATTAGGAAGCCTGTTCCTTATGGTCCTAATAACAAACAGTAGGAAAGCACCTCTTCTAACTAGACAAGGCTCCTCACTACCAGCTGTTCAAGAGATTTTCACATATGAAGGCTACTATACAGCCAAGTCCAACCCTCTTCTCAGAAAAAGGCTACCAATTACTTCACCAGGCAGTTGGGCTTTAGGCTTTACCTTACCTTTGACAACCAGCTAACTTTGTAATGTGGGAAGAGCACAGTGGTAAATCTATAGCCTCTTCAACATAAGCATCATTGAATCAAGGCCTGCCTGCCTTTATCTACACAAAACTCCAGAAAATAGTTTATCATCTCTATGAAAGTCTGAACTCCAACTGTTCATCTAGCTCTAAAATTCTGAGACCTTATGATCTCTCCTGGGATAACTGAAGCCAATGGAGAGCCCAATGTACAAGGTGGTATCATCATCATTGCATGGGAAGGTAAAGGACTTTAGCACTTCACAGCTCCTTGAGTCTCAGTCACCATGCTGACATTTTACCTGGCTGGCCAGTGCTCTTTTCATCAAAATTCACATACAATAAGATACCACTGTGACCCTTCCTTCTATCCTTTTAACTCCCTTTCTTATTTCTCTAAATGTCACCATCTTTTAGTTTTCACTGCTTCATGTACTTTGGCCTGCCCCAATCTGGCTGCCCACAACTGCTTCTTAAATGTTCCATGGCCATACCTACTGGACATTCAGCCCCTCTGCTTAGCCATCCAGAGGCTTTTGAAGGTGACCATTTGGGACAGTGTAGCTCTCTTAATCATCAAGAAGGTAATTAAGATCAGCTCATGCACTATTTCTAAAGGATCTCTGAAAATGAGGGAGGCAGACTAGCTGACACCATATTTGGAGTCATCACTGACTAAAGCACAATGACAATTTCCTGAGTATCTTTTTCTTACCTCAAAGGTATTGCACCTAAAGGGCAATTAATTCAAAGACGGTGAATCAAAGTTTTATTCCCAGTGAAATGGAGGTATCTATTTCCACTGAAACTTACTTCAGGCCAAAAAAGAAAAACAAGGCAAACACTTACGTAAAGAGTATAGACTGATTTTCTCGATCTACAAAAGAAAGAAAAATGCCAGAATATTCTTATGTTCGAGGATTATGTATTAGTATGAACTTATTCAAAATTTCCCTAGCTATAATTTGAAATCAGACACATGGGAAAGGATTAGCATCATTTATAGTTAGAAAAACATACCACTCAAATGGTACAGAGTAAAATCAATTTTCTCTTGCCCCTATGTATGCCAGTCATAAGAACATATAAATTAAAGGCCTATTTCTTTGCTCTACATACAAATGGTAACCAACTAATGATTGAGATTCTTGACACTTTAAGCCTTTTAAGAATCATTGTGTAATAATATCTATAGAATAACTTCTTTGTGCCAGACACTAAAGCAGATGCTTTATATAATAAAGGCTAACATCTACAGGGGGCTTACTCTGGGCCAGCCACTGGGCCGAGCACTTTAAATGCATTATCTCACTTTGATGTACAAACTAATCGGCCCAATAACCCTAGGAGGTAGGTACTATTTCGCCCACATTTTATCTAGAAGGAAACAGAGGCTTCAAGTGATTAGTTAACTGTAAAGGCCATGCTCTGCTCACAATGCCTAAGTGCCTCTTAGGGACATAGAAAAAAAGTAGATCAGATATTTTTACTTTTTATTTTGTAGGGCAGCTACTCACTGTGAAGCATGTCCTGAAAGGCGTTATTGGCAACAGCAAAGATGTGAGGGGGAGCCTCTGATCGCCTCTTCCCTTTGTAGGCGGCCACGACTTCTTTCTTATACACGGGAAGCCATTTGTAAGGGTTTATGGTCACACAGAAGAGACCTGAATATGTCTGAGGGAAGATCAGAAAAGATTTCAGAAACTAGATTAGAAATACTTCCAGGTTTGTCAGCTCTTCCACTGTCAAGTAACATTTGCTCAAATGTTACTTATAAAGGAACTCAGAGGAGAGTTTTTGGAATCATGTAGAGAAGGGACTTCTAACAAGAAGAGACAGAACCAGGTTAGAGTAACATCAGGACCTGGGATTACCTCTCTTCTGGGAGACCTGCTAATTACTAACAAGTCTGACACATGGAGCTTCTGAAGACAGAGAGGACCCTAATGGCAGGACTGCAGAGATTTCAGTAACCAGCCATCAGGCATTTGAGGCCAGAGGGGATTCTCTGCCTCAGCAAGATTAGGGGCTTGATTTTTAGGGCACTGAGAAGGAATAGCTCATGTGGGTCACTCAGTCACTGAAGAGGTTGAATTATGGCCCCCAAATAGACATGTTTATGTCCTATTCTCCAGAGCCTGTGAATGAAATCTTATTTGGAAAAAATAGTCTTTACAAATGTAATTAAGGGTTAAGGGTCTCAAGATGATGACATCCAGGTGGGTCTTAAATACAATAACTTGTGTTTTTATAGAAGATACACACAGGAGAAGGTGATGTGACAATGGAGGCAGAGACTGGAGTGATACAACCAAAAGGAATGCTAGAGCCGCTAGAAGCTGGAAGAGACAAGGAAGGATTCTCCCCAAAGGCCTCCAGAGGGAGTGCAGCCCTGCTGATTGGATTTGATTTTGGACTTCTGGCCTCCAGCACTGTAAGAGAATAATTTCTGTTGTTTTAAGCCACCCAGCTTGTGGTAATTTTGTTACAGCACCTCAGGGAAACTAATACAGTTACATGGTAAATCAGAGAGCTGAGGAGCAAGCTGGTTGCATGCCATGGGTCCTATGGCCATGGGTCCCAGATGCTACATCGTAGCTTAATCTACTCAGCACTGCTTCTGCTGCATAGGTTTTGAGCAAGTCAAAGAACCTGAGCAACCAACCATCATCAATTTAATGATGATGAAGAAATCATCTCACTCATTAATCACTAACTAGGTGACATGCATTGAACTAGGTGCTTTACCTACATTCTTTTATTTAATCCCCCAAGCTCCCATGGAGAGGCAAACATTGTTATCCTACTTTATAGATAAGGCAACTTCAAGAAGTTAGGAAACTTAACAAGCAAGTGACAGTGCTGATGGTAGTCTGTCAGGCTCCAAATCTCATGCTTTTAACTAAGGGTGACCTGTGGGAAGGCACATGAATGTTGACAAAATAAAATTGGGGAAATGTTAAGATAAGGTCCCTTCCCAGTAGACATTCCTCAAGGACTATCCCCATGTGAGCATGCTTAGACTCAATGTGAGAGATCACCCAGGAGAGACTGGGACATGCAATCTGAGTGCCAGCATGACAGTTCAGCAGGAAAGCGTATTACACACATAGATCATCCACTGGCCATAGCGCCGCTTCAGGGCATGCAGCACGGATGCCTCATTGAGGTGAGTCAGCATTGCCATGTCTTCAATCATTTCAAACTCTAGAGGATTCATCTGCTGGATTTTGTCCTCTTTTATGCTCAGACTCTGTAGAGAAAAGAAAAATACATAATATATTCCCCTGTCTCTTATGCTTATTCATTTTCCCATGCATCAGAAAGAATATTCAGACTCAAAAAGAAAAAAAATGATGCCTCATTAGGGGATGGGGCCAGAAGAAATTAAGCCAAACTTCATGGAAAAAAAACATGAAAAAGTCCTCTCCTTCCCTAAAGATGAAGTAAACATAGTATTATTGTTATATCAAATCTTGTTATATCAAGATTTTCTGTCATGCACTACCCTAATCTTGTGGCTTCTGGCTAGCCCTGATTGCCTCTAAGAGTACATAGATCATATTACGCACGATCTAACCCCCAACTTCCAGCCCTTGATGTCCCAACATACCTTGGAAATTTAGAAGAAGCAGCTTGGAGTGGAGGATTAAGGAGGCAGACCTTATCCTTCCAGACCTAGTTCAAAACCTGTTTCCTCCCTCAAACCTTCCCAACTACTCCAGCTTATTAGTTTATCCTCTTTTGTTAAGTCTTACCACTTGTACTATCTTTACATTAATACTCTTGTGTATGTTTTAATAATTGACTATGTTAGACTATTTTCTGGCTAGATTATAAATACCTTAAGAAGGATTTTTGATGTTGTCTTCTTTAATGACATTCAAAACTTGCACATGCATGTTCATTTTGATGTTGTCTTAATAACTATAATTATTAAATGCTTAATAACTATAATCACAATGCTTGGGTTATGGTAAATAATAAATATTAATATCTTGATTAATATGGATGCATTTCTACTATCAAATACTTTCTTGGGATTCTTCTCACAGGTTTCCTAACACGCTTTCTATACCCCTTTTCCAGATTAATACATATTTGTGTCAATTGATTGCCCCATTTAATCCTAGTTGGTGATGGCTTCTTCCCAAGGCTCTTACACTCTTTACATTCTTGATTCAGTTTCTATCCATCTGTCTTCTTCGACATTGTTCTAACAGTAATCCCTCTTCTTTTGAGTCCCTTCACTTTCTGTATTTCAAGGACTCCTCATCTCCCCTCAAACTCACGCAGAACGTAATCCTATCTCATACATCTTCAAAAACCTCCCCTTTTCCCTAATTCTATTTTTCTATTTTTTTCATTACCAACTTTCATCAATAAGTAGTACTTTACACCCACTGGATTTATTGCCTTTGTTAATGTTACAAAGACCAAAGGTGATTGGAAGTGTAGTCACTTCTAACATGAGGAAGAAGAATCCTGGAGCCAGGGAGACACAGAGTAAAGCTGGGGGAATGGGACCTTCACTACATGAAGGAAGGACAAGCAGGACAAAATAAACCACCTTCAGACTCTTCTCTCTACCTGCATTAATGGCTTTCATGCTCTTCTTCCTAAGGTTGTAACCACATTATAATCACAAATCACCTTAAGTGCTGTTGAAGGCAAAGTAGTTTGTTTTGGAGAATGTGCTCAGAAGAGCAAGCCTCACATCTGGAGGCCTAATATAATTTAGTTGGTCATCATTAAGAAAATGAGAAGACAATACATAGACTGAGAGAAAATATGTACAAATAATACATGTGATAAGAGATTTGCATCCAGAAAGTAAAAAGAACTCTTACAACTGAATAATGGAGAGTCAATAGCCCAATTAAAAAAATGGGCAAAGAGCTTGAACAGACATTTCTCTGAAGGAGATAAACAAATGGCCAATATGTACATGAAAAGATGCTCAACGTCATTAGTCACTGGGGAAATGCAAATAAAAACCACATTCAAATACCACTTTATGCCCAATAGAATGACTATAATCAAAAAGAAAATACAATGTGTTCGTAAGGATATGGAGAAAGTTTCATTCTTGTATGTTGCTGATGGAAATGTAAAATGGTAGCCACTTTGGAAAGCAGTTTGGAAATTTCTCAAAATGCTTAATATAGAGTTACCATATGATCCAGCAAATGCACTCCCAAGAGAAATGAAAACATGTGTCCCCACAAAAACTTGCACATGCATGTTCATAGAAACATTATTCATAATAGACAGAACATACAAACAACCCAGTGATAATCAACTGATGAATGGATGAACAACATGGTATATCCATAAAATGGAATACTATTTATCCATAAAAGGGAATGAAATATTTATTCATGTGACAATGTGAATGAATCTCAAAAACATTATGCTAAGTGAAAGAAGCCAGAAACAAAAGGCCACTGATTATATGCTCCTATTTATCTGAAATTGCTAGAACAGGCAAATCTATAGAGATAGAAAGTAGATCAGTGATTGCCTGGGGCTGGTGCAGGAGGAAAGAAGGCGGAATGACTGCTAATGGGCACAGGATTTCTTTGGGGGATCTTTTCTAATAAAATATTGTCCCAAGGTTAAATGACCCTGACTGAGTCTCTCTATTTCTTCGTTTACTGATTTAGGACTAAGGAAAATTTCTTGCTGAATTTTCCCTTGTCCACCTATTTATGTTCCAGTTGAAAACGACCAAGTTCTTTTCTTAATTTCATGAAGAGTTAAATAACATCTACCTAATTTGAGAATTTTTTACATAACAAATATTGACTGTCAGGAAGACATATGAAAGCATTCTGTGTGGTAGTTTATGAGTGGCTTCCAGAATTTTAAAAATCAGATGGCAACACGTTAGATGGTAAATTGCCTAAAAACAAATAGAGCATTAAAATACAAACTTTCTTGATATCAACAATATCTGCTTGTTATAGGATGTGGCTTGTTATGGATTTGGGAAGAGACAGAATTTAAAGGAGTTTAGAGAAGTGAATATTGGCAGGGAATCATCTGCAAAATCTATAAGGAAGCATTCATTGAAGTAGGATAGAAATGGGGCCCAGCTTATACCACGGGGTGGCAGGTAATGTGAATTCAGCAATATAGGCAAAGGTTCTGAGAGTGAGCTGTCTTCTCAATATTACCCTGCTGCTCTGAATGCTTTGGTGGCAGAGAGAAGGGGCTGGGGGTATTATGGCTTCACTACACATTTCCTCTGTGAAACAGTCTAGCTTGTACCCCAACACTTGGCATAACATTTTCTTTCAAAGGTCATAGATGACCTCCTAATTCTGAAATCCAAGACTTTCTCCAACTCTTAATCTCCTTCTGTAGCGTTCGTCATTACTGGCCATTCACCCATCACTTGATCTCTGTGACACTATGCCATTTTTACTCAAATTATACATCTCATTCTTGATCCTACAAACACAACTTGCTTCATGGTTCCTTAAGTCATTATTCATCCCACAGGATACCTTTTTAAAAAAATACTAACTTGAAACATTGATGAAAAAGTGGAAATGGCTGTGAGTTCTGGTCAATAATCTTTGCCACTGGCAATTGTGTTACTCTGATTTATTCACTGTTCTTCATTAAATCTTTGATGGTAAGAGGAGGTTTTTTTTTGTTTGTTTATTTGTTTTTGGTGACAGGATCTCACTCTGGTTGCCCAGGCTGGGGTGCAACCAGAGTGGGATCCCTGCTCACTGCAACCTTGACCTCCCCAGATTCAGGTGATCCTCCCACCTCAGCCTCCCGAGTAGCTGGGACTACAAGCACATACCACCACACCTGGCTTATTTTTGTATTTTTTTGTAGAGACAGGATTTTGCCATGTCGCCCAGGCTGGTCTCAAACTCCTGGGCTCAAGCAATCTGCCTGCCTCGGCCTCCCAAAATGCTGAGATTACAGGCATGAGCCATTGTGCCCATTGACTTAAGGAGGAGCTTCTTAAAATGAATGACTCCACAGTGAGTCAGTGGTATCTCCTACCCCAGGTCTTTAATTAAAATATTATAGAAATAATATATTTAGTTATTTGATAGAGAACATAGTCATCAACACAATGAAATAAAAATTTCTTTACCTTTCCATCTGTTGTCTCAACAATTACTGTTCCATCATCTTCACTCCCTTTTACCTCAGCCTCGATATAAGCATTCTCACCATCAGGAATCCAGCATTTCTTCTTCCCTGTAGAGAAAAAAAAAATGGATTATAGCTATAGTACTTACAGAAATATACACTGGACACTTTCATACTGATAGATCGAATCTCATTTCTGCTAAATCGGCTTGTTGACTACAGGAACTTGCAAAGTTAGATAAAATCATGAAAGCTCATCCTGAAGACACCCTCACTCACATAATGGCTCTATAGGAACAAGAAACATCTCAGCAAGCAGCAGCTTGGGGGTGCCATAGATCATTTTGCTACAAGAAAGTTACCTCCCAACACCCCACCCAACCCCAACGCTTTCCTCCACTCACACCCCAGGATTTAGGTAACCACCTAACCGCCCTGGTGCTTGTACCCCTTCCAGATTCCCTCCCCAAAAAAACTCATTCAGAAAAGTCTGGGAATAACTTAAGTGAAAATTTAGAATAATGGTTACGTTCTTCAGTGTTTCTTTAGACCTCATGTCTAATCTTGGAGTGAAAGTCAGCTAAGTGAAATTACATGGTGGAATTGGCAGGGGGGCAGGTTGAGAAGAGAGAATATGGGTTGTTTATGTCACACAACATAACCAGCTCATCTTATTTGTCCCCCATATGTTCTTTTTCTCTCTTCACCTTCCTCACTCCTATACCCCATCCCTAAGCAAAGTAGCCCTCCATAAACTGATTAACCAACAAGAGGTCTGGGGTGAAATGAGCCAGAACTCTTATGAATACCCAAGGCAGCTTCTCTTTCTCTCCCACTTGAAGCAGATAGTAATGATGAATAAAAACTATGATTTTAAGGGCCTGGGTGCAGTGGCTCATGTTCATAATTCTAGCACTTTGGGAGGCCAAGGTGAGAGGATATCCTGACCCCAGGAGTTCAAGAGTAGCCTGGGCAATATAGCCAGACCCTTTACTCCCCCAGTCCTGTCTCTACAAAAAACAAATAAGGACAGGTGTGGTGGCTCACGTCTGTAATCCCAGCACTTTGGGAGGCCGTGGCGGGCGGATCACGAGGTCAGGAGATCGAGACCATCCTGGCCAACATGGTGAAATCCCATTTCTACTAAAAATACAAAAATTAGCTGGGCATGGTGACATGTGCTTGTAATCCCAGCTACTCAGGAGGCTGACGCAAGAGAATCACTTGAACCAGGGAGTCGGAGGTTGTAGTGAGCAGAGATTCCACTACTGCACTCCAGCCTGGGTGACAGAGCGAGACTCTGTCTCAAAAATAAAAAATAAAAACATAAAAATTAGGCAGGTGTGACGGTGCATGACTGTAGTCTTAGCTACTCAGGAGACTGACCGGGGAAGATCACTTGAACCCAGGAGTTGGCTCATTTTCCTTTAAAAGTATATATATGTGTGTATATATGTATATGTAATATATCACACTTTCCTTTTAAAGGAAAATGAATATTTTATATATATATATGAAAATGAGCCTTAGTAGAAGCTCACAGAAGTCCCCAGGTCACAGCTACTCAGGTAGATGGTGAAAGCCTTTGGCTGAAAGAGGGAAAATGCTAGCCAGTGAATGGCTAGGGAAGACACAGGTAAAAACCCCACTATTACCACAACACTAACAGGTAATGTGAACTCAGTCACCACCATCACCTCTAATATATGAGTCACAAAAGCTAGAGAGGGCTCACTGCCGCAGGACAGATGATCCTTATTTCCCAGAGGAAGGCAATAAGACTGGGGAAGGAGTGTGTACAAAAGAGCTGCAATTGGGCACCATTCGCCCCTTCTTCCACCATGCTTGTCTCTGCAAAGAATTTGGTTGCTCACGACTTTCTTGCTATCAGCGCTGCCTTCTTCTTTTCCCTGATTACAAACAATTCACCACTAAAACTGCTTGGCAAGAGGAGTTTATGTTCCCATCTAGCTGATTGTGCATTTGCTTTCTACTTATCATTTGTGTTTTAAATACTGGCTTTGCATTGTATTCATTATTTTGGTCCCTTTTTGCAAAAACTGATTTTGCTTTGTGTTATGTCTATGAAAATATGCTTGTTTTTGAAAAGCACCCAGTTAGCATATATTTTTTGTGTGTGTTTAAGGTAAAATGCTCTGCATTTTAAACCAAATGTTATCACTTGAAAGAAACTTGAAGGTCACCTGGCACAGACTCTCTCCCTCTGTATCTCTCTCTCTTTTTAGAAAAAGAACCTTGGGAGAGAGATGAAGAGAGTTGCCCATAGTCACATAGCTAATTAGTGGTAGGCACTGTAATAATGTCTCTAGAAATGAGATCATCCGCCTCCTGAATCAGTGCTTCTCCATTACAGCCTGCCTCCTCTAACACATGCTTAGCTTTTTTTCCTCCAATTCTTCTCTTCAGGAGTAGGCTCATCGCCTGCCTCATGATGAAGTCTCTCTTTTACCACCCCTGGAAAAACTTAGTGGGGGATAAAAATTATCAGAAATCCTTTCTCATCTGAGGCCCAAACCCTGACAGGGGCATTTTAAAAAATGAAGTAAATGAACTCCGTCAGTTTTAATTCCTGGTGTTCATGAATAAAGCAGAGCTGGAAATGCAGATAGCAATGGATTTGAGCGAGACAGCCAGAATTTTAACACTGGCTTTGCTTGTAACAAGATATAAAGCCACATGTCTTCATCTCTTTTGGCTGTTCGTATTCTCATCTGTAAAGTAGGCCTTTTCCTATATGATTTCATAGCTTTAGACAATTAAATATCTTTTCCAGTTTAAAGCTAATATGTGTTTATTGAAGAAAACTTGAAGAGTAATGTATGAAGAAAAGAATGTTTTTAATCACCCATAATCAAACAACTCAGAGATAGCCACTGTTATGTATTTGAAGTATTTCTTTTGAATCGTTTTTCTAGGTTATCGATTAAAACGGGAGTAATACTATATTCAGTTTTAGAGTCATTTTAAATAGATTGCTTGCATGTTCTAATATAAGAATTATTTACATTTGACTTTGGAATGGTGTTTTGTCTTAGCTCTAAAACCACTTGGGCTTCTTCACTGACACCCAGGAATTCTAGTTTTCCTTCTCAGGTATCATAATAATACATTATATTTATTTTTGTCACATTTATAGTCTCATTTGGTCCTCACAGCAATGGAGGAAGGTAGACAGGACAAGTATCATCTCCTTTGACAAATGAGGAAACCAGAGCTCAATAAAGTGAGGTGATTTGCTCTAATTATCCAGCCAGAGATGGTCAAGGACAGGGAATTTGAACCCAAGACTACCTGCTAAATACTTGTCATCACACTGCTTCCATTTGACCCGAGTTCAAAAAAGCAAACTCCATTGTCTACCAGCTTGGGAAGATGAACAACTTTTGCTAACACTTGTGTCTTTGCTGCCAGTGCATTTCTATGAGGAAGGATTGTTTGGTCCAAAAAATTAATAGAAAATTATGTAGATTGCTATGTTTTAAGTAATTATTTACGGTGCTTATTTTAATAAATGCATCATCCAATTATCTCTAATGCTTAGGCCCAATTTTTTTTTTTCTTCCTGGCACCACTGTTATCTTGTCCTGCATTATCTAACTACCTGCGATAAGCCTCTGCATGACCAGTTCTGACCTCAGGGATAGTTCGGTTATTGTATTTGATTTGATGGATTATAATTAGCCTAAAATCCAATCACAGTCATGAATCCAATGACTGGAAACTGGGAACTGATCCAGGACTGGTCTGTGATGGAAATATAATATCCTCCATAACTGGCTTGAATTATAATTGGTCATATTGAAGTCTAATGTTGACTAATTCTGAATACTAGAACAACATTCAGCCAGTCCTTCTGTTGCACCTACTGAATAATTTTGGATTAAGACATGTAGGTAGCTTGATGCTATATCACACTGTGAATCTGATTTCTACATCTCCAATTAGCTGAAATTCAACACAGACATGTAAAGGTAGCAGGAAAAAGAATAACATTTACTTAGAGATTTCAATGTAGAACTTAGCCTTTTTCTTTTTAAGGCTAAATCCTCATTAACCTTTGTCCTTGCCTGTAACTACCAAGGAATTATGAATCAGGGTGAGCAAGTCTCCTAGTTATCTTTTGCTTAGTGTTGGCTGAGTGACCCTGCTGACCTAGAAGACCGCCAGAGGCAAAGCTCCAACTTCAGAAAATTCTGGAGAGCCAGAGACAACTTCAAAGTCTGCAGCCTTACCAGAGTCTTTCCCTTTCTTCTTCCCCACAATGTACAAACGTTACCTACCAGTCTAAGTCACAGGCTCCTCGCTCTACTGTGGCATTCACCGATAACTAAAAGGTTTCTAGGAAAGGCTTTGTCTGTGGCCATTCCTGCAGGTGTCTGTATTACAACAGGGGCTCCTTGAAGAGAAAACCTGTCTTAGGACCAAGTGTGTAGGGCCCGGGCCTAGGCTGCCTCCCAGCCACCATTCCTACCCTGAATACTCAGAGGCCCTCAATTGCTGTTTCCTAGAGGCTGATCACACCCCAAGCAAATAAGTTAGGCTCTAGAACTGATGACTCTTCTCTATCAATCAAATCTTAGTCACCACCTTGAAGGAGCAAAATAAAGTGAAGCCAGCAGCCACCACATGTCTCACCGTCCAAGGCCGTGGCCTGTAGTAGAAGCAGCTCAGTTTCGCTTCTTCTGAGGAAGGCTGCGGCTTCTCCAAGCTCTGACAGATCCATCCTTATTAAGGCAATCCACCAAAAAAAGGCTAGGCCTAAACGTGAGTAGAAAAGATTCACTCTGGGAAAAAAAAAAAAAAAAAATTGGTACAGAGAAGAAAAAAGTGGAAATCAAGCTCTAAATGAGCAATCATTCACAAAGATAGACCAAAGAGTATTAAGTTTTCCTACTACTACCTGTGCCTCTTCTTTCTCTTTGCTGTGTCTCAAATTTATACAAAATTAGACTCAAGAAGATCTGACTCTAGCAGGGCTGACTTACCCACTAGACATAGAAGGCACAGTGCCTGAGGCCCATGATGCTTTTAGGGGACCATGAAAATGTTTAATTTATTTTAAATCAGAAGAAAATATAAGTGTAATATGAATGATACATATTAATGAACAGAGCCTGGATTATATTCATCTTTAGGCCAACACAGTTATGAAATCTGATTTTTAATATTTTTTTGTGGAGAAATGGTCCTTAAAAGACAGAAGTGCCTGTAGTCAGTGAAAGTCATAATGCCACCCCGGGCCATGGAGTTCTGACAGGTGATAGGATGGTCCAGATAGAGAAACATCAAGTTGTGGACACTAGGCCCTTTCATAGGAGTGGAGAGGTGTTTCGAGGTATCTAATTACCCCCAAGTAGACAGACCGTCATAGACAGACTATGGTTACAAAGAGAAGTGGTTCAGATAAATGTTCAGTAGTAGACAGTAAAGGGATAAAAAGATAAGTATCTTGGCAGAAATAAGTGTCTGGGAGCAGATGATTTACAAAAATACAAGCACAGATGGGCATTTGGGAGACCTGGCCAAGAGCAATAATGAAGAAGCCCAGGCAGAAGGTGACAAGCAGGTTACAGGGTGATGTGAGTGAGGCTGGAGTAAATAAAGAAGTTCATTGGCTCAAGCCAGGCAAGTATCAGTCTTAGAGGGACTGAGTTGCTGGGCAGATTATCAAGGCTGAAGTCATTGAGCACCCACTGTATACCAAACACTGGACATAGTTTATCTTTAATTTTCACACTTTACATTTGATAACAGGGAGGAGAAGAAATGGAAACTGGGTCTTCATGATATTAAATGATAAGCTGTTATTCTCTCTATTTGGACAAAAAAAAGTCTTCCTCTTCACTCAAGTGTGCAAGGCAAGTGTTACTCGTCCCATTTATAGATGAGAAGGTAGAGAAGGACTTGCCAAGTTTGCTTAGCTCAGGTGCTGCCTTTGAGGACAGATCAGCACCCACTTCAGAATGAACTGCAATCACTTACTCTCTTGCAATGAACAAATCCAATAAACTAATGTATTTCACTGCACTTAATCTGCTTTTCTTCTTTGTGGTGGCTTGGATAGGTATAGTGATGCCACTTTTAGGATCTAATTTAAAGGAGTATGGCTTAAAGCAAAGACTAGTGGTCTAGGCTAAGACTTAGTTTTATTTCTGCCAGAAAAGAGGCATGTGACTTGTGGGAAATCACTTAGCGACAGTAGGTGCAGTTTCCTCGCCTATGTAATGCAAGCACTAGTCTTAATGTACAGGAACATTTCCTGAAGTGGAGAGAAGAAAACCTGCTCAAGAGAAACAACATACATGATGGCCCTCCAGAGTTGGGACTGAAGGTAGCATTTCTCAGGGAAAAGACAAAACTGATTTTCTGCGGGTGAGCATTCAGATTCAGGTTTCGTAATCATTATAACAGTAATAACATTGTTAGACATTTGAATATAGAAGAACTCAAGATAAAGGAAAGCTCTGAAAGTAAGGCAGAGAAATTTAGAAATAGATGATAGGAAACATCATCAACTCTGTAGGCAGGAACATGAGGAAAGCAGTATTTCAGGAAAATGGCTCTGGCAGCATATTCTGGGTAGATGGGGATGAGGAAAAGCCATAGTTAGGGAGGCAAGTTGTGAGCCTGGATTTGTGAAAGAATGCACTATATCCTCCTCCTCTCTGTATGTGTGACCTCCTCGTGGCTTGCACTCAGTAGACAGTAGAGCTCAGGAAGTCTATTGGGAATATAAAAGATATCCATTGATACATATGTGTACAAACTTCCTGAAAAGATACCTAAGAAATGGATATCTGAGTAGTGAGAGCAGGAGATGGGTGGGAGAAGGAGAGAACTAACTACCTTTCATTTCATTCCATTCTGGTTGGTCAATGTGTGCCATGTGCTTATATTTCATAATTAACAGAATTTTTACAAGTAGTTCTTATTATAACATCAGAGATGAAAAGGTCACAGCAAGACATAGAGCACACAGCTGTGTAACTCTCCCTGCAAGTCTGGAGCATTTAACATATTTAAAAGTATACAAGGAACAGAATATGCAGGAGCAGGCACTAGAAAATAGGAAACAGTAGGTGCCAGGAGTGGGGCAGGCCTGGCCATCATTTGGAGATAGGTAACTGAAGCCAAGAGAATGATTCACCTGAGCAAAAAAAGGATCAAAATCCTTCTTTCTCCTTGGCCCCCTCAGGCATCCATTAACCCCTTAATATCCTACTGACCTCTGGGTCTCTTTAGGTTCCAGTTGCACATATGGCTTTACAATTTTACAGAATAACACACTTGTCACAGCCCAGTCCTAGCAACATCTTAAATTAGAAAATGGGCTGGGCACGGTGGCTCAAGCCTGTAATCCCAGCACTTTGGGAGGCCGAGACGGGTGGATCACGAGGTCAGGAGATCGAGACCATCCTGGCTAACATGGTGAAACCCCGTCTCTACTAAAAAAATACAAAAAACTAGCCGGGCGAGGTGGCGGGCGCCTGTAGTCCCAGCTACTCGGGAGGCTGAGGCAGGAGAATGGCATAAACCCGGGAGGCGGAGCTTGCAGTGAGCTGAGATTCGGCCACTGCACTCCAGCCTGGGCGACAGAGCGAGACTCCGTCTCAAAAAAAAAAAAAAAAAAAAAAAAAAAATTAGAAAATGAAAGAGCTCAAATGCCCAAAAGAAGTAAACAAATTAACCTTGCCAGCAAAAGAATCAGGAAGCTCTATTTTGTGAATGACAGAGAAACATAGATGAGTATAGAACTCAAGGTAATTCTCTTAGAAGGAAAAATTCATCTACATGTTGAAAGGCAATTATCTTTGACACTGGTATACTCGTGCATGTTTATTGGAGGATTCTGACGCCCGTCGTAAACAAACTTGTATCTGATACTGCATTTATTTACAAGATAGAAGAGAGCAGGGGGTAGCACTGGAATCCTGGGAGGAGAATAGGAAAGGATAGGGCAGACGGGCTGCATGCACATTGCTGGCAGTACCACACTCCTAGGACCTAGCTCTGCCTTTGAACATTCAGGAGCTTGATTTATCAATACATACTGGAGCGATTAGGTTCTGGGAATCACATAACTATGCTCAGAAGTGTGCAAAAATTCATTACCCAAAACTGGACCTAATTTTTGTTACTGGGATTTTTAAGAGGTGATGCCATTAATATTTAAATCAGGACAACAAACTTAATCTAAGACTGACCCAAGCGAATGGGGACATATTGACACTCCACTAATAAGAGATTTGATGACTTGAAATGGTAATTTCTAAACGGACAATGAGTGTACACCTTTTGCATAACTGCAAAGTCCAGGTTACTTGTCTGCATGATCCACAGGGCACATAGACAATATCATCACTATCAGAAGGTTGGATTCAGAGAAAGACATTAGATCATCATGTCCATGACATAATTCAGTTTGTAACACGGCAAAATAATGCATCTTGTTCTGTTCTAGAGTTCACCTTTACAGGGACTGAGCACCATATAAGCCATCAGTATCCTGTTTACAATGATAGGGCACAATTTCCAGGTGTATATTAGTTACCAGTTAACAAAGTAAACACAAAGAATGGTAAGCCCTTACAGGGAAGGGAGAGCTGAGATGTAAGCTTTTCCTCTTGGCCAAGAAAGAATCATGTTGGTCTCACCTAGCTGCCTTTCACAGAAAATATGTTCGAAGAGCTGTAGCTGAGACAAGACATGAGCCTGGATGACCAACCATTCCTGTCTTCCCAGAACTGAGGTATTTCCCAGGGCTTGAGACTTTCAGTGTGAAAACCAGAAAAGTCCCAGGAAAACTAGAACAAGTTGGTCAATCTACTTTTAAGTGTAGTGCCTGTAGTTCTTTTAGAAATTCAATCACTATTTTGGAAGTCAGCTATTTTTATACTGGTTGTATTTCTGCAGCTGTCCCCCTCTCCCTCCTCAGGTATTTTGCAAACATCTTTTTGAAAATGTCCTTTTCAAATATAAATTTGAATATATTCATGCAATATAAATGTACTGCCCATCTATAATTGTCCATGTTAGGCCCAGGGGTACAATAATGTGCAGAATAAATACTGTGCCCTCTTAGAGTAATAGATTTGAGTAGGGGTAGAAGTTTCTTCTGTCTTGAATTATTATGCATTAGACAAATCTGTAGAGAGAAATTTTCACACTTTGGGGTGGGGGGTGGAGCTGGTTATATGGCAAAGGTCAGAAAAGAAGCCCAGAGGGGGACTGTAGAAGCAAAGGGAAGAGGTGAGCTTGTACAGCTACAACTCCCAACTCACTAGTCTGAGTGGAAACTGTAGGCAGAGTTATGTTTTCTTAAGATGAGAAAACATATTCCTCATATTATTGTTTCACAGGCTCTTCCACTGTCTCATTCTCTGCCCACCATTCCAATGGAAGTGTCTCATCCTGGATCCTCCCAATCCCCTATGATAGAACCCTTGGAGTTATCTCTAATTGCCCCTTCTATCTCATGCCACATTCAATTCATCATCAACTTTTATTGATTTTATAATTACCAGTTCTTACCCACTTCTAGTTGACACAGTTTGGAGTGCCTGTTGAGCCCACACTCCTATTAGAAGTGCCTGCTCTCATCTACAGGAATAAGCCAAAAGTAGCCATGTCTGTAAGGTGACACTGGTATCCTGGCCCAGCTTATAAACCAGGTTTCAGTATCTGGTCCTGGGAAAATCAGAGATAATCAGGGTATCCTGCTGGAATACAGATTTGGGATTTAGATGTCACTCTCCATCTGGGCTCTTTGCTTGAATGGCGTGATGCAAACTTGAGGGTTGAGGTTGGCATTGCGGTGTGGTCATGTGGTGCCACATGCACGCTAGTCAGCAAAAGCATCAGTAGAGAGGGAGTCACAAGGATGAGGAGAAGCAGCAATAAGGACCAAAGGAAGAGAGAGATCACTTTCTTATATCCCAAAGACTTTTCCTGGTAACAGTACCTCCTGAGACCTACATTTAATTTCTGCCTTTGATTTCCATAAGCTCTCTAAATGACCTTCCAGTACATTCTAATTTCTTTCCCAACTTTAAATAATGTCAAGTGAGTTTGTTATATGCCATCAAAATATCCTTAACTAATGCATTATGTCTCAGTCTTTGCCCTAACACAGTTTCTTCATTTCTCTCCTAAGATGATGTGAAGATTGTGTATAAAACTCAGCACATTGTCTGGTACATAGTAAAACCTTAATCAACGTTAACTGTTCTTCTTACTATTCAACAAGCATTTATGCAGTCTTTGAACACTGTGCTAAATATGTAAGAGAGTAGCTTTGCTTTCCAAATTGCTTAGTGAATCTGAGATGTGCAAAACCATAATGAAGGATGGTACCATAGGGAAGTAAAGAGGGAAATTCACATAGTGGCAGCTACTAGCTGAGTAGATGGAGGTGAGACAAGGGAATTGTCTATTTGGATGGTGATCATTCCTGAAAGGTCACACTTTCTAGTCCTCTTACTGCTGACCACAGTAAATCTATCACTCAGCACTCACAGCACTCATCTCTTTCAAACAGAGCTAGACAATAAATGTGGGGATGAGGGGTGCAGAAATCCATATCACCTTGGCATTTCAGTGCCTTAACTATAAGCAGAAACTCAAATGATGTCTATGAAGTAAATTGTTAAAAGAGTTAAACTCTTTTCATTTTAGCAGTCCTGACACATTTTTAAGTCGGTTTCATCATAATTGATTAGATTCGCTTGAGTTCTTCATCAAGGTACGTTATTATGCGTGTTTACTTTCAAAGCCTTCTACTGCTGGGAAGCCATGATGCAAGTAATAAGAACAAATATTAATATTCCTTTGGGTAAACAAACACTAAGCATCTTTTGACATTGCCTCTTCCATTATTAAAATTGGAGACAATGCCTGAAAATGAGAATGGATTTATCCAGATGTCAACAGCTGAAGGGAAGAATTATCAAGCACTTAAATGATCCCAAACAAGCTGAAACATATGTCTTAAGGCAGTAAATGAAACACATTTGAGTTACAAGGCCCAGTGAATGCCACAAATCTGGGGAAATGCTGCAAGATGTTCCTAATTAGGGACACTACTGGGTAGAAAAATGATGCTGATGCTTCCTAGTATTCATGCTGCTGGGATAATCATGTTATGTGCCTTAACTCAGCAAGGTTTCCTCCATAGAAAATCTTATGTGGTTAGTCTTTAGGCACAAATCTACCACCCCTTAACCAGCTATACTACCTGCAATTTATTTGTTTATATGCAGCTTGTTTCTCTGCAAACGCAGGGGCTTTAGGCAGGTTTATCTTCTTCAAAGAGGAATGTTAAAAGGTTGAATTACAAACCAAGAGTATTGCACAAATTATCGATTATTTAAAGCATTTACTTCAAAGGGTAATTATTATTACAGCTACAGGTCTCCAGGCAATGCAGTTTACACTCCTAGATTCTGTTCGCCGCTCCCCTCCCACTGGGAAGTGGCTTTTCCTCCCATACCTCCACAGAAACTGTTCTTTCTAATGATCTCCTAAAGACAAATCTTAATTGGGTGCTTTTCAGTCTCTAATCCTACTCACCCTCTCTGCAGCATTTTACATTCCCTGGTTTCTGGGGTCCCTTCTTCTTTTTATTCTCTTTCCCAGTTGTTCATTTACTAATCAAAGGTCCATCCACAATAACAATTGTGAATATCAATGACATTTCTCTTTTGCTCCCTCCTTTCACTAGTTCCTCTCTCCCAGCTTTTACTGGCTCTTTAATCCTTTCCAGAACTGCCTTCTCCTACACTTTCCTACCTCCCAATCTCTGATCAAAATGCTGGGTCTTTGCACTGATCTATTCGCTATTGATCCAGAGAAGAACTTCTGATTAAATTCTTTTTTTTTTTTTTTTTTTTGTGAGACGGAATTTTGCTCTTGTTGCCCCAGCTGGAGTACAATGGTGCAATCTCAGCTCACTGCAACCTTTGCCTCCCGGGTTCAAGTGATTCTCCCGCCTCAGCCCCTCGAGTAGCTGGGATTACAGGTGCCCACCACCATGCATGGCTAATTTTTGTATTTTTAGTAGAGATGAGGTTTCACAATGTTGGCCAGGCTGGTCTCGAACTGACCTCAAGTGATCCACCCACCTCGACCTCCCAAAGTGCTGGGATTACAGGTGTGAGCCACCACGTCCAGCCACCTTCTGATTAAATTCTGTCATGCATTCATTTTAAAGTATGTCCTCTTAGGATATATGGATTAAAAGAGTAATAAGACCTCAATAAGTTTCCACTCTAATGGACATGGACAATAGAGATATAAATCAGTGACTATAATTCAATATGCTAAATGCTAGGTGCTATGATAGAGCAAGGTACAGGGTCATAGAGGTCAAGGAGGCATAACGCTATATGTGTATTTTTAAGAATAACATTTTACAACTTAAAGGAAGGAATCTCAAACATCCCTGAAATGATACCTTTGGAGACAGTACCAACATACTATTTAATAAAAGCAAATCTGAGTTCTGAGTGTGTATCACACACCAGGAACCAGGTTAAGTGTTTTATACATAATAACTTTTAACTTTACAGTAGCTCTATGCAGGATATATGTAATAACCTTTATTATATGAAAACACTGAGTCTTAGAGAACCAGCAAGTGTTATTTCTAGTTTTAAATCCAGATACATGAAAGTCATTCTTGTTTCCTAGTTTATTCACCTTTAGATCCAATCAATTGCCAAGTTCTGCTGACTCTTTCTAAATATCACTCAAAACCATCTACATCTTTCCATCACCCCTGCCAACATCTGGATCAAGGCCATCATCATTTTTCTGGGGGTTTATTGCTGTATTCTCTTACTTAGTCTCTTGAGAGCAGCCAATCAAGAATGAGGCCCCCAAGTAAAGAAACGCAGTTACCGCACTATCTTACTTAAAATCATACCGCATCCTATGATAAAAGTCCAACATGTTAACAGACCCTATAGAGCTCTCCATTCTCTTGCTTGACTGACACCGCCACCTCATCTCTCTTGCTGTCTCATCCCCAGGCCTGACCTGGCTGGGGCACTACTAGTAGATGCCAACAGCACTCTCTGACCTCTGGATGTTCACATGTCATGTGACCCCTGCCGGGAACATTCAGCCCTGTTCCCCCTCCTCTGGCTAATTCTTAATCATCCTTTGAATCTTCAGTAAGCAATATTTCTACAAGAAGGTATTCTCTAGGTTCGTTCTGTCAGCTAGATGTGTTCTTAGATTTCTTTGCTACTTGCATTATGATAATGTTCATACTATTTTATTATTATTTGTTTAATTGCCCATCTTCCTAATGAAACATAAGTAATCTGAGGGCAGGACTAGGTCTGCAGCACTCAGAGAAGACTCTAGTTCTTCGGGTAGAGCCTTAATAAACACTTAGGGAGTGAACCAACAAATAGAGCAGACCCATCATCTGACTCCTGAGTCCTTGCTCTTAAGCATGATGCTATACTTCCTCCTGGCTGAGCTCCAGCCAGCCAGGAGGCTGATGTTCTTGGTTAGAAAAGCATCTAACCAAAATGCAGCATGTCCATACAGGCAACATGTCCTTGGTTTAAAAAGCATCACCACTTCATTTCTAAGTTGGATGAGAAAAATTTAGATTTATGGTTCAAAAGAAGTATGCTAAGGATAAAAATCAACGAGTATACCATATCAAGAAAACCGGACTGGTAAGGAAAGATTTAAATAAGTAGTTTATTTTTTAAATAAAGTATTTAAGTCAATACATCTGAATTGTATTGCCCCAAGATTTTTGAAACCATGGGGTCTTAGAACTAAAAGTTCTTTAATATCAGCTGACTCATTGCTTCATATTTTACAGGTGAGTATGCAGGGACCAGCAAAATACATGATTGGCTCACATTCACCAACCAACAACAATGGAGCAGACTGAAAGTATGGATAGTTTTGAGCAGAGTTGAAAGAAAAATACTGACAATAGATCTATGAGGACAAACTGAAGGAAACTAATATCGAGGGCTGTATTTTTGTGCTTCAGAATTGAAGGCAAATATACCCTCCCATAAAATACTAGTTAATATCACAGTCACGGAATAAAGATTAGCTCAAATGGAACATTGTCCTGATAATATTCCTTAGGGTCAGTGACCCATGATCTGCATAATAGAGTAACATTTACTTTAGAATTGCAGGCGCTGTTATTCAGCACAAAAGACATGCATTAAATATATTTAGTGATTCTAAAAGATGATATATACATTCAAGGTATTAATTGCATTATTTTCATTTATTTATTGGTTTCATATTTTCTGAATGTTCTTAACTCAGAATAATTACGAGTTTTAACTAAGTACAATTGTAGTCAACATCTTTGCATAATAGATAGTCAGATACACTTGTCTAAAATAAAACTAGAATATTATGTATTCCAGTTCAATTAAATATAACAATTTTTTGAACATTCAGTAAATGCCAGGAATCGTCAAAATGCTTGGGATACTAGAATAATTAAGATGCGGCTACTGTTTCAAGGTTCAAGTCTAGCAGGGACCAAGATTTGTCAATACAGTTTTCAGTATGGTAAGTAAAATAATAGACATACATTCTCCAAAAGATTATACCAAAAGTAAAAATTGCTGTTAAAATTCTCACCTCAGAGCAACTATTCTATTCTATAAATACATCATCTTTTTCTTAAAATATTTTGTTTCATATAACAACCCCACGCGAAAACTATCAGTAAAATAGCAAATTGTTTTAATATGCACCATTCAATGTATTGGTGGAAAAGGGAGAGATAGAAACCTACCTTGCAAAGATCAAAAGAAATGGGCAGACCAGTGCTGAGTCAAGACTTTATACACTCTTGTCAAGGTCAAGGGTGACAACTTCAGTCAATTTTGCATTGTTTCTAAATTTGTCTACTGGTTTTTAAGAAGCTGAACTCTTGGATCTGGATTTGGCACCCCAAATGTCTCTGAGGCAAGGGTATGAGATGCCAGAAAACGATTCCATTTCTATAACCAAAATCTGCAGACTAATTTAACTCATTCCCCAAATGCTTGCTACATAATAGGATTAGACAATATTAATAAGAGAAGCAGCAACACCCTCTCTGGTGGCATCAGTTTTGGAGCCTTGGGCTCAGTGCTCTCTCTCCAGGGATTTGGAGCAATTAAGTGAAGGGTCTCAACATGCTCCATATTGCCAAGAAAATATTAACCATAGATATCTACTATTTATTTAGGCTATTCTAAGAACACTAAGAAAGAGTATTTATTAAGGGTGTATTATGTTCCAAGGGATTGTTCCAATCGATTTGCATATATGAATTCATATAAGCCTCCTAACAACCTTATAAGATAGGTTTTATTATTCCCATTTTACAGATGTGGAAACAAAGGGAGAGGTCATAAGCTAGTCATTTTGGGAGACAAGATTTGAGCCTAGATGTTGAGCTTCAAAATCTATTCTTGTAATAATTATAATATACAATTTTTATCTCATGCATCTCATATGGTTCTTTAATTTCTTCCCCTCCCCACTGCCACAAAAGTATAATTTTTAAAAGTGTCTTGTCTATCCAAGGAAATGTGTTTCTATTTGCCTATTTCAACATTGAGAAAATTTTCTTTTACTGAGTGTCTAGGTGAAGCAAACAGCTAACTGATTGCTACAAAACAGGAGATTAGCCAGTCGGCCCTTGACTTTGAATTACTTTCTTAGGACTTACAAGCTTTTTACAAAACCTGAAAATGTCTCTCTGGAGCAAAGACTTTCTGAACCATTTTTAAAATGACGTTTGGGAAATTATGTTTAAAAAAAAAAAAAGGAAACTCTTTTGAGTTATAGGAAACAGTTCATGCAATCAGTTCTCACCACACATGGGTCAGTTCTGCATAACTCTTTCCCAGAACCAATTTATTAACCATTTCCCACTGAGGAATAAAAGATAATAGAGAGACACCTCTGCTGAAGCCTATTACAACAGCATTGAGGGCAGAGGTAAACTAATAGTAAATGCTGAAGCAAGTACTGTATAATTATACCCAATCAATTCGATCAAAATGAATCAATATGGCAGCCTAATTGAGATGATCTTTGTTGCTTCTTACAGGAATGCGATTTAATTAGAATCTCCAGTGATTGTAAACGGGTAAACTGAATTCACCAGTAACTTCACAGAAATCCCAGGCAATATGAGATGAAGCAATAGATATTGCACCCCGGCTGGCTTTTTTTCACAGGAAATGGACATTAAAGCACCCTACTTGGCCTTTGGGAGACTGCAAGCCATTTTCAGGTGTGCTTGGGGCCTGAGTAAAAGGGTGTGGTGGTGCATTCAGACATTTGTAAAAGATTCAGTTCAGATAAAGCAGACAAAATAGTTTAACTTGCATTTCAAGAAGCTCTGAGGATTCAAGATGTTCAGTTGTGGAAGAAACTAACAAGACTGGTTTTAAGAGGGGTTTAGTTTGAAATAAATGAGAGAGAATCGCTTCTCGGCCTTTTGGCTAAGATCAAGTGAAATAAATGAGAGACAACTGTTAAAAGTAATAAGCCTGTTTCCATTTTTGAAAGGCTGGGAGAGACATGCACCTGTAGACTCTGAGGGCAGGTGGTGGGGAGCAAGAGGAGATGTATGTAGTGAAGATGGTGGAAAGACGGAGGGGAAAAAAAAAAAATTCCAAGAAAGGGCATGAGGCATGATCAGGGAGATTCTGATGTGGCTTAGTGGCTATTGGATAGTTGACAAATCTAAAGGGTAGATAGGTGTGGTGACCCTGGAGATTCAAATTTTGCCTAGGGCATCATAAATATAACCCCAGGAATGTGAAACAGTGTTACTTCTTCTCTGGGTTGAACAGAGAATAGGGATCAAAACAAGGGTCTTAATGTAAAGTAAGTGGTGTATTTTAAAACAAGTGAGAATAAGCTCTGTCAATAGTTGCTATATTCAAATGATTCATAGAATCTATGGATAATTGACTTGACTACAAAATTAAAGTAACTATTCCTAGCACAGAAGCCCCTTTGAAGATTTCTTGCATATTGACGACCACAAGTTGTTCTGCTTCACATGTAGTTGATCTAGTACTGTAATTCAAAGAACCAAAAGTCAAATCTGAAATCTTACTAATTGATTAATAATTGCTAAAGAGGAAATGTTTTGTAGCATTTACTACACAGATGTTACAGAACTATTTGAGAGCCAAATAATTCATATGATGGTGTTTTGAGACACAATTTAAAACATCCGTTATTCCTTCCTGTTCCTAATCTAAATAGAAGGGTTGATATCATAAAAGATGTTAGAATGTATTAGGTGATGGACGGAGGAAAAGAGGGCATCTTCCACGCGTATTTGCTACAGATTTACAAAGGAAGGAAAAAATCCTCTCACTTCCAATGCGCCCATCTTCTTCCTTTCCCAATTGTGTTGGTGTGATTTGAGAATGAGAACATTTGCGAAAGGACTTGATGTGTGGATATAAAGTGATAGTTTCATATTTGTTAGAATGTAAGATCATATGCTTCTGAGAAGGAGAATTCATTATTAAAGATGTTTGTGATATCTAATTGAGAATGAATTATAAAACAGTATTTACAGTATATTTAAGATTATATGCATAATAAAAGTTCCAAATTAGCTCTTTATGGATGGTGGGATTATGGATTCTTTAAAAAATTATTTTGCAACTCTATATTTTCTACTCCTCTTTCTATAATGGAAATATCATTTTGTGCAATAAATATTATCTTAAAATAAAATAAAGTGATGGTCAGTATTTCTGCATATAAATTAAGGTCAGAGTTAGGTATATATCCTACTGAAACATTACAGTATGCCCTGTAAATGTATACAACTATTATTTGTCAAATTAAAAAAATCAAACTTCCAAAAACATTAATTATGTATATGTTTTTGTATACATACATATATAATATACTTCTGCACATATATAAATAACATATAATTAATTTTAGATATCAAGAAGTTAAACATGTCATAAAGCTTGGGGTTTTTTTGCTTGCCTTTTGTCCTCTTGCTACAGCCCATATTAGATCTTGGATTCTCTTACCCTTCCACTCACATTATCCTTCTTGCTTTTACTCACCCCACACATAATCCAGATTAACAATTTAGGATGTGCTCTTTAATATTTTTCTCCATGCTTATGTGCTCAGGTAAAAAAACATACAGACACATGGCATAGTGTTGTGGGTCATTTAACAAAATAAGATCAATTATATACAGGCCTCCATGTCCTAATTCTTCTCACTCAATAATACCTCATTGAAAATCTGCCAAATCAACTGCTACAACTCAAATGCATTGTTTTAATGATTCTATGATATTTTATATCATACCAAATGTATCATGATTTATTCAGCAACTCCCCTATTGACATTTCCAGAGGTTTTTTTGCCATTATAAAAAATGTAATCAGCATCCTTGTACATGTGTCATTACTCATGATTTTATTTATTTGAGAAAATGTCCTAGGAGTGGGAATGTTAAGTCAAAGAAAATACACATTTAAAATTCTACTAGATATTGCCAGATTGTTTTCCAAAAGGCAGTAACAATTAACAGTTTCACCAGTCATATATGAAAGCACTTTTTCCTGCATTACTGACAGTAATAGGCCTTTTCATTCTTTATAACTTTTTGACAATCCAATAGGTATAATGTAATATTTCATTGTTAGTTTAATTTCATTTCTCTGTTCAAGAATTTGAACATCTTTTCAAATACTCATTTGGATTAGTTCTTGTCTGAGTTGTTTGTTCTGTCTACTTTTTATTTTGTTTATTTTGTCTGCTTTTCTATGGGAGTATTTGCTTTTTCTTTTCAATTTGCAATTGTTCTTTGTACATTTTGTGTGCTAATCCTATGTCTTTTATTATTAATTTAATTTACCAAATTTATCATTTTTCTTTTGAATTCACTTATGGTAAATTTTGTCTTATATTTTATACAGTTAAATATGCCTATCCTTTCTTTTTATAACAACATTTTTTGGTCCAGCTTTGGAGGATTATAAACAGTTATATTTAGTCAGTATTTCTTGGTAGTCCTGGTATTAGTTGCCAAGGGTAACAAAAACAATAACAAAATTGCCCTTTGCAAGTAGAGTAGTTAGAAACAGAAAAACCTCAAAATAACAATGACTTAAACACAGCAGAAGTTTATTTCTCTCATGAAGTCTGGAAGGAGTTAATCCAGGGCTCCTATGTATATCCCAGTGTAAGGGATCAGGTTTCTTCTGTCTTGATGATCTACTGTTCATGGCTTTCATTCCCCAGGTCAAGGCATGATTCAATATTCTGCTAGAAACTCAGCCATATTGTTCATTTACACTTGGGAAGAAAGAAGAAGAAGAAAAGAAGAGCCATGTCCTTTAAGGATACTTCCCAGAAATTGTCTGCCCTTCCATTCACATCACACTATCAAGAACTGAATTACATAGTTACACGTAGTTGCAAAGGATGCTTATGTTTCCCTGGCCACTACTGTAGAAAGTCTATTAAACTGTGCTAATTTCAGCTAAAGATTGGGGGTTCCAATCTTTAGAAGATGGGGAAAATGGATATTGGTCACTGCAATTACTTCAAAATAGTAATTAGCTGACACATTTTAAAACTAACGATTTGGGGTAAAAGGATTTTGTGAAGATGTTATACTACTCTAAATAAAACAGATAGATAAATAGTGACGAATAAATCTATGAACTCACTTTCAATATTTTTCTAGAGCTCATTTATTTACCTTAACTTCTCTTTTCCAACACAATCACTCTCCAGTAATAATCTTCTGTAGCTACATGGGTACAGATGTTTTAGCAAATAATGCCTACTTATTTGGAAAATTTCTGTCAGCCAGAATGACCCAGCACACTGCATTGCTCAGTTTCATTAATTGATTATCTGACACGTGTGATGGTCTTAGCAATCTAGGAACTTCCCTCATGAACCTAGTAAAATGATAAATGAAAGAATCAACTGGGCCAAAAACACTTTCCAGCTAGAAGGATTAATGCTACTGGGTGTTTTTTAATGAGTGTCTGTATTCAAAGGAGTAACTTCTGTTCAGATGCTCTCATGCCTAGCCTATTTTTAATAAGATTACACATTGAAAAAAATGTAATACATTTTATCTTTAACAGGTAATGATGGAGACAAAGCAGATACCATGACTTATAACGTGGGTTGTTATCTATCTGCTGTTTGGACCCGAGCAATAAATTTCAAAATATATTTCACTGATATCTGCTATATTTTTAAAATAATGCAGACTTTTTGAGCAAATCAGATCTCTAATTTTGAAATACATTATCTGTATTATTAAATAAATGGTCTGGAATTAGAATTAAGGGCATAGAGTAGGCAAACAAACATCTTTGATTTTATGCTTTGGTCATGTCTAGTAGTGATATGGAAAAAAAAGAAAAAGGAATAAATATCCTGTTCTGAACTGCTCATTTACAATCCCACTATCTGTGAAAACTCCCGGGTCTGTCATTCAGAAGGATGACTTCTTCCCTCATGATTGAAACTGAACTCAAATGTGCCAAATGGGCCAATAAAACTAGACTCTTATACAGTGATGCTTCAATAAACAAACTCACCATGCAGCACTTTATTAATCAATTCATGCCACCAACAAGTACATTAAAATGACAACTTATGCAAATTAGAGCTACCTAATTTTCCAGCTGTGAGGCATATACTTCCACATAGAGTTTCTACTAGTCTCCACTAAACTGAAGAAGATAAAGTTGTCAACTCTGAAATTTATTTTCCCTGTTTGCTTCTTTTTTCTATTTCTATTCTCTCACTTGTGAGGGTAATGCTCTCTAATCTATTCATAGGTTTCCAGTCAGTTCAGCTCATGATCTGTTTATTAAGCCTGTCACAGAGTGAGCACTCATGAATAAGGAAGGTCCCTGCCCTCAGGGAGCTTGTGCTCTAAAGCAGAAGTCAGACCTGTGTTAAGACGCCTGACAGTTACTTGAAACAGGCCAATAATAATTGCATTCTGATGTTTTCCAGTGATTTTCATTTTAAAAAGTATAAATTATAACAGATTTTAAAATATCCATCCATTAACACTTACTACTTGCCATCATTCACATGTTTTCTCCAGTGGAAGGGTCTGGCTGACACTTGGTCATAAACTGCAGGCCATCTGATCGATGTTGCAAGCCTTGTTAAGCCTTAACTTTAATGAACATGAGTCCTGTATGTGGCTGAGAAAAAGGGTGAGGACTGAGGTTTGGGTTGACTTATTTCCATCAAAAAGATTGGAAAACAGATCGAACACAGTGAGTTAAAATTAATTTACATTTATCTGTATCTAATCCACTTTGCAGAGCTCTCAACTATGTTCTTACATTTTAATATTCTTATTTCTACTTGTAGAGCTCAAAAAGTTTTCTGCTTGCAGTTGTTCTTAAAATGTAGTATGCATCAGAATTATTTAGAGGGTTTGTTAAAAAGCAGATTGCCGTGGGCCACTCTCAGAGTTTCTGATCCAGTAGATCTGGGATGGAGCCTGAGAAGTTGTATTTGAACAAGCTCCCTGTTGATGCTACTTGTCTGGGGGATCTCACTTTGAGAACTACTGTGCTAGACTGGAGGAATTTTCCACCACAGTAAGCAAGCAGGAGGATTCTGTTTAGCCACCAGGGATTACTGAATTCTCATCAGATCTGCCTACCCAGCCAGCCCTACAGAGCAGCCTCAATTAACCTTTCTCTGGTGACCCAGACACTGGCATTCCCCAGCCCCTCTCCATAGTCCAGGAGAGGCAAATCTTGCTCCTCCCATGCACTTTTCAGGTCTGCCTGAAAACATCCTTCACCACCTCTCATTGTAAAGGACTCTCAACTGTGGACAGTTATATGTTTTATGAGATAATTTCTGTTATTCTAATAGAGTTTAATTATTTTTTAAAAAAATCATCTCCTATCTCACCCCTAAGAAGATATTTGCAATGCATTTCCATGACTCCTATTTTGTGTTGACCATGTCTGTGAATTTCTCAGTATCTACACTAGTCAGATCAATTTTAGGTTTGAAAAATATATCACCATAGACAAAATCTTATGGTTTATCAAGGAGCTTAGAGGTTAAGAGTGGGCTCTGAAGTAAGGCTGTCTGAGTGTGAATCATAACTCTGTTCTTGTCTAACTAGGTGATGCTGAGCAATTCTTTATTCTCTCTGGGCTATAGTTTTCTCATCCAGAATATGCCTTCATCTTAGTCTGTTTTGTGCTGCTATATCAAAACACCACAGACTGAATAATTTACAAAACCAGAAAATTATTCCTTACAGTTTTGGAAACCGGGAAGTTCAAGGTTGAGGAGTCTGTATCTGGTGAGGGTGTTCTTGCATAATTATCCCTTGTTGGGGGACTGAGAAAAGGTGGAGGGGAACTCAACTTTTATAAGAACCCACTTCCTTATTAACAGTATTAATCCATTAATGAGGGTGAAGCCCTCATGACCTAATTACCTCTTAATACTGTAACAATGGCAATTAAATTTCAACATGAGTTTTGAAGGGGACACATATTCAAATCATAGCAGTCTACCTCATAAGGTTTTCATTTTAAATACAATAATATCTGTAAGAAGAGTACCCAGAACAGATAAGCAACCTCTTTGAGTTAAGGAGATGAAGCTAACAGTGTGTAGTGGCCAAGATGGCTAGAGTACCCAGAACAGATAAAAAAAATTATTGCAAAATAATTGTAATTATATTGGAGGCATATATAAGTAGAATTTGATTCAGTTTCTTAATAATAAAGAATGGCCATATCATGGGAAGACTAATAGACAGGCATAAGGTATGATGGATTTCTTTGGATCTTAAACTTCTTGGAATATTCTTCTTGGTAAAACAGTTGAGATTACAGACACACTAAAATCTGGATGATGGTTGGGTTTTTTTGCCCTCTGCCATGAGTTTTAAATAGTTTGATAAGGAATTTTGTCTTTAAAAGCAATGACCTCATCTAGGTGTATGAGCATGTATCTCAATTCAATCCAAAAGCAGTAAACTCCCACTGAGTGTGCAGAAAGATGATCTAAGTTCTTGTGTTTACACAGGACTCTTATGTGCTGGGTACTATTATTGTCTTCTGTTTGTAGATGAGGAATCAAGGTTTGGAAAAGAGAGATGACTGCACAAGGTCATAGTGCTAATTAATACTCAACAGAACCAGTACTCAAACTCATACGGTCTGACACTATAGACCGTGCTCTTAACTATTCTGAGTTTTTGCCTCGGGGTTGGTCCCAGAGAAAACTACTCTCACTAAATAATTAGAATTCAGGCAACTTTGGTATCAGCAAAAATTGAGAAGGTGACACGTCATACTCCATCCCACTAAGTACAGAGAGGAAATTTGGTGGAAAATTTCAGCACCATGACCCTTGGTGTCTGAGAAAAGGGAAGTGAGAAGTTGTATATTGTGAACTGGACACAAGAGCACACAGAATGAAATCACATGAAGTATTTTACCATCTGGATTTTTAAAAAGCAGGCTGGCTACATTTATGTCATTATAATGATCACTTAGAAATTACATCATAGTCTATTTTTATACTATCATATAGTAATTGGTGTGCTGCTGATTAAGACCAGCAAGAATAAAATTCTAGGCTCCTACTGTCAGGCTATTCAGCATTCTGTTAGACAAATTACAAACATATGTTGGGAGTCCACTCACTGCCAGTATTTGTGCTAAGCCTTTCAGGAAATAAATAAAGGTATTAGACATAGTTCTTATCCTAAAAGAGCATATGATCTTTTTGGTAAGATGAGGTAAATACAATTAAAATGATCATATGAAGTAGGAATGACCTAAATCGAGGATCAGATGAGAGAACAATAGCCAGGAAGGCAACATTATGTTGACAGCATGGGAAATTTGTGAATAAAGAGGTGGAAACATGCAAGATACATTTAGTCACTGTGCTTGGAACAGGGAAATAATTTCAAAATTCAGACTGAGAGCAGTGGAAGGCTTTGGCTGTCTTCGCTAAGGAGTTTAGATTTTATTCTATATTTCAAAACATTCTTTTAAGGCAAAACACATTTTTCAAACAAACTCCAATATAGGTCTCTTGACTGAGACATTTGCTTCCAACAAGGTGGAGAAATGGAGCAGATTTGTCCTCCTACCTAAAACAACTTAAAAAAAAAAAAAAAAAGCACAGAGCATATGATACAATGGGTTTCAGTAATTGATTAACAAACAAAAAGGACAACGATGCCTGAAAGAGGGGAGCAAACAAGGAGAGCTGGATGACGGCCTCAGCTTGGAGAGTTTCCAGGACATAACACAGGGAGTTTTCAGACCATGACCAGCAACCTCTTTGAGTTAAGGAGATGAAGCCAGCAGTCTGTAGTGGCCAAGATGGCTAGAGTTTATAGAGCAGAGTACTGGAAAGGAGAGAGCTGCTCAGAGAGAGCTCTGGGGAACTGCAGAGGATCCTTATCAAGTCATCAGTAGTGATCTGTGTATGTGTATGAGGAAAGGACTACCCAAATAAATTAGAAGAAAAGTCCTCGGAGCCCTTTAGAAATAGTTTTTGTTCCTATAAGCCAGAGTGGAAAACTTCATACTTCATGGGGAATCAGGAAGTGTATTCACAAGGGTTTCAGGTCAATAGTGGAGATTAGCCCTAGAATAAACACTACTCTTGTCCTTTCTAGCAAAGCTTAAAAATCCAAATGGAAAGAATCAGTTTCCAAGTAACTTAACTGCAACTCAGAACAAAGCTCAAAGATATTTACAGGAATACAAATATATCTACGACCTAACAAGCTAGAATTCACAATGTCTGGCATCTAATTAAAAATTATCAGGCAGAAAAGGCTATATACTGTTTCACAACTGTATGACATTCTTGAAAAGGCAAAACACGGAGACAATGAAAATATCAGTGATTTCCAGGCAGTTGTGAAGAGGGAGAGATAAATAGGTGGAGCACAGGGGATTTTTTAGGGCAGTGAAATTTTCTGAGTGACACTATAGTGGTGAATAGATTTGTCTAGACCCATAGGATGTTCAATACCAAGAGTGAACCCTAATGTGAATTATGGACTTTGAGTAATAATAATATGTCAATGTAGGTTCATCAATTATAACAAGCATAATCTGGTGGGGATATTGATAATGGGTGAGGCTATGCATGTGTAGGGGCAGGAGGTATATGGAAAATCTCTGTACGTTCCTCTCAATTTTGCTGTGAACCTAAAATTGCTCTAAAAAATACTTTAAAAATTACCACCCATTCAAAGAAGCAGAAAAATACAGCTTAAATGAGAAGAAAAATCCAATCAAAATGGACCTAGAAATGATACAGATGATGGAATGAGTAGATAAAAACATTACGATAGTTATTACAACTGTATTTAATGTATTCAAGAAACCATAGGAAAAATTGAATACAGTAAGTAGAGCATGGAACAGCTGTTCTGGTTCAAGAAGTGTTGACCTCAAGATGAGCACTATCATGGGGTTCAGTGAAGCACAATTTGAGAATTATTGCTGTAAGTTATTGGGAACTATTGAAGGCTTTTCAGCAAAATTTGGCTTAAAACTAGTGGTATTTTACAAAGATTGAATGGGTAGTAGGATGCAGGACAGAACTCATGAATGAGGGAGAATGAGACCAAAAATTTCAGGCGGTGGTAACCACAATACAACAGAGAAATGAGAAGTTTTGACCTAACATGACGGATCTTAGAGAAGCCGGTGGGACCCCAGAAAGAGTTCTCTTTCCTTTGTGAAGGGTAGGGTGTGCTTGAATGGCTTCATCCCAAGAGAGTGGCCTGTACATTGGAAAGTGTCATGGTTCCTGTGGCATCTGGTAAGTTCTCACTGGCACTTGAAACTCTGGGGGAGAGGGTGTAAATCTCATGCTGAGCCATACCCATATTTGCAGCAGGTCTCCAAGGTAAATAGCCTCTGATATGCTGGAATAATATAGGTAAGGGAGACTATTTCTAAAATATTATTAAAATAAAGGTGAATCATGAGGCCAGGAGATTGAGACCATCCTAGCTAACACGGTGAAACCCCATCTCTACTAAAAAAATACAAAAAAAATTAGCCAGGCGTGGTGGGGGGCACCTGTAGTCCCAGATACTTGGGAGGCTGAGGCAGGGGAATGGCGTGAACCTGGGAGGTGGAGCTTGCAGTGAGCCGAGATCACACCACTGCACTCCTGCCTGGGCGACAGAGCAAGACTCCGTCTCTAAATAAATAAATTAATTAATAAATAAAATACTTTTTTACTAAGAACACCTATTAGCAACAGGTCTTGCCATTTGAAAAATTAAAACTTGACACTTAGAGGGGTTAATTATCCCAAGGGTACAATATTACAGTAGAAACTGAAAGAGGTAAAAACTGAAAAACAACTGTCAGATTTGTAGGAGAGGTCCACTCTCATCTTAGAATAACTAATTTTTAGGGAAGCACTGGAAGGGAGGAGAGCACGGGGAGAACGCAGTTGAGCTTTTCTCAAGAAAGGTAAAAGAGAAAGGAGATCGAAAGTAAAATAGGACATTTTCCCTATATAAAGATCCTAAATGTTATCATCTGTGATAGTTAAATTTTTGTCTTGAGTGGGCCACAGGATGCTCAAATATTAGGTCAAACATTCTTCTCGGTGTGTGTGTGAAGGTGTTTCTGTACGAGATTAACATTCAAATTGGTAAACTGAGTAAAGCAGATTGGTTTCGCTAACATGGGTAGACCTTATCCAATCAAAAAATCTGAATAGGACAAAAAGGCTGACCTCCTGAGAATAAGAAGGAACTCCTCCTGCCTGACTCCTTAGAGCTGGGACATCAGTCTTTTCTGGTCTTTGGACTCTGACTAAAACATTGGCTCTTCTTGACTCTCTGTTCTTCCAGCTTTCAAACTGGAACTTACACTGTCAGATCTACTGGTTCTCACACTGAAACTACACATTGGCCCTCTTGTATTTCCATCTTACCAACTGAAGATATTGGGACTTCTCAGCCTTCATAATCATGTGAACCAATTTCTTATGAGAAATCTCTCCCTCTTGCTCTCTCTGTACACACATACAACACACCCGATTGGTTCTGTTTCTCTGCAGAACCTTGACTAATATGTCATCTTAGAAGGACTTTCCTACTATTGATTTAGGAAGTACTGTAGTTCTTTAAGATAAGATCTTACAACAAGGGGTTGCATACCCCTTGTTGTTGAAGAGGAGGCACTAAAATTAAAGGTCAGAGGTGTACCAGGGAATAACACCAAGGCCATGCCTATCTGGATGATGAACTCATCAAGAATAAGTATACTGCCAAACCAACGTATTGGCTACTGAGCCTGTAGTTCCACTTTACCAGTGTTTCAACAACTGGTAACTAATGTATTCAGGGTTGAAACATGATGACAGTGATTATGATGATAGAACTAAATAAAATAAGGTTTTCCATGGGCCAGGGTCCTTATTTATGAGATAAACTTGTTGTTCCTAGTCTCAAATTATGTATCTTTTGTGACTGTACTTTCATTTCATTCAGACGTATTTTTAAAAACAATAAAAGCTTTTTTTTTTTTTTTCAAGAGTATTGAGCAGGAGGATAGGCAAAATGGGTGAGACCAAGTTTGCTTTGAAGAGCAAACTGTCCTCAAGAAGGTCCCAACGGAATGCAGTAGAAAGAAGTTCAGGTAGAAGAGCATGCCAGAATTACAGGGAAGTCTGGCACAAAGGCAGGGCAAGAAAAACAACAAATTAATGCTCAGAAGACCTGATCTCCCCTAATTATCAATTATTTACTAGCTCTAGGATCCTAGGCAGTTTACTTAATCCTTCTGAGTCTTAGATTTTCTGTAATTAAACGATTGAATTAAATTAAAATGTGACCACCATGCTCACCCGATAATTTTTGATGATCAAATAAGAGAATGTATACAAAGATTAAGGTGGTTTGTTAAAGGTAAAGTCCTATACAAATATTGATTATGATGATCAACCAGGGAGAGACACACTGGAACCTCCAATGGGCAAGCAAAAGGTTTCAAAGTACAGGGTAAGATGCCAGACTGTGAGGAAGGAGTTGGGACTATATTTCTTGAAAGACTTGGGGACCACATAAGGCCCTAAACACGGAGGAATTGGGCTTCTGTAAAGGCAACCAGAATACATGTGGTAGGTCAGGAATCCATTTATTAGGACTTGGTTTTAATTTAGGATTTGATTAAAAGACGAAAGCCTAGGTAATGGAATTTGGACATACAACTACAACTGGTTAGTCAGCAAATTCAGCAAGGTGAAACTGCCACCCTGCCTTCTCCTTCAGGGGGTTTAAATACCTCCAGATAAAAGCCAGGACTGAACTCAGAATATTGAGTGAGGCTGAATCTATAGATGAAGGGAAACAATGTGTAACCAAGTAGATCTTTACCATAAGGATTTTAAAAAATACTCTAAAAATACCCTAAAAAAGATACTCTAAAAAAGATTGGCTTATACATTTGAAGAACTTTTTTGAAAGACCCCTGCTTTCCATTCACGGGTCACTACCAGACATTTCTTATCATTAATCTAAGGAGTCCTGTGAAATACACGATCCTTCTACAGCTGTAGAATTCTAATGAACAGAATTCTAATGAGATGCCTGGGTTTTTAAAGAAAGTTGAATGATAGTAATCACTAAGGCTCACATCAGAAAACTCCAATTGTATATTATAATAAAACACAGTGTCAGCCATAATTCATTTATCTTGAAAACAGAAAATTAGACCAGTCTATTTGATAGTATATTTTCTTCTAATATTTTTATCCCTAGAAGGATGTCTCACGAATACTCTATCAAATCAATGACATTTAAAGCTAAATTAAAACTATTTGGTCTTTCATAAGTTGAAAAAAGTGAAGTATTGAATTATTATTAAACCAGAAACTGGCTTAAATTTGTCTTAATTTTTATCATAAAGTCATATGGTAAAAATAGTCTCATACTTGTCTTCTTTACAAGTTGTTTCTGAAGCTTAAGAAAAATGATGCAAGAAATCATTAGGTCAGATTCAGTGGTTCATGCCTGTAATCTCAGCACTTTGGGAGATCAAGGCAGGAGGAGCACTTGAGGCCAGGAGTTCAAGACCAGTCTGGGTAACACAGCGGGATCACATCTCTACAAAATAATAATAATAATAATAATTTAATTAGCTGGGCATGGTGGGATGCACCTGTAGTCCTAGCTACTTGCAAGGTTGAGGCAGGAGGGTCAGTTGAGCCCAGGAGGTTGAGGCTGCAGTGAGCCATGATCACACCATTGCACTCTAACTAGGGTGAGAGTGAAATATTGTCTCTTAAAAAAATCATTAAACCAAGATGAAAATAAAGCTTCACTGTTTCTTTTTGAGAAGGCAACTTTTGATCATGTGCTTGGTGTTTCAGTTCTTCTGTATTCCCACTTGGTGGAAATTTAACATAACACACAGCTCCTCATAACATCCGACACCAACTGTAGTCTATTATCTCAAAATAGGTGTAGAAGAAGACAGTACAGCATTGGTATTGTAGGACAGCAAATTTCAAAACATGGTTCCAAGATCAGTGCCATTAACATTGCCTGGGAACTTGTGGAAATTCCTGAGCTGTCCCAGACCTACTAAATTAGAAACTCTGAGGATGGGTGTCTTAGTTCCATCTGGGCTGCTATAGCAAAATACTATGGACTGGGTGGTTCATAAACAGCAGAAACTTATTTCTCACAGTTTTGGATGCTGAGAAGTCCAAGATCAAGACACCAGTAGATTTGTTGTCTGATGAGGGCCTGCTTTCTGCTCCATAGATGGCATCTTCTCATTGTGTCTTCATGTGGTAGTGGGGGCATAGGTCTCTCTTGAGCCTCTTTTAAAAGGGCACTAATTCCATTTATGAGGGCTCCAATCTCATGACCTAGTTACTTCCCAAAGGCCCCACATCCAAATATCATCATATTGGGAGTCAGGATTCAGCATATGAATCTTGTGGGAATGCAAACATTCCGTCTATAGCAGTGTGTCTGGTGGGTCCCAGTAATCTGTAGTTTAACAAGACCTCCAAGATTTTAATATACACCCAAATTTGAGAATTGCTAAGGAGATTCTAACAATGTGAGAGCCTAGTAAAAGCTATAGAGTGTTTTTTGGGGGGGTTGTACACGAAGTGTATTGAGAAATAATATTAACTGTTTCGACTTATTATTTGATCTTCTTATAGTTAATAAAACAGGCCACTCCCAAAAAACAAAACAAACAAAAACCACACACACATCCAACTCTGACATGAGTATTCACTAACCAAGATATCCCCTAACTTGCAATTCAGAACAGTTGGTAAGGGTTATTTATATGCATATTGACATTCCCTTTGTTGTTTTTGTTGCTGAACAAATTGCATTAGAAAAACGATTGCATGTTTAGGCCAGGCGAGGTGGCTCATGTCTGTAATCTCACCACTTTGAGAGGCTGAGGTGGGCAGATCTTCCGAGGTCAGGAGTTCGAGACAAGCCTGGCCAACGTGGCAAAACCCCATTTCTACTAAAAATGCAAAAACTAGCAAGGTGTGGTAGCACATACCTGTAATCCCAGTTATTTGTGAGGCCGAGGCAGGAGAATCACTTGAACCTGCGAGGCGGAGGTTGCAGAGAGCCAAGATTGTGCTACTGAACTCCAGCCTAGGTGACAGTGAGATTCTGTCTCAAAAATAAATAAATAAATAAAAATAAATCAAAACAATTGCATGTTTAAGACAGAGATGAGGAGGAAAAGGGGGTTGATGACATTTGTATCTATTTTATTTTATTTGAAAAACAGTTGTTCAAGAACACTCAGCAGATTTCTACAGCTCATTGGCCCAAACCATGTCTTGGGACAATATCTAGCATCAAGGGATGTTGGAAAAGCAAATGCAGAATATTATTTCTCACACTGTAAAGTTTATAGTTCTTTAAGAAAGAACTCATACAGGTATGGAGGGGAGAAAGGTGCTAACATTGACAATGGGTCAATCTATAGAATTACAAATAGGGGATGCCACTCAGGGTTCTACCAAGGGGCAATGGCCCAGGTGGCCATAATGAAAGTAATTATACAAGCAGCATCTTTGAACTTCAGTGACAAAAGTGGGGTGTGTCAAGTAGAATCTAAGCCAAGTTTCCAATAAGGGGCCTTCCCATACACCTTCAAAGAACCATATTAGAATGTACACTTATGGGATTCCTCAGCATTTATCACTTGCCCCTCCTGGAAGTAGTAACTTATTGGCCTGGCAAAACTTGGGAGACCCTCCTATCAAGGAACACAGCATCCTGGTGACAGGGTTACTGTTTGAAAACAGATAGTGCAGATCTCTCTTTCTTTCTTTTGAAGCTATTTCTAAGTGAAACATTCTCCTTCCTCAGCTACTTCTCCCATGTGGTAAATACACTGGATAGTTCTCTTCAGAGTAGGAATGTATTGAGTGCTCTCTCCCTGCAATTGGATGGGGAAATTCAAACTGAGTTAGGAGAGAGGCAGGCTTGCCAGTTTGAGAAATCCACCCTTTCTATTATAAAGGTAAATCTATATTTTGACTACTCTTTTGTGTTGTTTTTAATTGATTACAACTTACAGAGATGGGAGCATGTGTGATAATTCCTCTAAATCTCTAACAAAGAAAGAGTAAAGTCATAGGGAGGCCTGTACAACCAAAATAGCCACACACTCTCCTGAGAGGACACACAGTCCCACATGTCATCTCATTCATAGGTGATGTCTATTCCTCTTTAGGCTGAATCATTCTACCCCTCGAAAATCTTGTGCTATGGTCTAAATATGTCCCCCAAAATTCATATGCTGAAATTTAATTGCCAATGTATTAATAATAGCATTAAAGGTAGGGCCTTTAGGGTGATGATTAAGATACGAGAGCAAAGTCCTCACAAATGGGATACACGAAATATTTCATCCATATAAAAGAGGCTACAGGGAACTAGCTAGGTCTTTTGCCCTTCCACTTTCTGCCATGTGAGGACACAGCAACAAGGCAGCATCTCAGAAGAGAACGGCGCTCATCAGACACTGAACCTGTTTGGCACTTTGACCATGGACTTCCTAGACTCCAGAATATAGTTTACAAATTACCTAGTCTGTTTTGCTATAGCAGCACACATGGACTAAGATATCCTGTAACCTAAATACTGGGCTACAAAGTTAACCACTGTTAATATATCTTACCTTAGATAGCAGATAAATGGGAGATGGGAAAAAAAACAAAGAAAAATAATTAAAAGGGGAAGAAAATAATACATAGCTCACTTCAAAGTTGGGATAAAATACACATAATTACTACAGTCTTGTTTCCGAAAGTGGGCATGTGACCACTGCTGATATTTCTGTCTTCTTGCCTATTCACTCTGTCTCTTTCCCCTTGGCAAACACTTCAGTTGGTCAGTTTGTTCCTGGGTGGGATGATCCAAACGGTTATTTTTGAAAGGCCTGGGTCCATTAGCAGTTAATGTAGTTTTCATTGATTTTATCGCAGACCTAGGAATACTAAGAGGTGCTCCAGAGGTTCTCCTGTGTGTCAGGCATTCTTCTTACTGCTTCCATTGTGTATCGTGTGGGATAATTCATCCTAGCTAGTTGACAAACTCCTCCTTTCCTGATGGTTCAATATCAGAAGCTCCAAGTTGTTAGATGCCAGACTCAGCTTCCAGTTTAAGGAAATCTTTATTGTATCTCTTGGCGAAAGAGTTTCTTACTTCGGTAAGCAGAAACTCTAATCCAGCAGAGCCTAATGTCAAGAACAGGAAGCTGAAATTCTGCCTGATCAATGAGACCAGAGGAGCTCATCCTCCTTCCAGATAAAGCATTTGATAAATATTTTAAATTCTTTCAAACTAAGAAGTAAACTTCAATTTCATAAAGCATTTATAAGAAAAACTTACATCAATTATACCTAATCGTGAAATGTTAACATCATACACTTCAAGATTGGGAAGAAGATAAAAAATGTCTATTCAAAGCAAAATTTTACTGCAGGTCCTAGTTGCTGTAATGAAGTGACAAAGAGAAATGAAAATCATAGAAATTTGAAATAAAGAAAACTATCACTGTTTTGTGGACAATGAGATGTGTATATAAAAGTTCCCTTTAATTTCATAATTTATGAGATTGAGTTTATCAAGTTGGCTGGTTGAGGTGTCTTAGTCCATTTTGTGTTGCTATAACAGAATACCAGGGACTGGGTGGGTAATTTATAAAAAGACATTTCTTACAGTTCTAGAGACTAGGAAATCCAAGGTCAAGGAAACCACATCTGGGTCTTTTTGGTGCATATCACCCCATGGAAGAGAGTGGAAGGGCAATGGAAGGTGAGAGAAAGAAGGCAAGAGGGAACTGTTCTCACTTTTGTAACAAGGCCACTCTTGCAATACTTGCAAGCCCATTTTCTTGGTAACACTAATCCATTCATGAAGGCAGAGCCCTTATGTCCTAGTCACCTCTTATCAGGCCCCATCTCCCAACACTGTTGCATTGTGTAGTAAGTTTCCTACACATGAACTTTGGGGAAACATTCAAACTACAACACAAAGTTAATATACAAAAGTCAACTGTGTTTCAATTTAATAAATTTAGAAAATAAAAATTTAAAACAGCTCTCATACAATTGAGTGAAAGAAGACACAAATACATACTAATGAATCCATATATATAAAGCTCAAAAGCAGGTGAAACAATACTGTAGTGTTAACACTACCATACTTAAGTTTGAGGAGGAGGGAATGATAGAGATTGAGTAGGGACATGAGGTGAACTTTTGACTTGGGTAGCTGTTCAATGTTATATATACGGGAAAAAGTGTTGTGCACTTTTCTACGTGTGTATGTTCTTCACAATATTTTAAACAAATAAAGCAAGCAATTATGTATTAGCAGACAGAAAAACGATAAAGTAATAGATCTAATACCTGGTAATTTAAAATAAATAAATAGATAAACTTCTGGCTGATTTAAAGCGGAATAAAAATTGAAAAAGTCAATTATATAAAATAGGAAAATATAATTTATGGGTAACTACAGAACCAAGAACAGTAAAAGCTTATCAGTATACTTATTTGTTCAAATATATGCAAAACAAATACCTGGAATTAAATACAATTCTAAAAATATAGATGAACACAATTTAGAGTAGAGATAATATTATCTGAACAAACCAATTAGCATAGAAGAAATATAGACAGTTTCCTGGCTGTACCCTCTTCTACCCCCAGAAAGCCCCTACCTAGGTTGTTTCACAGGTCAGTTCTACTAAACCTTTAGAGAACATAAGCCTCCAACTCTGCCTATATTTTATACAGGAGCATAAAAAGTAAGTTAAATACTCTTAATTCTTTTTATAGCTAGAATAATACCAAGCCCTGACAAAGACTGCCCACATGAGCACACACAAAATAAAATGTATCTCACTTACATCCATGTGAAATCCCTAAATATTACCAAACAGAACCTATAAGCACACTAAAAAAATCCATGATACATTCATTTCAGAAATTTAAGATTCATTCAAATCAAGAAATATATTAATATATTTAATCACATATTGACCAAACATTTTCACTTTTTTTCCAGGTTACATGGTAGAATTATTTGACCTCTTCTTCAGTTCCCTGTGGCCATGTGATTTGCACAGGTGAATAAAATGTTAGCTAAAGTCATATGTATTATTTCCAAGTGGAAAGTTTAAAAGTTAGTGGCTGACCTACCAGGTTCTCTTTCTCTCCACCACAGACAGCATCTCTCAAAATGCCAGATGATGGCTGCTCTATGAGCCTGGCTCTGGGAGGAAGGAAAGTATGGAATCCTACTGACATGGAGTATGAGCCAGAAATAAACCATGTTGTTTAAAGCCACTGAGATTTTGAGGTTATTAGTTACTGAAGCACAAACTAGCCTATAAAAACTGATATGATACTAATAAAAGAGAAAAAAGTCACATTATTTTATAGACATCAAAAGATCTGGTAAAATTCCATTTCCATTTTGGTACAATCCCTTCCCAGTCTTAATAAAAATTTTTAGTAAAATAGAAATAGATGAATACTTAACATGTTAAAACATGTATATCTTAACCCAAAAGTGAGCATCATGCTTCTTAATGGGAAAACACCAAAATCGTTTCCATTAACACCAAGAGCAAATTCCTTTTTTAAAAAATGATCTGGATAAGTGAAATAGGTTATTTAAAACTTGGACATGAAAATGTAAATTTTTTTACAGATGACAGAATGGGTTTATTATTTATAGTACTTTAGTGATTCTCTTGAATTCTTCAGGTAAATTCACTATTGGTTTGGGTACAACATATGTATATTCATATATTTTATGAATACAATGAACATATAATGAACAATGACAAAAAGCTAAAACTTAACAAGGTACAAAAACTATATTCAAATAATGTATTATCGAAGGTCATAAAGGAAGTATTATTGAAGATCATGAACACATGAAAAGATATACTATGTTTTAGAAGAGATAATTTAACATCAAAGAGATGTCAATTCCTCCTAATCTAAAAACCTATAAACCTAACATTATTCAAATAAAAGTGTCAACACTTTTAACAAGATGAGTCTAAAATAAATAATATAGAAGAATAAATGTGCAAGTGTACAGGAAATTTCTCAAATAAAAATGAGTGATCGGTCCTATAAAATATTAAAAGATTATCAAGTTGCAATAATAAAAATGAAGAAAAAATACAAATAAAAAATTCTTCACAGAAAAGCTAAACCATAAACAAAGTCAAATGAAAGTCAGCTAACTGAAAAAAAAATTTGCAATTTTATCATGGACAAATGAAAATGTACTTACTAAAGATCATCAGGAACCCAGTTTAAAAAAAAAAAAAGATGAATAAAAAAAGATGAATAACCCATAGAAGAAATTGGAAAGGGATTAAACACTTTACAGAAAAGGAAACAAATAGTTTTTACATATATGGTAGCCACGAAAAGTTCTGTTAACACCATAATGGTTGAAAAACTTGGATTACAATGGAATGAGGATGTGGGGAAACAAACATTGCTAGTGGTTTATTTGTAAATGTACATACACTTCAACCAAGTAATATTTTGAATGACATCTGTATAAGGATAATTGCAATGTCTTCATTATAGCCAAAGATGAAAAACAATTTCTGTTCATTAATATGACTTAAACTATATTGATTTTAATGAAATATTATGAAACTGTCAAAAATGATCAAGAAGCCCTACATGTACTGATATCATGAAACGATTTCCTAAATATCACGTAGTGAAAAAGGTACAAAACAATATGTATAATATACTTGCATTTCTGTAGCCCACCTATATCTATATAGGTATACACATGTTTATGTATTGTGTTATCTCTTTAATATATAAAAAATCTGGTCAAAAAATCAATGATTCTGTGGAGGGTAACTAGATTGCTGAGAGAGTGATGAAAGGAAAATAACTGTCATGTATCATCCTTTTTCTGTATTAAAAATTAAGACTTATACATTTTAGTAAAGTTTTAGATTTTGAGAATTGGGCAGATAGTTCCGTATGTCCATTGAGTCCCCTGGCACTCCTATTATTTACATCTTAGATTACTGATACATTTATTATAATCAATGAACCAGTATTAATACATTAACCATAGTCTACAGTGTAAAGTTCATTTTGTATTACACAGTTCTATATGAATTTTGACAAAAGGAATGTCATGTACCCACCATTATAGTATTATACAGAATAGTTTCGCTGCCCTAGAAATCCCCTGTGCTCCATTTACTTATTGCTCCACGCTATTTGTTTATTCTTTCAAGTGTTGCTATAGTTTTGACTTTTCCAGAATGTCATATAGTTGTAATAATGTGTGCAGCCTTTTCAGACTGGCTTTTCATTTAGCAACATGCATTTAAGTTTCCTCCATGTCTTCATAGCTCATTTGTTTTTAGCACTGAATATTTTTTTCTCCAACTTTTAAGTTCAGGATACATGTGTAGAATGTGCAGGTTTCTTACAAAGGTAAATGCATCCCATGGTGGTGTGCTGCACAGATCAACCCATCACATTGGCATAAGGCTCAGCATCTATTAGCTATTCTTCCTGATGCTTTCTTGTCCCCCACTCCTCCCCACAACAGGCTCCAGTGTGTGTTGCTCCCCACATGTCCATGTGTTATCATTCAGCTCCCACTTATAACTGAGAACATGTGGTGTTTGGTTTTCTAGTCCTGTTAGTTTGCTGAGAATAATGGCTTCTAACTCTATCCATGTCCCTGCAAATGACATGATCTTGGTCCTTTTTTTTTTTTTTTTTTTTTTTTTTTTTTTTGAGATGGAGTCTTGCTCTCTCACCCAGGCTGGAGTGCAGTGGCATGATCTCAGCTCACTGTAAGCTCTGCCTTCCGGATTCAAGCGATTCTTCTGCCTCAGTCTCCTGAGTAGCTGGGACTACAGGCAAACGCCATCATGCCCAGATAATTTTTGTATTTTTAGTAGAGACGAGGTTTCACCATGTTGGCCAGGATGGTCTCAATATCCTGACCTTGTGATCCGCCCGCCTTGGCCTCCCAAAGTGCTGGGATTACAGGAGTGAGCCACCGCACTGGGTCGATCTCATTCCTTTTTATGGCTGAATAGTATTCCATGGTGTCTATGTACAACATTTTGTTTATCCAGTCTGTTATTGATGAGCATTTGAGTTGATTCCATGTCTTTGCTACTGTGAACAGTACTGCAACGAACATACATGTGCATGTATTTTTTATAATAGAATGATTTATATTCCTCTGGTATATACTAAAAAGCTTCTGCACAGCAAAATAAACTATCATCAGAGTGAACAGACAACCTACAGAATGGGAGGACGTTTTTGCAATCTGTCCATCTGACAAAGGTCTAATATCCAGAGTCTACAAGGAACTTAAATTTAGAAGAAAAAACAACCCCAATAAAAAGTAGGCAAAGGACATGAACAAACAGTTCTCAAAAGAAAACATTCATGAGGTCAACAAACATATGAAAACAAGCTTAACACCACTAATCAGAGAAAAGCAAATCAAAACAATGAGATACTGTCTCACAACAGTCAAAATGGTGATAATTTAAAAGTCCAGAAACAACAGATGCTGGCAAGGTTGCACACACAAAAAAAGGGAATGCTTTTACACTGTTGCTGGGAGTGTGAATTAGTTCACCATTGTGGAAGACAGTGTGGTAATTCCTCAAAGACCTAGAGGCAGAAATACCATTTGACTCAGCAATCCCAGCACTGAATAATATTCTATTGTGTGGATGTAAGTTTATCCATTAAATCACAATTGGTTGTGGTGTATAATTTCTTATACCCTTTTGCAATTAATCTGCTAATATTTTGTTTAGGTGTTCTGCATCTATACAAAACCAGTTTTTACTATCTAGACAAGATTGTAGAATTTGCATCATTTCTCTCTTTAAAAAATGTGTCGCAGAGTCCACCGGTGAAATTATCTGAGCCTGGTGCTGTTTTGAAAGGTTATTACTGAATCAGGCCGAGTGCCGTGGCTCACACTTGTAATCCCAGCACTTTGGGAGGCTGAGGCAGGTGAATCACGAGGTCAGGAGATCGAGACCATCCTGGCTAACATGGTGAAACTCCGTCTCTACTAAAACTACAAAAAATTAGCCGGGCGTGGTGGCGGGCACCTGTAGTCCCAGCTACTCGGGAGGCTGGGGCAGGAGAATGGCGTGAACCTGGGAGGCAGAGCTTGCAGTGAGCCATTGCACTCCAGCCTGGGCAACAGAGTGAGACTCCATCTCAAAATAAAAAAAAAAAAAAAAAAAAAAA
>NW_016805008.1:1801362-1891362 GCF_001698545.2 Rhinopithecus bieti
TCCAGCCTGGGCAACAGAGTGAGACTCCATCTCAAAATAAATAAATAAATAAATAAATAAATAAATAAATAAATAAATAAATAAATAAATAAGGTTATTGCTGAATCAATTTCTCTAACAGATACAGGCCTATTCAGCTTATCTATTTCTCCTTGTATGAACTTTCGTGGTCTTTCAAAAAATTGGTCTATTACACTTACATAATCAAATATGTGGGCACAGAGTTGTTAAGAATATTCCTTTTTTGTCTTTTTAATATTCCCAGGATAAGTAGTGATGTTCAATCTCATTTAGCAGGCCTATGCTCCACCCTTGAGTTCTAACCTTACCACCCTTGAGTTCTAACCTTTACAAGTGCTTCTCAGCTTTTTTTTTTTTTTTTTTTGTCCCTTAGATGAGGCTTAAAGACTAGAACGGATTGGTTCAGAACATTTCCTTCCCCCACAATATCGATAACAGTAAAGTTTTTCCCCTTGTTGGGTAGGAAAATGCTGTGGGTTATTTTCAAAATTTCCTCCTCCCCTTGGTCAAACATGAGGGGAGATTTCTCTGATCTTCAACTGTGAGAATCTGGTGGGGCTCCCAGCAGTAAAGCCTGAGAAAGCATGAAAATGTGTGTGGTAGGAGGGGCCACAAATCTTATTTGTACTGCTGATTTATTACAAGTCCCCAAAAGTGTTTTTTTTTTTTTTTTTTCTTTTCAACACCCTATTCTGAAGCTTCCTTGGCCCTTTTTGCTTGGATGCCCAGAAGCTGGGCACTGGCACAGGCCGTGCAAGACTAACAAACGCCTTGAAGTTCTTCTCCTTGGTGATGACTTTTTCTTCTTGAAGACATTGATATGTACATTACTGGTCCTGTCAGCTGGGTGGCCAATTTGAGTTCAGCAGAGCTGTTCCTTCATGGGGTCCAAGGGCTTCTTTGGGAAGAGGATGAACTTGTAGTAGCACTCCTTCAACTGGAGTTGCTGGCTTTTGGGGACTCACTGGACTTGTTCTAATGTCTCCTTGGATCCATAGATACCAAAGGTCTGGGTCACCGTATGGATGCTGGCCACCCTAACTCTTCTAAGCTGAAGCTTCTGCTAGCTCATACTTTGGTGTGATACCTCCCTGTGGGACATCTTACTAGGGGTTAGATGGGTCCAGATGCAGGGTGATAGGCAATGGTGGTGTGCTTTTGCTTGTTGGGCCTTGCATCTGTGGATCTTTTGGGTCAGCTGGTTGAACCGAACAGCTACTGCTACTCCTTGTGGAAATGAGGCATCAGGATCATGCCATTCTGGCAGGGTGCCATAGCTGCATATAGTCCTCCTCCAAAGGAGAACGCTTGGCTGGAAAGGCTCTCAAGAGTTTTAAATTCCCAAGCTAGCTCACATGGCCTCCAGTAATTCAACAAAATTACAGTTTAAGTGTTCCTACCAGGGCTTCAGATAAGTTGATCCATACTCAACTGTATTCTCTACTGTTTCCAGAATGATGATTTGTCCTGTGACCTCAATTCTCTGGTGGATCTAAAAGAAGCCACTGATTTTTCAGTTTGTGCAATTTTTTTCTGGAGAGAGTGGGAGACAAGTTCTTTGCATGTTAAAACAAAGTCCATGGATCTTTTAATTTTTGAATTTTGTACCACGTGCTCATATTCTATCTCTTACTCTCCTCTGGCCCCCCACTTTCCTAAATAGAGAATGACACTTATAGTTGGTAAAATTAAGGTGATACTATTGTTTGTAGAACGGGAAATATTTAAAAGAGGCATAAAGAAATAAATTTGATTAGTATGTAATGACCACAGAACTAACCTTACAAAGAAACATAGCCTCTGAAAATATTAGCCGTATGATCACAAGTTGGGTGGATCATATCCACCCAGGAAACATGGCAAACAAAACATGCTCCTTGGATCAACCTACAATATCAATAATCCAAGTATCTTATTCAGTAGCTCAAGGATAGCAGCAATTCAAGTCATGGCTTCAGTCAGTCTAATCTGAAGGGTATTTGCATGAAATGTCATTCAGACTAAATGGTTCAGGGTGACCTTGCTTATTTTTCTCTCAAAGTGTTTTTACACAGTCAGCTTCAAACATTTATTATCGAGTTCTCTCTCCTCCGGATTCTGTACAAATTCCCAACATCCTTTTAACCCTTCCTTGATATTACAATTAAAGGTTTGTATTTTCATTATCTCTGTAAACACAACCTATACATCTTCACTTTGAGTTAGATAACACTAAATGTCTTCGGACTTTTAAAAAAAGAGGCTACTACAAAAATGGTATTTCTAAATAGAAATACTAACATAGATTAGGAAAACTTTTAAATCTGTCAAAAGAGCTGGGAACATAATGGGATCCAAGTCCTAGACATACTGTTTTACTACTAAAATTTGGCAAACTTTTCTCAACTACATCTTTTCCTCATAATCTCCCTCCAGGAAATTAAAGAAGTAACAATGTACAACCTCACAATGAATTTTGTAGGTACAGTCATTAATTAGAAAATACTACAATACCCCAGAGAAGGCTAATTTGAAGTATGAAAATGCTTCTTTCAAAAGAGATGTTAATTTAACACTGCTTATAATTGATACTTATAATATAAATAAATTAGTCTGAGCAACCCAGACTAGTCTACTCAATAAAACTGTTACTCTTGGTGTAGACAATAATTTAAAGATTTAACTCCTAATCTCTCCATCCTTTACTACTCTTGAAAGTAACAGAGAATCTTTACCGTTCATTTTACTTTCTCAATTGGCCAAATGTTTGATGAAGAGAAAGAGGAAACCAAGGACAAAGAACATAACAGTTTTACTTCATTCCTTCTCCAAAAGGAGATAAACCATTATTGAAAATCTACTAAAAGCCATGAGCTTTATTTGTATTTTTTAAACATATTTTTTCTAGTAAGTATGTATTATTCTCATTTTACAGAAGAATAAAACATTAAATAAAAACTTTCCATAGGTAGAGCCAGAAGTCAAATCTAGATGTGGTTACCAAAGCAATGTTTTAAAATATGGTTTTAAAAAGTTAAAGTAACATTGTACTTTTAGAAACCAAAAAAGTCAATTATAATTTCATTATGCAGAGGTTACCACTGTTCACTGTTGCTAATATACATATATGTATATATATATACACACACATAAATCTTAAAAACACTCAGGTATCTGAATCACTGTTTACAAATAGTTTGGCTTACTTTTTTTCACTTAACACACCAAAAATCTCTTCCCAATACTTACTATATATTTCAGTAACTTTTCCAAAAGGATGCTTATTATTTTACATGACTGTACCTTATACTGATTAACCAATCTATTATGGTATAAATTGTTTCCAATTTTGTGCCATATTACTGTACACAAATCTTAGTGTATAACCTTATTTTTTTCCAGATAAATTGCTAGAAGTGAAGCTTCTGTGTGTTCCATAACAACACATACTAATTTAAAAGTCATATCAGTTTGTGTTTGAATCATGGGACCTCTTTTCTGAGAACGCATGTTTTTCACATCTTTTTTACACACAAGGGCTTGGGCTCACTGTTCTTTGAGAATTCTCTCAGCTCTAAAATGCTGATTATTAACTGCGGGTATTACACAAATTAGCATGTAGTAGTTGATAGTAGCCTTTACTTTCAGTTACAATGAAAACCCCGCCTAATCGAAGATGAACAGTTGTGTTGTCTTTTGCTAGGGCTAATCATAAGCCTTTTTATTTGAGGTTTGAGAAAAGCATACGGCCACTCTAATACATTATATCTTTTGGCTCTTTGAGATAAGTGAGATGAAATATAATACTTAGAATAACAGGGAAGATAATGTAATGGAGAGGCAAAATCATGTTCATTACTAAATCCCTGCCAAATGCTCAGCTACTTACTGGAAAATTAGTTTTTAATAACATAATGAAAGTGAAAGCCAATCCACTCTGTTGACTTTGAAAATGTCACTCTCTAATGTAGTCGTGGACAGCATGTAAAAAGTCCTTTGCATGTATCCTGGGATTATCCATCATATTTTGAGATATCGAGAGAATATAGATACTGGGTCCTTAGGAAGTAGACAACTAAAATGTTATATTTAGTTGGAAGGAAAAGACTTACTCCTTCTTGCATTTATGAAGGGATATTTGTAGCTCAATGTGCAAAAAAAACTGGGTTTTAAGAGTTATCCCTCTTATTCCTGGTTATGTGATAATTAAGTTTTTTCTGGGGTAGTTCTGAAATGTTTAAATGAACACAAGAATAAACGAAACAAAACTCACAGAGGTCTTTGATGACAGGAAGAAAGTCAATTCACTGCAAAATGCTTAACTGAGTGAGACTGTATAAGGTTTCAAAGTGATGTGCATGTTGAAAATAAACCATGACTTTTTGAGTTCACAATGTTCCCTCTCAATTTATGGAGTACAGAGGCATATAATTTCAAGGACTTATCAGGCTCATTATTCACATTCTTAAAAAATCAATGAAACATCTGCATTAAATAGGCTACATATACACACACACACACACACACATATATATATAAAGTCTGGGGTGTAGTGGTGCAATCACAGCTCACTACACTGGGACATGTCACCACACCTAGCTAATTTTTTTTTATCTTTTGTGGAGACATGGGTGTCACTTTGTTGCCCAGGCTGGTCTGGAACCCCTGCCTCAAATGATCTGCCTGCCTAGGCTTTCAGAATTATGGAACTACAGGCATGAGCAGTGACCAAGTTTTAATTTTTAAAAGTTAATTATCTAGAACGTAAACTCAGTGAAAGCTGGAAATGTACAATTATTTTCTTAATCCAAAATACTTTATTATGGGTAATACTCATTTAATATTTATTGGTAATCACTGAGAGCCAAGGTAAAGGGGTTAAAGGGATGGCCCAAATGAATCTAATGTCATGATTTAAATAAGTAATTCTCAAATTAGGGGGTTTGGGTAGAAAAATATCAAAAGGTCTTGTAGTTAAAAAAAATCAATATGCTTAACATGCCTATTTATTTTCTTACACTATAGAAAGCAAATCTCACATGCTTTGCTTGTAAGAATGTGCACAAAAAGTACATGCTGTATTAACTGAAAAACTCTAAGTACTATATTTTAATTTTGTGAATGAGTGATGTCATGTAGACTGCTATTTTCAATACATTATAACATTACCAAAATGTTCAATTTTCTACCTTTAAAAAGTAGGAAAATATTCACTTGGCAACTAACCATCAAATTAATAACTGATTCAAGTAAGAATTACCAACAATACTAAAACTAGCAGATGCAAGTTGGAAGAGAAACAGCATATATGCAGTATCTGCCCACAAACTACTTACTATTTCCAAAGGGAGAAACACTGAAGAAACGACTTTACATTGGTGCATGCAAAGAGGTGAACATACTGATGGTGACAGCCAGAGTCTTTCCATATAATTGCTTAAAGCAAAAATTATCACATGGTTTTAAGGGTTAGCTACATAAGTAGAGGTAATGCACATGTCAACTATAGCATGAAGGATGAGAAGAGGACAGAAGGACCTATAGAGTTGCAAGGTTTCTACATTTTATGTTAAGCAGTACAATATTAACTCTAAGTGGATTGTTAAAGGACTTATTTTGTCAAAATTGATAAAAAAGCAAGACCTAACTCTATTTGTTTACAAGTCATGAATTTTACATATAAACATACAGGTTAAAAGTAAACTGAGAAAAAGATATATCAGGCCAACAGAAAACACAATAAGAACTAAGTGGCTATGTTATTATCAAATAAAATAGACCTCAAGATAAAGACTACCAAACATAAAAAGACATTTCTTAATAAGTAAATGTAACATCTAATAGCAAAGTTTTGACTATTTTTGTTACTAAAGTTTGATTGGAACACAGCCATGACTATTAATTTATGTATTGTCTGTGGCTGCTTTTGTGCTGCAATAGCAGAGTTGAGTTGTTGTGACAGAAACTATGTCCCATAAAGCCTAAAATATTTACTATCTGCCCCTTTACAGAAAATGTTTGCTAACTCTTGCAAAGGATTAAGTCACAAACAGGACACATGGCTAGTACAATGGTATACATGCCAAAAGCAAAGTTGTAAATATAGTTCATAACTATTTGAAAGGAGGAAAAGAATCAAATTATAGTAAGACTGAGTTTTAGGGAATATAACTTGATAAGTACCTATAACGTATGAATGAATGACCACAAGTAGAAGTAGAAACTTAAACATATTTTCATTTAAGTGACAGTCCTAACTTATAACAGAATCTCTTTTAATTCTTAAATAACTAGTCCTTTTAAGTAAATAGACCCAAAGGGACACTGACCTGATAATTTCCTAAGACACAGCATACAGTTTCATTATTTTCTTTTTGTCCTGACATTAAATTAATGAACAATTTAATATAAACTTCAACCAAATTTTATGAGACGTGTCTATTTGTTCAAGTGGCAAGTGTAAATAATAAAAGAAACTGTGTTAATGTATACTTTGGAGACAAACTCTCCCCAGCAAAATTTTAAGAGGATGTGAGTAATCCTAATATAATGATGTACTCCCTAAGTTTTGTTTTTTCCATCAGGAAATGGACATGCATACACACATACAAAACCCTGACTATGGTGGTGGTTCAAATTTGATTAAATTTTTTTTTAGATAAAAATATTTAAACACACTTTTGCTTTTTAAATGAGGTACACAGTCCAACAAGAAAACAAAAGTAAGTGATATAGTAAAGGCACTCAGAAAAACAATAGAAACAATATGAAAGGTGTTACAAGAGACAGAAAGAGATGAAGGGTGATGATTAGTACTCACTTTCAAAGCTGCAGTATGGACTTTCCTCTTTAGGGAGAGAAGATTAGAAATAAACAGGTTAAAATTACATTAAAAAATGGCTACAATATATATATGGGGTAATTATATAGATCTTTAAGAAAAGGCAAACTGAGTTCTTTAAATACATACTTGTGAGAATGGGATAGATCTGTATTATCTAATAGGATGGTTATCAAAATTAAATTTAATAAAATTAAAAATTTAGCTTTTTCAGTTGCACAGGCCACATTTCAAGCGCTCAATGGCCACTTGTAGCCACTGGCTATGGTATCGGACATCACAGAACATTGCCATCACAGAAAACTGTATAGGGCAGCACTAGGCTAGACTGTCTCAAGATGTCTGAATTGTAAAGATAGATTGATTTTCCCTACAGTTTTTGGTTCATTCATTCATGTCTTTCTTTAACGTTTTGTCCCTTTTATTTTACAGAACGTTTTATTCTTCAGTCTTATATATCCATTTAAACTTTTTCGTATTTGATTGAAAATGCATGCAATTTCAAAAGAGAAACAGAATGTACCTCCTCCATAGAACAAATAGTAATTTAAAATGTTTTACTCTGCATAATACTTTTAAAAAATTTCCAGAGCTGCACAAATCTAAATTTACTTAAATCAAAGAGAGATATGGTAAAGCAAACACCAACTAAAATTAATGACTGTAATGGTATAGCAATAAAATCAATCAAAATATTGATGTAAAAACTTTTCTTACACAGTAGTTAGAGCATATGATTCAAATGAAAAGTACAGAAGGACCCTTGTATTTAAAAAAAACCATAAAGGTATTTAACCTATGCTTTAAAATTAAATGAACCAATTAAAAACTAAGACAATACATTAAATACAATTCATATCAGAATTAACAGTAAATAATATTTTTCTGAATATGCAGCAAGAGTAGAATCCAAATTATCCTTATGTAAATCATAAGAAACTTATAATTAATTATAGATGATCTGGACCACTATGCAACATTTGAAAAAAGAGGAAAAAAAACCACTAAATATACCTTACAAAAAAATTCTACACAAGTTATTAGATTTTTTATGAGACAGCTATTGTGTTAAATTAAATGTAATCATTTAAATGTAATAGTTTAACACAATAACAGTTTTCTAATTTTTATACATTTTATTACCATTGCATTTTTTTCAAATTTAGAAATTATGCCACACGTTACTGCATTTTAAATGCAGTAATAAAAATTATTTTAAATTCACTAATATTCTCTTCTCTGCTTCTTCAGAGAAAAACTTCTCTAGCATTATCATACCTTCTCTCTTTTAACTTTACTTTTTACTTTTACTCCCTTTATATTTTTATTTTGTAATCTTTAGGATTGTTATATCAAGAAAGTTTAGTCTTAAGATCTAAATAATCACAAATGACAATAAATAAGACAGGCAATACAGAATAGAAAGCAACTAAGAAAAAGGAAAGAACCTTAGAAAAATGATAATGAAAGTTAAAAATGATTTTCTAATGTAAGAACCAAAGAAAGCCTTAAGCAATAAAAGCCAGAAACAAAAAGTAAAACTTAAAAATTTAAATTTCTATTCAAACTATTAAATAAAAAACATACACCAGATCAGGGTCTTTACAGATAACTTATTGTTGTGAAGTCACAAATTAACTCCCCTACCCACCCCCTCCAATAGATAAATATATCAAAAATATCATTAGATTACAAATTCCAAAATGCCATAATGTCTATATACTGAGATTCACAGTTTCTGGATTTATTTTTCCACCACTTAAACTGTGGATCATTGCTATCATGTGGGAGTGTTTGTTCAATTCCTCTTGCTGAAGTTTCACCAAGGACTCTTTCTCTTCCAAACGACCTTCTAATTGTGCCTTTTGAACCTCTAGAGAGGAAGCCTAAGGAATTGGGGTTGGGGGAGGAGGAATAATTGAGAAGAAAAATAACTTTAATGTTCTCTCTATACATATACTTTAAGATGCTTTTATTTTTTATTTGTACAACAACCATTTCAAGAAATACTATAAATATTATACTTCAGTTAATTCAATTATATGGTGGTTTAAAACGAAAAATCATTAAACAATATAATACAAATTGAGAACACTTTCATCTTAAGTTAATGCCAGCGGCTGAAATTTTGCAGAAAATACTACACACTACATATTAAAATTACNACAATTCATATCAGAATTAACAGTAAATAATATTTTTCTGAATATGCAGCAAGAGTAGAATCCAAATTATCCTTATGTAAATCATAAGAAACTTATAATTAATTATAGATGATCTGGACCACTATGCAACATTTGAAAAAAGAGGAAAAAAAACCACTAAATATACCTTACAAAAAAATTCTACACAAGTTATTAGATTTTTTATGAGACAGCTATTGTGTTAAATTAAATGTAATCATTTAAATGTAATAGTTTAACACAATAACAGTTTTCTAATTTTATACATTTTATTACCATTGCATTTTTTTCAAATTTAGAAATTATGCCACACGTTACTGCATTTTAAATGCAGTAATAAAATTATTTTAAATTCACTAATATTCTCTTCTCTGCTTCTTCAGAGAAAACTTCTCTAGCATTATCATACCTTCTCTCTTTTAACTTTACTTTTACTTTTACTCCCTTTATATTTTATTTTGTAATCTTTAGGATTGTTATATCAAGAAAGTTTAGTCTTAAGATCTAAATAATCACAAATGACAATAAATAAGACAGGCAATACAGAATAGAAAGCAACTAAGAAAAGGAAAGAACCTTAGAAAATGATAATGAAAGTTAAAATGATTTTCTAATGTAAGAACCAAAGAAAGCCTTAAGCAATAAAAGCCAGAAACAAAAGTAAAACTTAAAATTTAAATTTCTATTCAAACTATTAAATAAAAAACATACACCAGATCAGGGTCTTTACAGATAACTTATTGTTGTGAAGTCACAAATTAACTCCCCTACCCACCCCTCCAATAGATAAATATATCAAAATATCATTAGATTACAAATTCCAAAATGCCATAATGTCTATATACTGAGATTCACAGTTTCTGGATTTATTTTCCACCACTTAAACTGTGGATCATTGCTATCATGTGGGAGTGTTTGTTCAATTCCTCTTGCTGAAGTTTCACCAAGGACTCTTTCTCTTCCAAACGACCTTCTAATTGTGCCTTTTGAACCTCTAGAGAGGAAGCCTAAGGAATTGGGGTTGGGGAGGAGGAATAATTGAGAAGAAAATAACTTTAATGTTCTCTCTATACATATACTTTAAGATGCTTTTATTTTTTATTTGTACAACAACCATTTCAAGAAATACTATAAATATTATACTTCAGTTAATTCAATTATATGGTGGTTTAAAACGAAAATCATTAAACAATATAATACAAATTGAGAACACTTTCATCTTAAGTTAATGCCAGCGGCTGAAATTTTGCAGAAAATACTACACACTACATATTAAAATTACTAATAAGATAATCACATTAAAGCAGAACCAGAAAAACTATAAATGTGATACTAAATTTTATGCCTCTTCCATTACTCCGTAGTAGTGGTAGATCAGTCTTTCAATCCTAGTCTGTTCTCATCTTTCTGGTAGTAAACAGGCCAGAAAGTACAATTCATAGCTACCACTCAAGCTACGCAACTATGGTAATATAGAAAGAACCCTGGACTCAGATTCAGAATATATATCTGTTGATTCACGTATTAGCTGTGTGACTTTAGTAAGTAACCTCAGACTCAGTTTCTTCAGTTGTAAGTTGAAAATATTTATTAATATTAACATATTATATAATATTTGTTACAGTGAAAATTATACAGCTACCTATGTATGACATCAAGTACTGGTAACCCCTTTCCGTATTCTTTGCACACTTGAAAATAGTAAGTGCTGACACAAAGTATCTGTTTAATAACTGCTTAACTATTTTAGAAAATATATTATGAAAACCTCGTAACAAATGATACTCAAGCTGCTTTGAGATCCTAATATCTTCTTTTTTTTTTTTTTTTTTTTCTTTTTTGAGGACGGAGTCTTGCTGGGCTGCTGCCAGGCTGGAAGTGCAGTGGGCCGGCTCTCAGCTCACTGCAAGCTCCGCCTTCCCGGGTCACGCCATTCTCCTGTCTCAGCCTCCGAGTAGCTTTGGGACTACTGCGCCCGCCTCGTCGCCCGGCTAGTTTTTTGTATTTTTTAGTTAGAGACGGGGTTGCACCGTATAGCCAGGATGTCCGACTCCCGACCTTGTGATCCGGGCCCGTCTCGGCCTCCCAAAGTGCTGGTATTACAGGCTGAGCCACCGCGCCCGCCAAGAGATCCTATATCTTCTAAAAAATTTGCTGGAAGAAACAGTACATTCAGTTTATCCAATTTACCCTTTTCACAACAGACTTTTTCATTTTACTGCAAATGAGAAATGGAACAGATTCTTACCTTAATGCTCAGCTCTTTTCTTATCTGTTCTGTTCTGCTTAATTCTTTTCTAAGGATATCAATGGTTTCTTCCTTATCTTCCCTTTCCTTTTGTAAGGTTTTAATCTTTTCTTCTTGTACTTTTGTTTTCTGATGCAAATCTTAGAAAAAAAAAGTCAAGTATATACTCAGAGGTCTTACACTGACTACTCTGAAATGGTTTAGTAGCTACTATAAGAGTAAAAGAAAAATAACTAGAACAATAAAGAGAAACTTCTTTTTTATAACAGTATTCTATAGAAAATACCTTATGACAGTATTCTATAGAAAATACCAAATCTCCATGTCTTTCTTCCATCCTCTGTTCTAAATATAACATGCTATATAGGAGAAGGACAATCCTCAGAGTGTAAGGGTTAGAAAAGGAAGAGCTACAACTATGAAAAATTATATAGGTAGGTGCCTGCGCTCTAAGGCAAGTGAGAACAAAAATGTTTTTCTGGATCATTTCAAATATACCATTAAGAAGCTAGTAACTAAAAGTTACCTAATACTGCCACCTGCTGTTATGTTCCTTAAACTTTTTTTTATTTTGAAAAGGGCAATCCGTAATCCTAAATCATTTAACGAAGGAACAGAAAACCAAATACTCCAAGTTTTCACTTCTAAGTGGGAACTAAACATTGAGTACACACAGACATAAAGATGGAACTAATATATACTGCAGACTAGAGTTGGCAGGGGGTCGAAAATTACCTATTGCTACCTATTTGGTACTATGCTCACTACCTGGGTGATGAGATCCATATCCCAAACCTCCGTGTCATGCAATATACCCAATGTAATAGACCTGCACACATGCCCCTTGATTCTAAAAGTTGAAATTATAAAGAAACTAAATTAAATTAAATGGGCAATCATCTCTTTCTTTTTTTTTCTTTGAGACAGTCCTGCTTTATCATCCAGGTTGGAGTGGAGTGGCATGAACACAGCTCACTGCAGCTTTGATATCCCAGGTTCAAGTGATTCTCCAACTCACTTTAGCCTCATGAGTAGCTGGAACTACAGGTGCACACTACCACACCTGGCTAGATTTTTGTATTTTTTGTAGAGATGGAGTTTCACCATGTTGCTCAGGCTGGTCTCAAACTCCTGAGCTCAAGAAGTCTACCCATCCCGTCTTCCAAAGTGCTGGGATTACAGAAGTGAGACACTGTGCCTGGCCAATTTCTTATAGTTCCTAAATTTAAAAAATGTACTGCTTTTTCAGCTTGATCAAACTGAACTGCTTTTGTGAAACATTATGTCAAGAAAAGGGAAGCCATTTCAAATGTGATTTAAGGTTTAAAACAATAAGGGAAGTAGAAAATAAAAAAGCAAGCAAAACCACTCATGCTTCCAAAACAAATACATTAAAAATAGACAATGTATTAAATAAGAAACCACTTACTTGCTAGCTTATGTTCTCTGTCTACTAGCTGATTCTGTACTTCTTTTCTCTGTTCTTCTTTCTCTATTAATTGGGCAATACTTCTGAAGTTATAAAAAAATGGAAGAAAACATTAATGAACCATATGCCATTTGTAAACTTTTTTCCCCAAACAAGCACTTTGGGAGGCCAAGGTGGGCAGATCACAAGGTCAGGAGATCGAGACCATCCTGGCTAACACGGTGAAAACCCATCTCTACTAAAAATACAAAAAAAAAAAAAAAAAAAAAAAAAAAAGAAAGGGTCTCGCTCTGCCCCCCAGGCTGGAGAAAGTGGCATGATCTTGTGCTCACTGCAACCTCTGCCTCCCGGGTTCAAGTGATTCTCCTGCCTCAGCCTCCTGGGTAGCTGAGATTACAGGCACCCACCACAACACCCAGCTAATTTTTGTATTTTCAGTAGAGACAGAGTTTCACCATGTTGGCCAGGCTGGTCTCAAACTCCTGACCTCATGTGCTTCACCCACCTCAGCCTCCCAAAGTGCTGGGATTACAGGCGTGAGCCATCACGCTCGGCATTTAAAACAAAATTTCTAAGAACAGCAATTGCCTGTAAATTCCACCAAATATATATCTTATATCTAAAATAAGTAACAATTCTATTAATTTTATCAATAAAAAACAATGTTCTATATAAAGAGAATCATTTTGGTTTTGAAAAATCCCACATATTCAGAATATAGAACTAGAGATTTTACTTTTCATTTTGTTCCTTGAGTGACTCATTCAACTTTTTCACTGTCTCAATGTGTTTATTCAGAGAATCACATGTGATCTGTAAATCTTTATTCTTCTTTTCAGTACTTTCATTTCTGAAAAGACAAGAAAATGAGTTGGCATCATTATGGAGGAAAACATATGAAGGAGAAAAGAAACTCAATAGTGTTTTCTTTACTATCTCTTCTAACCAAATTGCATATGCTAGAAGAGAAGGAATGTTATGAACAAGCAGGACATAAACAGAATTTGATCAACTCTAAAAGGCAGTAAATACATGTTTTGGTTGACAGATGTAGTAAAAATTACTATGAGATAGAAATGTGTGGGGCATTAATCTCATATTTATGGACATAAAGCCTTATTTTACAGATGATATTGCATTACATAATTTGCTATAAATAAGTTTAGGGTTCTACATTTGTCTCTTTAAAACTCTGCATCTAATAGTCCTATTTATTTTATCTGCAAAGTAAACACAGAAAAAAATCCTTTCTAAAGTGATACTTTGATACTCAACTACCATAAGCATAAAATGTCCTTTTTATTTCACTAAGTACAAAGATTTTAAAAAAGCAACCCAAAAACCAAACCAAAACAAACAAAAAAAACCAGTAGCCAAATTTGGCTAGCAGTTTTTGTATCTAATCCATACAGAAATTTCAACAATCTGAGTGTGAGTACCTGTAGACAGTCCTGACCATTACAAATGACTTTTTCCCCAGCCAGCTTCATTTACATGCTATCCATTTGTCCATTCAAGGAATTTCACCTTCTGGCCCCTAAATCACTAGCTGGAACATAAGCAGGTCTTAGAAAACACGTATTTTTCTTGGACCCTGCCTATCTCTTAGGTTCTCTATGTGAGGCATAGCAGGGACCCCCTTTTTAGGAGGTCTGAGGACCTCAAGCTGGAAAATAAAGGAAAATCCTGAGTTCATTCAAGGGAAATTCCAGGGACCTAGCTAGTCCTAGAAGTAAATAAGTAACTTGTTAAACAGGAAGGTATTAGTAGCCTAAATCAATAGTTAACAAACTTAAGAGTACCAGAGACTTGATTCTTTGTAGAACTTGAAGAAAACAACTTAACACATGTCCCTGAGTTGTATTTCAGAGACCCGGGCCCTCACTGAGGAACCCCACTGACCAGATCCATTGACGAGTAGACCTCAGATAAGGGGGAAATTAAGGCTGAATTTTAACCACTGTTCTTTGTTCTAAGTTTCTTTCTCAGGGTCTTGAACAAAGTCACTCTCCCTAGCTAGTTCACATTTTTCTACTGACCCTAAATTTTTAAACAAAGCTGCTCTTCCTTAACCAACTGCAAATCGAAAAATCTTTGGGTCTACCCATTACGTGTAAGCCCCTGCTCCACAATATCCTCTCCTTTAAACTTAAACCAATGTGTAACCTTTTTTGATTTATGATTTTTGCCTGTAACTTCCACTTTCCTGAAATTTACTCTTGTCTTTAAAAATCCTTGCTTGCAAGCTACTTGGGGGGTCAAGATTTGAGCATTTGGCTGCCTGGTCCTCCCTGCTTGGCACCCTGCAATAAAAGCCTTTTGTTCTATCACTGCAAACCTTGGTGCAGACACCTGGTTTTACTGTATTGAGCAAACGGACCCCATTTCAGTTCTATAATGTATTTTCTTCACTGCTGAAGTTCTCAACCTGGCTTATTGCTAATACCACACTTTATCAGTGGTGCCTCAAACAATCAGACTTTGTAAAAACTTGTTGGGGAAAATATCCTGCTAAAAAATTACTTTGTCATCATTTTCTAGATACTATTCATTTCTCACCCTTCATTATTATTGATGGGCAAATAAGCATATGTACAGTGCCAAGCAAAAAATTTCTGTACCTCTGTATTAACAGCATGAACAATCTTAAAATAAAAAGTAATAAACAAGTTCCCCCAGAGTGCTTTTACTTTTATCGGTTGGTAGAAAATACATAATTGTTCCTGGTCTTCCCTGTAATTCAGAAGTTTTACAATTGGCATAAAAAGATAAAGAGTTTATAAGGGAGGGAAAACCAATCACACTTTGTTAGTAGGCACACAAATTGGTACAGGCTGAGCAACACTAATTTGAAAATCCAAAATCAGTCTAAAATCAAAAGTACTCCAAAATATTAAACTTTTTGAGTGCTACCATTGTGTTCAAAAAGGATACTCAATCTGTATCACATTTTGGAGGAAAATTTAAAAATATCTATCAAAATATTAAATATACATACCCTTTAACTTAACAATTCACCTATGCAAACTTATTCTACAGATATAATCACACGTGTAAGTAAAACTATAATCAATGACATTAAGAGATGAGTTAAACACACCTAGATTTCCATTCTATTAGGCTGAATGATATGAAATTGCCAATATTCAACTACTTTTGATCTGCAGAAATGACCATTCAACCTAATACTAATTTGACAACTAAGTTTATTTAAAAATTATTAATGAAGTGTCTAACTATGCAGCAAGCACTCCTGCAGGCCCTAGGGATTTATCAGTAATCAAAACAGACAAACTTGTCCTTGTGGAGCTTATCTCCCAAATGACTGCTGACTGTATGAATACATAAAAGTCAATTGGAAAGACCTGTATTTTGTTTCTAACATTGATATTGAGTTTGAGGAAGCAACACTTCATTTCATAATGACTTAAGTTTCTTGCTAATTACTTACCTTATGTGTTATCAGAATACATGAAATGCTTACAAAGGATTTTCGGGTCTCAGAAAAAAAATGCTGTTTGTTCATTCTAGATTCTAACCTTACACAGAAGATTTTACTTTATTTATTTACCTCTGAAGAAGTTCCATGTAGGATTTTGTCAGTATTTCATGCTCTTCAGCCACAGACTCTAACTTCCTATTATGTTGAAAGAGATGCTCAATATCACTCTGGGCTCTTTCTGATTCAACTTGCTGTGCCTTCAGCAACACACTAAGCTCTTCATTTTTTTTCTCAACTTCTCTCAACATACTAGCAAGTGTCCGTGCCTTAAAAAAAAAAAAAAAAAGAACTTAGACTTTTCCATCATCTATATCATATGTTCAACATATACCTAGAATTTAAAAGTTTACTAAGTAACTAATAAGCTGGTATCTATTGGGTCATGCAAAGCTGTATTAATCATATATACTTAAGACTTTACTTCTAATAAGTTGGATACTGTTATGATTTTTTATTTAATACATTATCTGATAAAAACAATCTCACTATGATCAAATTAATGGAAACGGATACAACTGCCGCAACATGAAGGTAGTACTACATACAGTATTCAATTAAAAAGGTATGGTCCTCAGAGGTAGCCATTAACACTAAACTGCTAAGTGTGCACACCATCAGCATTCTCATTTCAGGTGAGAATTAGGAACAAAATCTTAACGACATCACAGATGCTTAATCAAACACTTAAAATTAAGCTAGTATAATCAAGGAATGTAACCTGTACCATAACCTGCATGCATTTATTATGTGATATGAAACACTAAAAAAGCAGAAAAGTCACTAGAATAAAAAAACTCGGTTCCCTCCAGCCCTTTGGACTTTATTTTAGAATGCTAAACAAAACCCTAAGCCCTTCTCTGTTTTTATGACTTTGTAAAGAAGCTATATCCAGTTATTTAGTACTATTTTTATAAGAAACTTTTCCAGTAACATGGATAAAATACTAAACTCTCTAATAAAATACAAGACATGTCCAACAGACAGATAATGTAAGAATGTGCTATACGAGAGGGAAAAATTATTTTAATATCACTAATGTTCTTTCTTGTAATTTGTGACAAATTCAACATACCAGTTAAGACAAATGAAACCATGTTAAAATAAGAAAAAAAGAAATAAATATGGGGAAAAAAAAGAATACCATTATTCTGAAAATACTTAAGAGGCATTTTACTAGTCACTCATTTTGATGCATCTATCAAAAGCCAGGAATACTTTATTATAATTCATTCATTATAAATAATATCAAGTTGTATAGATTCCATTTGTATGCTGGTAATTTCATATTGCTGCAGTAAGTTCACTCTTAAGGTATACATTATATATGTACACAGTACAATGCCAAATTCACTGAGCATCTATAACATGCCAAGTGCTATGCTTGGGCCTGGAGCGATAGAAGCAGTCTTTGATACCATGAGTGGTGGGATTAAAGAATTTCCACATGGTTTGAAAAATGTTATTGAGAGATAAGCATAGGTTTGATACACAGAGGAAGGATCGTCAAACATATGTGTGGGAAGGAGACCAGAGTAGGCTTCTGGGTAATGCGGGTATTTTAACTGAAATCTGAAGGATTATGAGTTAGGCAGAAGAGAGGAAAAGGTGTTCCAGACATGGTAAGTCAAGGAAAGTCGAGGAAATACCAGAATACGTCAAGTTCCAGAAAAAACAAAGTAGCCTAACATGGTTGACTGCAAAGAACGCGCAAAATGAAAGATGTGGATTGAGGACTATGTAGATTCCTTATATGCCAAACTAAAGAATTTTAATGATATTCTGAAAGCAATAGCAGCTACTGTGAAAGATACTCAGCACAAGAGGGACAGAATCATTTTACTGCCTTAGAGATCCCTGGGGGAGAGGCCAGGTGAAGGGGTAGAACCAAGGAAAGATGACTGGCTGTAGAGCAGCTGAGAAGAGGGCAGAAGACTACAGGTAGGAAGACTAATTGCTCTGCTATGATTCATACAAAAAATGAAAAGGATTCAGCCTATAAAAATAGTGGTAGAAACAGAGATATGGCAGAAAAGAGCAATATTTAGAAGGTAAAATCAACTGGACTTGGTGAATAATTATAGGAGGTAAAAACTGTGTGATTTCCAGGGTTCTTATTTGTAGAACACTAAAAACAGCAGAGGGAATACATAAGAATAATTCTAAAAAGGAAAGGGCGATTAGTTCATTATTGGTTATGTTGAGTTTGTGGTATTTGCTGCATATTTAAACGGAGCAACATACGCACCTAGTGCTCAGGAAAATGATCTGTGCTTGACATACAAAATTAGGAACATTACTATTTTGGTAACCACTGAAACCACAGAACACAAAACTGAAGGATAAAGGTTGAGAACAAAATCTTCAGAGTCCCCAATAGTTAAAGGTACAACATAAATAATATAGGAAAATAATACTAGATAGGAAAAAAAATCAGATAATGATGTAACCAAAATTAGAGGAAAGAATTTCAGGAAGAAGGAAGTAGGCATGTCAAATGCTAAGGAGAATTTACTTCAATTAGAGTAACAAATACATAACTAATATTTTGCATGTTTTACTTCATTTTTAAAATTTTCTAGAAATCAGATGTGTCTTTATATTCTACACACCTCTGTTTCAGCTTGAGTTCTTTGACAGCGATGCTGAGCAATCAGTCTATCAGCCTGTGCAAGAGCTAGAGCTTTTGTTTCCAAAAGATCTTGTAGCCTGCTTTCTTTGGACTACAAGAAAACATATCATTAATTTTCATTTTAGCAATACATCTATTAAAGCGTATTATACATCGTTAAAATAAGCTTATACTCACAGCTAATGTGGATAGTTTCATTTCATATACATCCATTATGTCAGATATTCTCACATCACAAATCTGATCCTTTACCTACATTTTAAGAGAGTAAAAAAAAAAAAATCGGAAAATTTTAATAAAATATTTTGACACAATGACAAAATAAGTGCCTACTTCAAAACTAAATCATTAAAACTTAATGATGAGTAACAAAATAAAAACAAATGCTACATCAGATAGGTCACAAATATTTCCCTTTTCTTTTTTGAGATGGGTCTCACTGTCACCCAGGTTGGAGTGAAGTGGTGTGATTGTGGCTCACTGCAACCTCTGCCTCCCGGGTTCAAGTGATTCTCCTGCCTTAGCCTGTCGAGTAGCTGAGACAACAGGCACGCGCCACCACGCCCAGCTAATTTTTTGTATTTTTAATAGAGACGAGGTTTCGCCATATTGCACAGGCTGGAATTGAACTCCTCAGCTCAGGCAATCTGCCCACCTCGGCCTCCCAAAATGCTGCGATTACAGGTGTAAGCCACCGCACCCAGCAAAATGTTGAAATTTTGACTGATTTTTCTTCATTTCCAAATTTTCCAGAATATTGTTATTTTTTATATCAAAAAATAAGCTTTCAATAGTGAAATCTGTACCTAACAGTGTTTAGATACACGTTATAATAGGGGCTGACATGTAGCTAATATGTACCAGGTTATAATTGCTATTTTCACTCACCACCATTCCAGACTGAAGTTTCTCTATTAATTCTTCAATATTCAATCCAGGAACACCATCTTTCAAATGAGGAGGAGTTAAACACTTTACTGATGTAGGAAAACTGTGATTTGATGATTGCCAGGGCATTTTCTGGGTATATGTTCTGTTTCCTGTTGTCTATAGGCATTATTTGCTGCTATACTTTCTCCAAGTCTGAATGGGAGTCAAAGAAAGTAAAAAAATATATATGAAAATAGAAAAAAAAGGCAGACTTAGTGTAGAATTAGGGAATCTTTAAGAATGGGTCCTTTTTTTGAATAGATGTCTTCAAATAATCTTGGAGACCATGATGAAATGAAGTCTTCAGAAATATTCCAAATTTTCCAGAGCATCTACTTTTCTGTTGCTAACCCTTTATAATGACAGCTTCACTTCTGGTTTGGAGGCATTGTAAGACTAGTTTATGAGTGTGGATTATCTGTAATAAGTACAAAGTTATTGGTACTGGTCAGAATAATGTTCTTATCATGGGGATATCACCTGGCCTTTACATCCTTAGTCCTTTACCTTTCTCACTCAGTACATACTTTTCACCAACCTGACTTCCATTCTAGCCCTTTAAAATCCTCTCTTTCTCCTACCCCAGGCCTTCATATGAGCTGTTCCTTTACCTGGAACACGCTTTCTACCACATTTACATAGGGCTGGCTCCTTCTTATCATCAGGTCTTAGTTCAAATTCACCTCTTCAGAGAGGCATTCATTAATGTCCTATATAATACTATTATTAACCACCCATCCTCTCCATAGTGAAGTGAAAAAAATATTTTTTTCACTTATCTCTTAACTAAAGTACAAACTGCATGATGGCAGGCACTCAGTCTAATTTACCATAGGCTGGGCATGGTGGCTCACACCTATAATCCCAGCACTTTGGGAGGATCACTTGAGTCCAAGAGTTCAAGACAAGCCTGGGCAACATGGTGAGACCCTACCTCTACAAAAAATAAATATATTAGGCAGGTGTGGTGGCACACGCCTGTGGTCCCAGCTACTCAGGGGTTAAGTAGGGAGTATCACTTGAGTCCTAGAGGTCGAAGCTGCAGTAACTCATGATCACACCACTGCACCCCAGGCTGGGTGATAGAGTGAGACCCTGTCTCGAAAACAAACAAGTAAATACACACAAAAAAACTCCTACCTACCAATGCATCCATAATATACATTCAGCTTATTAAACTGCCCAAGATAATGTCAAATAAGGGCACTAAATAGTAAGCATAAAATGGACACCTGAGATAATGCTCAAAGAGAAAGTTATATACAACACAAATAGGATAGGGAATGCCAAGACACAGTGAAAATGGTGGGAAGGCCTCATATACAGAGGCAGAGGATAAGACTCCCATGTTCAGTGAGGCTGCAAATTTCCCCTTTGAAGCTTTTGAGGTTTTGTTTCATGTCAGATTACCAGTTTATGCAAGTAGGCCATCACAAAATAGAGCAGCTTTACAGACCACTTTTAACTTGTAACTTGAAAAGCTTCCTATGTATTTTGTTGTTGCTGTTAAAAAAATTTATTATAAAATTAAGGGAATTTTGGTTACATGTTCTCTAGGTCTTACATCCCATACTTTAACTCTTAAGGTATGATGACCTAAATTGCTAATTCTGAAAAGTGGAATTGCTAAATCAGTGAATAGCATATAGCATGGACCAGCACACTTTTCTTATAGGTCAACAGTAAGTATTTTAGATTACTCAATTCTGCTTTTACAGAGTGAAAGCAACATAGACAGAGTATAAAATGAGTGGGTGTGGCCATATTCCAATAAAACTATTTACAAAACAGGTGCCTGCCCACTGGCCAGTTTGCTGACCCTGGTATATAGGGAGTATCTTACCTGTTTATCAACTGCTTCAAATTATTCAAATCATTTTACAAATTTGTATGTATAAATGACTTAAAAAAAGTTTTAAACCAGACTCCTAATAGACATTTAGTTGAGAGAGACCTGAAACCTGAATTTTTTTCCAACATAATTGCAAATACTCTTATTGCTTGAAATTAACAAGTATAGTAGAAAATTTTGCCCGGTAGTCATTTTCCACTTTCTGATAAACGCTCAGATTTTTTTCTTTAGGAACTCTCCTATTCTCCTATCCCAAGTAACTTTTAGTCCACATCGTTCTCATTGATGATCCGGGACTGGTCAATGACTAATGCTTAGACCTTTTCCTTAAACAGTCGGGAAGGAAAAGCTCTTTCTATGGAGGAACTAAACTGGGAGGATGTAAGCTTAGAGTGCCCAGAAGTTATCATCAAAAGAAGTGGCTAGAGACACAGAGGGATGGTACCTGAAGAACATTTAACTGCCTGGATCTAGCTTTTCCCTGAGTGAGCATACATCTGAACTTCTCATTTATAAGAATCAAACATTTTAGAAATCATTTGAAAATTATTATTACAATGAAGTCTTCAATTCACTAATTTGCTTGTCTATCTATACTGAGGACTAAAGAAACATAGCAGGGTATTCCAACACCACAAGAGGTAACAATGCAAATGATTACAACTCACACTAAAGCAGGAAAATCTGGCAGTGGAGCAGCTTCCAATAATATTCTCAGTCCAGACTGTACTTGTTCTCTATTATCTGACGTTAAAGCAAAAGCCAAAGGAGTAATCAAACGTGGGTCCTAAATAAATCAGACACCAAAAAAGAAGAAGCAGAAAGAGAATAAACGATGTCAGCTCTTTTAGATATGAGGTGAGTAAATATATCTAAATCTTAATTCTAGGCAAATTCTAAAATGTTTCTAACGTTTGAATATATTACAGTCTATATTATAATATAGTTTGAATATATTATACCTTGTTAAAGCTGTTTACACTGCCATGTAATCGATATAAACACTAGTTTAAAAAAAACCTGGCAAAGGTTTTGAATGCTTTCAAATGTGCCTATAAAATTATAACTTAAATATTTTCATGGATTAAAAAACCCACAACTGACTGATGTGTAGAATTAATGTTTTTTCCAAGCTATCATTTAAAAGAAAAAAATGGCCAATCACTTCCAAATTAAGACCATAAAATAAAAAGTAAAATTCAAATTAAATTAGAACATTTAAATTTAAAGAACAAAAAAACACTTACTTCAATCATTCATGTCAGTAAATATTTTAATTAGTATCGTAAGTCCCAAATCATCAACATGTATCTAAAACGTCTGCGACCAGAAGTGTTTCAAATTTCTGATTTTTTTTCAGATTTTAGAATATTTATATATACTTACTGGTTGGGCATCCCTAATTCAAAAATCCAAAATGCTTCAGTGAGCATTTCCTTTGAGTATCACCTTTGAGCCTCATTTTGGTACTTAAAANAAATGCTGCGATTACAGGTGTAAGCCACCGCACCCAGCAAAATGTTGAAATTTTGACTGATTTTTCTTCATTTCCAAATTTTCCAGAATATTGTTATTTTTTATATCAAAAAATAAGCTTTCAATAGTGAAATCTGTACCTAACAGTGTTTAGATACACGTTATAATAGGGGCTGACATGTAGCTAATATGTACCAGGTTATAATTGCTATTTTTCACTCACCACCATTCCAGACTGAAGTTTCTCTATTAATTCTTCAATATTCAATCCAGGAACACCATCTTTCAAATGAGGAGGAGTTAAACACTTTACTGATGTAGGAAAACTGTGATTTGATGATTGCCAGGGCATTTTTCTGGGTATATGTTCTGTTTCCTGTTGTCTATAGGCATTATTTGCTGCTATACTTTCTCCAAGTCTGAATGGGAGTCAAAGAAAGTAAAAAAATATATATGAAAATAGAAAAAAAAGGCAGACTTAGTGTAGAATTAGGGAATCTTTAAGAATGGGTCCTTTTTTTGAATAGATGTCTTCAAATAATCTTGGAGACCATGATGAAATGAAGTCTTCAGAAATATTCCAAATTTTCCAGAGCATCTACTTTTCTGTTGCTAACCCTTTATAATGACAGCTTCACTTCTGGTTTGGAGGCATTGTAAGACTAGTTTATGAGTGTGGATTATCTGTAATAAGTACAAAGTTATTGGTACTGGTCAGAATAATGTTCTTATCATGGGGGATATCACCTGGCCTTTACATCCTTAGTCCTTTACCTTTCTCACTCAGTACATACTTTTCACCAACCTGACTTCCATTCTAGCCCTTTAAAATCCTCTCTTTCTCCTACCCCAGGCCTTCATATGAGCTGTTCCTTTACCTGGAACACGCTTTCTACCACATTTACATAGGGCTGGCTCCTTCTTATCATCAGGTCTTAGTTCAAATTCACCTCTTCAGAGAGGCATTCATTAATGTCCTATATAATACTATTATTAACCACCCATCCTCTCCATAGTGAAGTGAAAAAAATATTTTTTTCACTTATCTCTTAACTAAAGTACAAACTGCATGATGGCAGGCACTCAGTCTAATTTACCATAGGCTGGGCATGGTGGCTCACACCTATAATCCCAGCACTTTGGGAGGATCACTTGAGTCCAAGAGTTCAAGACAAGCCTGGGCAACATGGTGAGACCCTACCTCTACAAAAAATAAATATATTAGGCAGGTGTGGTGGCACACGCCTGTGGTCCCAGCTACTCAGGGGGTTAAGTAGGGAGTATCACTTGAGTCCTAGAGGTCGAAGCTGCAGTAACTCATGATCACACCACTGCACCCCAGGCTGGGTGATAGAGTGAGACCCTGTCTCGAAAACAAACAAGTAAATACACACAAAAAAACTCCTACCTACCAATGCATCCATAATATACATTCAGCTTATTAAACTGCCCAAGATAATGTCAAATAAGGGCACTAAATAGTAAGCATAAAATGGACACCTGAGATAATGCTCAAAGAGAAAGTTATATACAACACAAATAGGATAGGGAATGCCAAGACACAGTGAAAATGGTGGGAAGGCCTCATATACAGAGGCAGAGGATAAGACTCCCATGTTCAGTGAGGCTGCAAATTTCCCCTTTGAAGCTTTTGAGGTTTTGTTTCATGTCAGATTACCAGTTTATGCAAGTAGGCCATCACAAAATAGAGCAGCTTTACAGACCACTTTTAACTTGTAACTTGAAAAGCTTCCTATGTATTTTTGTTGTTGCTGTTAAAAAAATTTATTATAAAATTAAGGGAATTTTGGTTACATGTTCTCTAGGTCTTACATCCCATACTTTAACTCTTAAGGTATGATGACCTAAATTGCTAATTCTGAAAAGTGGAATTGCTAAATCAGTGAATAGCATATAGCATGGACCAGCACACTTTTTCTTATAGGTCAACAGTAAGTATTTTAGATTACTCAATTCTGCTTTTACAGAGTGAAAGCAACATAGACAGAGTATAAAAATGAGTGGGTGTGGCCATATTCCAATAAAACTATTTACAAAAACAGGTGCCTGCCCACTGGCCAGTTTGCTGACCCTGGTATATAGGGAGTATCTTACCTGTTTATCAACTGCTTCAAATTATTCAAATCATTTTTACAAATTTGTATGTATAAATGACTTAAAAAAAGTTTTTAAACCAGACTCCTAATAGACATTTAGTTGAGAGAGACCTGAAACCTGAATTTTTTTCCAACATAATTGCAAATACTCTTATTGCTTGAAATTAACAAGTATAGTAGAAAATTTTGCCCGGTAGTCATTTTTCCACTTTCTGATAAACGCTCAGATTTTTTTCTTTAGGAACTCTCCTATTCTCCTATCCCAAGTAACTTTTAGTCCACATCGTTCTCATTGATGATCCGGGACTGGTCAATGACTAATGCTTAGACCTTTTCCTTAAACAGTCGGGAAGGAAAAGCTCTTTCTATGGAGGAACTAAACTGGGAGGATGTAAGCTTAGAGTGCCCAGAAGTTATCATCAAAAAGAAGTGGCTAGAGACACAGAGGGATGGTACCTGAAGAACATTTAACTGCCTGGATCTAGCTTTTCCCTGAGTGAGCATACATCTGAACTTCTCATTTATAAGAATCAAACATTTTTAGAAATCATTTGAAAAATTATTATTACAATGAAGTCTTCAATTCACTAATTTGCTTGTCTATCTATACTGAGGACTAAAGAAACATAGCAGGGTATTCCAACACCACAAGAGGTAACAATGCAAATGATTACAACTCACACTAAAGCAGGAAAATCTGGCAGTGGAGCAGCTTCCAATAATATTCTCAGTCCAGACTGTACTTGTTCTCTATTATCTGACGTTAAAGCAAAAGCCAAAGGAGTAATCAAACGTGGGTCCTAAATAAATCAGACACCAAAAAAGAAGAAGCAGAAAGAGAATAAACGATGTCAGCTCTTTTAGATATGAGGTGAGTAAATATATCTAAATCTTAATTCTAGGCAAATTCTAAAATGTTTCTAACGTTTGAATATATTACAGTCTATATTATAATATAGTTTGAATATATTATACCTTGTTAAAGCTGTTTACACTGCCATGTAATCGATATAAACACTAGTTTAAAAAAAACCTGGCAAAGGTTTTGAATGCTTTCAAATGTGCCTATAAAAATTATAACTTAAATATTTTCATGGATTAAAAAACCCACAACTGACTGATGTGTAGAATTAATGTTTTTTCCAAGCTATCATTTAAAAGAAAAAAATGGCCAATCACTTCCAAATTAAGACCATAAAATAAAAAGTAAAATTCAAATTAAATTAGAACATTTAAATTTAAAGAACAAAAAAACACTTACTTCAATCATTCATGTCAGTAAATATTTTAATTAGTATCGTAAGTCCCAAATCATCAACATGTATCTAAAACGTCTGCGACCAGAAGTGTTTCAAATTTCTGATTTTTTTTCAGATTTTAGAATATTTATATATACTTACTGGTTGGGCATCCCTAATTCAAAAATCCAAAATGCTTCAGTGAGCATTTCCTTTGAGTATCACCTTTGAGCCTCATTTTGGTACTTAAAACATTTTGTTTTTTGGAGCATTTCAGATTTTCAAATTAGGGATGCTCAACCTGTATTATGAAAAACATATCTTAAATAATGGACAAAACATCAGTTTGACTCCTTTAAAAAATACATTGAGATATTAGTGAAGAAAATGTTAAAATAGAAATCCCTCATAATTAAAATGTTGAGTACCTTGTAGGTACTGGAGCATAATCCAATGTCATAGAACTGTGATAAGAGCAGAGCTTTATCTCCAAAACACTCAATGGCAAGCCTCATTATTTCCAGTTCGTAGTCGAGGAAATTGAAGTTGAGAGAGGTGAAATAACTTACTCAAGTCTCTGCTAAGAACTAGTAGAGTCAACATTTGAACTCAGTCCCTTAAACATGTTCTCAAAACATACCAGTGGTCCCTGCCTAAGGTTTCAATTTTGGCTTCTACACTGTCTACACAGTCACTAGAGCCATCTCTGTTAAGCTACTATAGTAACTTAATTCACACATTTTTGTTAAACATCTGTTGTAAAGGTAGGTGTTGTAGATATCAAGGTAGATATTATTACACAAAGTTTTTAAGAGGCCAATGTTTTGGACTAGTCTCCTACACTATGCTTTAGCAGACCAGACCAAATCAGAAAGGAGTCACTTGGATGAGTGCCATGTAATCAAACTGCACTTTGAAATGGGCCAGTTTTCCCAAAAACCAGGAGATTTCAGTCAACCTGAGTCAGTGTAATAAGGAATCCCCGTTTATTATAACTCTATAAGAAAAGTAACTTTGAAATGACCAATCTGCTTTCAGTTCCCTATTTGTGCTTTCTTCAGCCTTTTTTGGGTCCACAAAGTCAACTTTCTCTGCTTAGCTCAGGGGAATGATTCATTCTATTCTATAGAATGAGGTTGCCAAATTCTAGAATCACAAATAAAAGTCAGTTAGAACTTTGAACTAAATTTGTTGTACTTTGTCTTTTGATAACATCTAGAGATCTTATTCAGCTACTATCATCATTGAAATTCATGACTTAGCTATTTTCTGCACAGCCCTTCTAATTATCATAATCAAGTCCTTTTCTTCCAGCTGTCTCCCTATCCCCTTAATACCCTACATCAACCCTAACCAAAAACAAAAACCCTAAAACAAATACCACTCTTCCTCCAACGCCAACAGAAACAAATGAAGATGTACAACACAAGAAAGGAAAAGGCTGAGGAAGCAGCACTATTGTGAACATTCTCTACATTAGTGTCATGAGCACGTATGTTCAATTCCTGTGAAAGTATATAAAATAACTGTGCAGTGAGACTATTATAACTGCTTAAGACAACAACTTTAAACTTTCTTCTCATTGCCAATGCAGAGTTATCTTCTAAAGATTAAGAACATTAAAACAGAAACTTATATTAGGACCATTTTTGTATGAATAAACTTCAATGTTTGAAGAGTTTAAACTCACCTGAAGGATTTTGTAGAAGCTTACTTCCATACCAGGAACCAAAGGTTTAAGTTTGTTAATCAAATCAAGAGTTTTCAAAATTACATCAGCAGCAAGTTTGCTTTAAAGATAAGTCATATTTAAATTAGTAATTGAAAATTTCTTAGAGCTTGTTTCTGTCCAAAATTCTAAAGAAAATGAAAATCCAACACTTTTGTTTTAAAATTCAAGATGATAAAGTCCTGTATCTATTGAGAAGTAAAAATCTCAAAGCAATCAACATTCTTATAACTCAAGACCCAAAGAGAGCAAACTGGCATTAATAGCCTTAGTTTAGACAGTGTTTCTTTTACTACCAACATGCTTCAACTTTCTGTTTCAAGTAAGTAGTAGTTTTGAAATACAGTCCATTTAATTCTTAGCTTTGTCACTACAGTATCAACAATAGACGGTAACCTTAGGCAATATAGAATATCTAATATGTAATGAATGAATTATACTAGGTCATGTTCTGAGTTTTGTACCTCAAAGGAGTATACAAATATAAAAATAGATAATTCTTACTCTAAAGGTACACAATTAGTGACAATTGTGATATTTGTGGAAACAGAAACAAATCATAGTGTCTAGCACTTAGTAGGTCCTCAATAAAGATTTATTAGATGGACTTAATTCATGGTGGGGTATAAAATAATATCTTATTACCATCAGTGAAAAATCCACCTTTAACCATAATTCCTGACCTGCTAAGGAAGGAGAATTGACTGTTATTAAAAAACCTTCAGCAGTGACTGATTTCCTTGTAATAAAACGACCCTTCTGTTTTTTCATGCTTTTCATTTAAAAAAGTAAAATTATAGTTAATTACTGAGGCAATGTCAAAAAGGAGCTCCAGAAATGTTCAGAACCCTTAGATAATTACAGTAAGTTAAAACAAGACAAAACAAACCTAAACAATAAAAAACAACAAATTTAACATTTCTTCAAAAAGCACACAATGTACAAATTGAATGAATTTACAAAAAATTCATTATGAAAATATATTTGTTAATCTGTTATACCTTAAGTTATAACCAAAGGATGGTCCTCCAAAAGGATGAGAATCACCACATCTTTTGATCTTTTACTGCCTTGCCATTTTGTCATTAGAGTTCATATACTCACCATAATTCTGAATCTGCAACCTTTGTTCCAAACCCCAGGCCAATCTTGCCATATGTAAACTGTTGTTCTATAAGAGTGGTACACTTGACAGTTGTCAGGATTTTTGCAATGTGCATTTTTAGTGTATCATCTCCACAGAGAGGTAAGTTTTGTTAAGACATACAACAAAAAAATTCTCACTTTATGTGTAAAAGGTAACATTCAGGATGATTTCACACAAATTATATCATCACTGTTGTCCAGTATAACTATTGTTAAATTAGCTCAATGACAGACAAGGAATCTGAAACTCACACAATTTAAATGAGTAGTAAGTGTTAAGAGATGGACTGGCACCAAAAGTTTCTGACTCAATGGTTAAAACAGCGAGGATATCTCTCCATTGGATGTGTTTTTTGTTAGCAAGAATCTCAACGGTTCAATAAATATTTATTGAATAAGGGGAAGCTGTTTTGTCATATTTGTATATTATAAGTTAATGTAAATAGCAGCTATTTAAAAAGGACCAAGTTGTGGTCTAATTCAATGAGAAGGCCCCACTTTAATAATTATAAATATCTCTAAGGTCAATCAATCATGTATCCCTACTGCAGTGGTTCTCAACTTTGGCTGCATGTTAGAATTACCTGGGTAGTTTAAACAATCACAAACAAGCCAACACGCAAACACACACCACCTAATGATTTCAGAGTTTCACATCACTCCACTTAAATCAGAATCTCTTGAAGTAAGGTTCTGCATCAATTTTCTTTTTTTTTTTATTAACATGTTCTCCAGGTGATTTTAGGTAGGAAATCAGGGTTGAGAATCATGGCTTTAAAGGAAAAAAATTAAGGAGCAGTACCTTAGAAGAGGATATTAAACAAGGTTGAGTTTGCTCTAGGACAGAGTAGAACATATTCTTGTTGCGCTGAGATACAAGGAAACCTGACTAGATACATTTAAGAGATCTGGTTGAGATACAGTGGCTCTTTACTCATAGTACAAAAGTATTAATGAAATATTTTAAAATTGGGACTTGGACTTCTTAGCAACTCAGAATTAGTTGGTCTATGAAAAAGTAAACACAAGAAAGACTTAGAAAATCAGTATATAGAAGTTAAGCAGTGAAACTAATTGTTCAAATTCTTTTTAAATGAATGAATTTGTGCTGATATACTTGTCTTTTCTTACAACCATTATTAAAGCAATTATGAAGGCTTTATTTTGAAAACATAAGGTAAAACAACTGAGCTAAAATCATGACAACTCTATCAGTATTTCTTTATCCACGAATACACATCACCAAAAAAATGGCACTACTAATCGTCCAGGGGAGATAATTAGCATTAGGCAGAAAACAGTAACAAGGAGTAACAGAATAGTTATTTTAAAATTTACCACCAAATGTCAAATTGTGATATAAATGTTAAAATAAAGCTTCAACAGCATTTTAAAAAATGTACCTTAGCTTAAAAGTTTCACATAGAAAAATAAGGAAAAAAAATCATGGATCTTCTTCAGACTCATTGAGAATTTTTTCTACAGTTCAAATTTTAGTTCAATAATTCTAGATAAATAGCATAAAGTGACAAATTACAAATAAAGACAAAATGCAGTGAATGCAATACTAGAAAAAAAAGAATGGTTAGTTATATAGTTTTCATGTTGATAACAGTAAAGGATATTTAACAAAACTTCAATGGCCTTGGCAATCCTTTCACATTTTTTTCTTATTAAAGCCTCATCCAGATTTTGTTCTGTGAACTGAAGTTGATCAAGGATTGTCGGCAGCAGAAGGGTGACAAAACGATCAGCCGAGGAACAGTTAGCAGCATCTATAACATCCTGGAGAATTATCCATCACAAATGATTAAAAACAAAAATGGAATATACAATACAGAAATAGTCATCACTGAACTTTAACACTCTCTTTAAATTTTTTATATTTCCTTCAATATGCCATTGACTTAAGTCTTCTGTGAATAAATTTTTATTTAAAATTTATACTTTTATTCAGTTTTGAGGGTTATGGTTTTTTCTCAAATTAGACAGTAAGGTTTTACAAATAAGACTTTCTTAAACAGACTTTGTGATTTAAAAATTATTCTAAACTAAAAGTATTTACTGAAAACAAATATCCTGAATCTGCTAAAATTATAATAATTAAATAATAGACACTGCTCTTAATAGTTTATAACCACAAATAATTTCCATCAAGATCCTCAAAGGGCTTTTTAAATGTTAAAACTGATTGTTAAATAATCAAGACCAAGATAAAATAGAAAATTTTGTGCGTAACTCTTAATGAACATATTTAATCACTTCATACACATATTTGTATATAAGATCCAGTCATGCGAAGGGAAATACTTTCAGGAGATATTGGGTTAGACAGAATGGATTTATAAACACAGAGAATAGCAGAGAATACTAAATTGCCCAGATAGTAAGATCTACCAGAATGTGGAGTTTTGTCTGTATCTTAAGTGCCTAGCACATTATCTGGCATGCTCGACTCCATTTCACTGACTGAATCCAATATGCCTCTATTATCCACTCAATGGCCTAATAAATAGTAATAATAATCCATGCAACGGCATCTATTGCAATGGAGAGACAATGTAACTATTCCAAGTAGTCATGCAACAAATTATATAAATCTTTTTAATATCTTTACTTATTACACTGAAATGAGCACTATATATATATAAACTATTCAGTGAAAAAAAAAGAAAACACGAATATATATGACTGGTAGAAAAAAACTTAGTGTGTCTAGTATGACTGTTAGTAATTGAGATGTTTTCCTCAAGTGTATGAACTGGAAGTTTACTAAGCATGTTTTTGAAGACAAATTGTTAATTGAGAGTCACAAAAGTAGAAAAGTCAATCTGTCAGTCATCCTATTACCTCAAATATTTCCTTGAACAACTCCAATGCTAAAACAGAACAGTTTTCTGATCCGTCCAAAGGCTGGCTTAACCAGCGCAGTAAAGCCACAGTAGGTTCTAAACATTTAGTATGGCTTCCCAGAGTGGCGCTGCCAGGTGGAGACTGTTCAAACATCATTTGAGTGAGCACATGGCGCAGCTGAGTCACTGAACAGAAGGCAAGAAGTAATTCTAAAACCTGTGCAATATAAAGTCTTCATTAAATATCAATTTCATTAGACTTTAATATACAAAGCAAGTGTATGATGAAGCTGAAAATGTTACATATTTTAAAGAAAATATTCTAAAACAAAACTTAAAAGTTTTTTCTTTCAATATTATGTTTCAAATGTGTGACTAGATTCCAGAAGGTTACAAAATAAACTTATTAATGGTGCTTACTCCTGATAAGCAGGACTGAGAACCTCAGAGGAAAGGTCAACTTCAACTAATTTTAAACTCCTCCCACTCCTTCCATAGTACTTAAATTATTTTTAAACACAAACCTGTTTTGTTTATAAATGACCAAAAAAACCCTAAAAAATAAAATTAGAATTAACAATACTTGTTATAATCCTAAAATTCAATAACTGCTATAAAGGATACTGCAGCATAGAATATAAAACCTTCAGGATGGTTATTTCCACACTGTTTGCATACTGTTGGCATTATGATCCTTAGCTCTCCTACTGTACCCCATTTTTCCTCTACTTCATAAACTGGGCCTTATACCATAACATCCACCATCAATCTGTTTATTAGATGTTAAGATAAATTCCACCTCATTTCACATACTACCAATCTATCACTAAAAAAAAAATTTTTCTTAAGATCTCCTTGCCTCTCTACTTATTTCCAACTTTTTAAAAGTCTGTTTCTTACAAATGATATATAATTGGGATTTGTGTTTTAATCAACTTGATAGCATCTGAATTTAAGAGAATCCAGTCCATTAGCATTTACTGTAACAAATGATAATCTTTAATAAATATAAACTGTAGTACAGTCATGTGTCACTTAGTGATGCATATGTTGCTTAATGCATCATTAATTTTGTTGTGTAAACATCATGAGTGTACTTACACAAACCTAGATGGTAGAGTCTACTATGTCCCTTTATTGCCCAGGGCTACAAACCTGTACAGAATATTACTGTACTAAATACTGCAGGCAACTATAACACAATTGTAAGTACTTGTGTATCTAAACATAGAAAAATATGGTATAAAAGATTAAAAACGGTACACCCATATAGGACACTTGCAGGACTGGAAGTTGCTCTGGGTGAGTTAATGACTGAGTGAACATAAAGGCCTAGCACATTACTGTATATTGCTGTAGACTTCATAAAGACTGTATGCTTAAGTCATACTATTTTAAAAAATTTCTCTAATAAATTAATTTTAGCCTACCATAACTTTTTAACTTTATAAACGTGTCCATTTATAAAGTTTTGACTCTTTTTTTGTAGTAAGAGAAACACACTGTACAGTTATATAAAATACTTTATTTACATCTGTATTCTACCAGTTGTTTTCTATTTTTAAAATGTTGGTTTTTTTCTTTTGAAACTTTTTTTGTTAAAAACAAAGACACAAACACATACATCAGCCCAGGTCTACACAGGGCCAGGGTAATTAATACCACTTCCACCTCCACATATTGTCCCACTGGAAGGTCTTCAGGGGCAATAACACACAGGGAGTTGTCATCTCTAATAACAACAATACCTTCTTCGGGAATACCTCCTGAAAGACCTGCCTGGCTGTTTTACAGTTAACTTTTTATAAGTAGAAGCACACTCTAAAATAACAAAGAATAAGTGGTAACACCCTTATCAAAATACTATGTACAGTACACAATCTTAATTTGTGCTATACTTTTATACAGCTGGCAGTTCAGTAGGTTTGTTTACACCAGCATCACCACAAACACATGTAATGCATTGCACCACCATGTTAGAATGGCCATAATGTCATAGACAATAAGAAGTCTTTGTCTGTCACTGACTAAAACGTCATTACATAATGTATATTTATTTTTGAATAGGCAATACATTCACCTGGTTCAAAAGACAAACCCTGTAGGCAAGTAATGTTACCAATTGTTTGTGTATCTTACCAGATGTCTGTTATAAACATACAAGCAGATAGCTTTCCATGTACGCTAGTTTTCTTTTAATGCACACATATAAAAGTAAAAAAACTAATTACTAGTACAGAGTTAGATGACTTTCCCAAAATGAACATATTCCCCTGTTGATGGCATTTGGGTTATCATTGTTAGCTATTAGGAGCAGTACTACATTTTGCACACATGTATACAATTCTTTGTGATAAATATCTGTAAGTGAGATTTCTGGGTCATAGTTTATACATATGTCCAGTATTAACAGATACCAGTTTTCATAATTGGTTGTACCATGAGTACTAAATGAGAGGTATGGTATGTTTGCTATTTTCCTAATTTTTCATTTTAATCAACTGGTGGGTGTCAGATGGTATCATACTACCGTTTAAATCTGCATTTCCCTGAAGATTGATAAAGTGGTACAATCACTTCATGTTTATTGACCAATTCAACTTTTTTGCTCAAGTATCTATTGGGCTCTGTTTTTTCTGATATATACATACAACGTAGAAAAATAATATATTTTGGATAAGAGTTCTTTGTTAGATATATGCATTGTAGTTATCTATTCCCGTTCTTTGACTTTTCATTCTTTTATTAGTGGTCTCTTCATGAATAGAAACTTAATTTTAATGTAGCCCAACTTATCGACTTTTCTACTGCATAGTTAGTGCTTTTGTTTCCCGTTTAAGAAAACCATTGTCTACCCCAAGGCCATGAGGATACTTTTTTAGGTGTTTCTTCTAAAACCTTCATTATTTTTCCTTTTCACATTTAAATCTACAACCTGGTCTTATACTGATTTTTGCATTTGGTATGAGGTAGGGGTCAAGATTCAGTTTTCCCCATATGTATATTCAATTGACCCAGTGTCATTTATCGAAATGACCATACTTTCAAGACTCTACTGTTGTCAATCAGGAGACCATATGCTGTGAATTTGGTTCTGTTCCATTCTGTCCCACTGGGCTATCATTATGACAAAATATTGCACTGTCTTTAGACTAATCCCCTAAGCACCTGACATTTTAAAAAATCAGTAAATAGCATCATTTAAAAACTTCATGTTCTATTTGTCACGAGAATATAAATAAAACATGTATTTACTGATCTCGTATCCAGCCAATTTGTTAAATAGATTCACTTAATTTTTATAATGATTTTCATAGATTTTAGATTTTCTATACTCCCATGTCATCTGAATAGTGAGTTTTATTTCTTCCTTTCCAATCTCTATACCTTTTTACTTTATCTTGCCTTATTGGGCTGGTTGGGACCACCAATACTAAGCTGAACATCACTGGTGATAATGAGCATTCTTTTCTTATTCCTAATCTTGAGGAAAGCCTTCAATAATTTGCCACTTAAAAAGATGATGCAGTAGATTTTAGGTAATTACTCTAACAGGGAAAGGAAGTTACGGTTTATTCCTAGTGTGCTAATCTTTATCATGAATAGGTATTAAATTTTATCAAATGCTATTCCACCTTTAATGAGATAATATAATTTTTGTTTTTTTGTTGATGTGAGAAATTATATTAATTTCTAAATGTTAAACCATCTGTGCATTCCTGGAATAAACCTCATTTGGTAATAAGACATGATTCTTTCTATGTGTCACTGATTTTGATTTGCTAATGTTTTGTTTAGAATATTTGCAATACGTTCACGAAAGATGTTGAGCTATTATTTTCATTTGTTGTAGTATCCTTGTCAGGTTTTGCCATCAAGATTATACTGGCCTTATAATCAAAGACACTATACACTATTATATATTTAAAAAGACACTCAACTGTATCTTCCCCACCAAGATGTATTTTGCTTTCACTGCTCCCCACTTCTATCATAACGTGAATTATTTTTTACTTTAAAAAATTAAGTTTTAAGTTTTTATTTATTTTTATTTTTTTACTTTTCCATTCTCTTTCATGTTTTGATACCCATAGAATGCTTCTACTCCCCTGTGCTACCTGACCTAAATTCCCTGAGATTGTTTAATACCTTTAGATTCGATTATTAGATTTTTCCCTTGCTCCAATAATCCTTATTTAGCACTTATATTACAGATTCCTAGTCACTTTATTAAGATCCATTTAGACACTAACTAGAAATAGTTCTCAAATTGCATGAGAGTCACTTCATTAAGATCCATTTAGATACTAATTAGAAATAGTTCTCATATTGCATATGAGAAAGGAATTTTGAAATTCTAGGGTTCAAAATAAAAGAAAATATTGTTAAGTAACAAATTTTATACTGTTTCAACCTTTCTACCATCTTTTAGATCATTGTTGTAAATGATTAGTTCAAAGTCATTCTAATTTTTTTCTTCTGTAAAAACCTGTAAGGTAAAGGCTGACCTGGAAAAGTCCTGCTTCACAACAGACACAAAAGTCACTTGTAGGAGGATTACAGATCTACATCTGAAAGTTAAAAAAAAACTAGGAAGCTTTTAGAGGAAAACAATGGAGTCTATCTTTGTGACTTTGGAATAAGCCAAGAGTTCCTAAATGGAAAACAATAAACACTAAATTGATCGATGTTAAAATCAAGGCACCATTAGGTGAGTAAAAAGGCAACTCACAGAATGGAAGAAAATATCTGCATGTTATATACCCTTCAAAAGACTCCAAAATAACTCTTCCTACTTGTAAGTAAAAGACAACGCATTAAACAAATGAGCAAGAGACATAAACAGGCATATCAAAGAATATACAAATGACAAATAAATATGTAAAATGATACTTTTACTAATAAAATATTAATTTAAATTATAATGCAATACTACTGTATAGCCATTAGAATTACTAAAATGAAAAAGGGAAAAATATCAACTGCTGGCAAGAATACAGACTGACCAAATATTCATACAATGGTCCAACTGACTTTTTCTGAAAACTGTTTCATAGTGCCTACTGAACATATGTATATCCTATAACATAGTGATTCCACACCTAGATATAAAGCTAAGACAAGCATGTCCATAAGCTCACCAAAAGACATGCAGAAAATGGTAAATGCAGGTTTCTTCGTAACAGCTGATGTTCATAAACAAAAGAACACCAATTGTGCTCCTTTCCTCCTGGGGGCCCAGTGTGCAATGGCTGCAAACACCTGCCTCACTGGTAGTGTACACAGCCTGTTGCTTGTATAGGTTGGCCTAAGAAACCTTAGAGACAGCCCTTTCCAATGTACATTCATGTCTCTGATCTCCTGCTGTCCCCCATCTAGGCTTTGGAGAGGTATTACGCAAGGTGTCTTTGGAAAGCCCCCAGGGCACAGTGGCCAGGCTTCACAGTGGCCAAGTCATCATGTCCATCCACACAAATCTGCAAAATAAGGAGCATGCAACTAAGGCGCCAAGCAGGGCCAAGTTCAAGGTCCCTGACTGCCCAAAGATCCACATCTCAAAGTGGGGCTTTATCAAATTTAATGTGGATAAATTTGAAGACATGGAGGCTGAGAAGTGACTCATCCCAGATGGCTGTGAGGTCAAATACATCCCAAAATGTGGCTCCCGGACAAGTGGTAAGCACTACATCCAAGAGGGCGTTCACTGTAATGTACCCTTACTCATGCTCACCAATAAATCATACTCCCTGTCCAAAAAAAGAACCAATCTAACAATCTACAACTATATGAAATGAGTGAATCTTATCATATTATATTGAATCAAAGAAAGTCTAGACAGAAAATGTATATATTATATGCTTCTATTTACATAAAGTTCCAAAATATATATGTATATATACATACATATACATATACACATACATGTATGCTGTTAGAAGTCAGTGTAGTGGTTAGAGCAGTTACCCTTGGCAAAGTAAGGAATAGGAAGGGGTAGGTACTGACAAAAAGGGACCACAAATACTGGTAACATTCTACATCCTGATCTAGACACTGGCGACATAATTTTGTCCATATTGTAAAAATATAGAGAGCCTGTGCATTTGGATTTTTCTGCATTTTACAGTTTTTTAAAAGTTTAAATGAAAAGTCGTGTTTTTACATACCTTTGAAGAGGAATCAGGATCCTTTCCATTAAGAAGACCTAATACTTGATTAAGACATGAAGAAAAGTGCTCATATCTAGGTTTAAAATAAAAATATACATCAAATGATAATTATAAAATTCATACATCAAAAGGGATTTATCTATAAGATAAACATAAAATTTATGTGTATTTTCTTTCATCTATTTATTTGGGCTTCTAACATAGAACACACTCTTGTAAAGTTTACACTTAAAACTTGTCATATATCTTACAATTATGATATACATAAATTGGCTCTGTCATTTATTAAAACAGTTATTCATGTGGCAATAAATAAATCATTAAAATTTTCAGTGCCTCAATTGCTGTATTTTTTTAAGACTGTGTTCACTTTATGTAAAAATTCAAAGGACATAAGAATATCCTAATAAATTATACAGCTACTTTTTATAAAGTACCTAAAATTGCCAGGCATTAAATTAGTCTCTGCAAATAAAGAAGGGGCAGCAACTCATGTTACACAACTCCAAGAAGTATTGATTATACTCCATGTGACTGATGTATCCTAGATTTGGGAGATGGTGCCCGGACAGGGAGATCATAGTCTGAAGATGAAGGAGAAGGACAGAAAGAGATAATACAAGGTAACATAAAATACAATGATATCATGGAGGAATGTATGGGACACTATGGAACAAAGAATATTGTCTCAATATTAAACCCAGACTTGAGTCTTAAAAACAAAATATAAAGAAGAAAGCATTCTAGTCTTCCAGAGGGAAAACTCTAGAGGAAATAGCACATGGATACATGAAAGGGCATTTCTAGTGAGCTGAAGTTCTATTTATTGTCTGATATGATTAGACAAAAAAACAAAATGTATGAAGAAATAAAGTTGAGAGGTTGTTAGGGAACTTTTGAAGGGCTATACTGAAAATCTGGATATTCACCTTGAATGCAATGGTAGGTCAAAGATTTTAAAAGGGACATCTGGTTGAAGAAAAAGTTTTGAGCATATTTATAAAGGGGAAGGATCAATTGAATAGGAGGCCCTGAAGAGAGAGGAGCAACAGCTTCAGAAAAGACAAAATGAGACAATCCACAGAGTAACAGTACATATTTATGAGTGAAACAGGATGAAACTAAGAATTTGGTATAAACATAGGTAAGTTTGTCAAGTGGCAAGGATTTGGGGGAGCTCCAATCAAATGGGGCTTGATTTAGATATTTTTTTTTTCTCTGTGAAACAAAGATAAGGTCATCTTCTGCATAAAAGGCAGCAAGAGAAAAATAAAAAATTTCAAAGACCAGTCGGGCCAGCAGCTCACGCCTGTAATCCCAGCACTTTGGAAGGCTGAAGCGAATGGATCGCTTGAGGTCAGGAGTTCAAGACCAGCCTGGCCAACATGGTGAAACCCCTTCTCTACTAAAAATACAAAAATTAGCTGGGCATGGTGATGTGTGCCTGTAATCCCAGCTACGTGGGAGGCAAGAAAATCACTTGAACCCAGGAGGCGGAGGTTGCAGTGAGCCAGGATCACACCACTGCATTCCAGCCTGGGCAATAGAGTGAGACTCTGTCTCTAAATAAATAAATTTGAAGACCCATTGTAGGAAACGAGAAAGCTGACAAGTAAATATAAGAGGTCTGGCCCAGGTAAAGTTGTGTGATTTTCTCAAGCTCTAATTAGTAACCATGCAGTAAGTTTGACTTTGGAAGAGATTCAGGACTGGGTTATTGTTCAATGGCATACCAGACAAACAAGAGGAGTTGCCAGAGGTAATTCTTGGGTTCTATGATGGATAGAGTATAAAATAGATAATAGAACTGAGAGATTTGCAGAAGAAATGATTAAGCAACTTCTTATTTATGCTAAACTGGATTATCTTTTAGTCTTCTAGAAGAGGTTTATTCAAAAGAATTTTTCTGTTTACTATGAAGATGCTGAATAAGCACTCTCTGGTGGCTAGAATAGATATACATGGATATTGGGAAAATCTCACAACAGATGAAGAGAAGGAAGGCATTCTGGAAGAAAAAGCTCACCTATCTAGAGGTTCTTAAGAGAAGAAAAAGTGGAATGCTAAAGTGAATGCTTCTTAGTCTTGCAAAAATCAGCTGAGCCGTATGAACAGTGGTCCAGCTTGCCCTAGTGCTTAGCTTTTATTAAATAAAACTGTTAGATTCTATGTTTCTTAAACATCAGGGACTGTGTCTTCACAGCCTGTTGCTGCTAAGTGCCTGATCATAGGTAGGGCTCAATAAATGTTTTCTTGTATGTGAAACTCTTTGAAACAATTTCAATTATTTCCTAATTTAGGATGACAAAGCAGCATAGGCCCCAGCAAAATTTAACTTAGAATGTAAAAAGGCCACAGGCTCGTTGGAAAACAATTACTACCTGATCTTAAAACATAAATGATCATATGAAATATACTGAGATAGAAAGGACATATGAACACGTGTTCCTATTTTACCTATGAAAAGAGGCACACACCAAAGGAAACATTATCCATTTTATACAAAATTAAAGACACAAACATAATGACATCAATGTTTCAACACTATGTTTCATTTATTTATAATTTATGTAGAAATATTTTATTGTCCCTATAATAAAATATTCTTTCAAATAATCATAATGCTGCTTAAGTTTTAAAACTGGTTTTAAAATAAATTAGCCAAGATGTCTATATTTTGGAGAATGGCACAACCCTATTGATCTAAAGCAAAGACTGAAATACACACATAGACAATGACTTTGTTATACTTTCCATTTCAGTATAGGAAAGAAAAAAGAGTGTGAGTAAAGCACATCAAAACATTTTCGTCCAGTAGACTCCAAGTCAGTAGACTCCAAGTTTACTATATCTTAAGAAGACAATTTCATTTATAACCAACACGTCTTGATTAAAAAAAAAAAAAGTTCTAAAATTGACTGAAGTGAGTCATACCTGGTGAGATAATCAGCAATTTTAGGATTCTTAAGGAGATCCACCAGTAGGTCAACTGAATACTTTCTAGTTAGAGTGCCATCACCGTTTATGAGAATATTAAATATTAGTTGAAAAGTCTGATGAATATTTCGACCATGGAATAGCTTAAGGACAAATTAGAAAAGCATATTACACAAAAAATTAAGTTGACACCATCCTAAAAGGTAAAAATAAAAAAGTCTCAATGACTTTTAAAATATAAGACTAGAAACTTCAGAATAAATTTAAAAAATCGTATTTACCTTTTCCCCCACCTCTTCATTTAATGTCAAACTGGATAATATTGAAAGTGCAAACACAACCACAGTTAAACTGCTATGGGCCAACAAGGTGATAAGAGTTCGATAAAAAGATTTCACATTACTCTGAGGAAAAAAACGTTAAAAAATAAATTAGAATTATAAATTTTATATTTTGGTTTAAAAAGTATATCCTGCACAGAGTGGGCAAACTTTTTTAAACATCATTATCAACTCTATTAAATGATTCTTGCATTTAAAAGATAAATGTTTTACAGGAGACATTTAGATCAGAGATAAATTTAAATGCAAAAATTGATATAAACAGAGTACCCAGAGGAAAAAAAACTTTGGTAAATGTGTGCAAATGAGTGGGAGATAAATATTTCCATAGTTCTGTCACCTTAGAATAAATAATTCAATGATGGTAAATCAGGGTGTCAGTTCTAACAAAGCGATACATGCAGAGCGGAACAAAAGAGCTACCTTAAATACTGCAGGAAAAGTTGTTTAGCATTTGTGTTAACAAAAGAACTGTAATGAGGAACTCATAATTGTGGTGGAAGCAAAAAAATATTCAGCAAATTTAAGAATTTGTTTTACATTACACACCGTGGAGCAGCAATTAACTTTGCCATATTTGCTGATTATCATTTAGATTTAAGAGATTACAGGTGTGAGCGAGATGGGTCCTTTCTATATTGCTGACAGTCGTATAGATAGACACAATCTTGGTGAAGAACAGTTTCTACACATGGAACTATGAGCAAATGTTTATTCTTCCTTATATTTAAGTGTTTCCTAAATATGAACTTTTTTTTTCAATTCAGAAATTGAAAAACACACACTATACATACATGTGCATGCACACACACACACACACACACACACACACACACACAGTAACTCCACCTACAAAGTAGGACCAGGGTAGAAAAATGTAGCACTTGAACAAGTGAGATATTAAATTTAAAATCAAACAGGTAATGCCCAATAGCACAGCAGGGAAATTGTTCACAAAGCACCTTAAAGAATTACTAACCTGCTTGATTTAATATACCTCTTTTTTTTTAGGATGGAGTCTTACTCCGTCACCAGGTTGGAGTGCAGTGGCGCGATCTCGGTTCACTGCAACCTCCACCTCCCGGGTTCAAGCGATTCTGCTGCCTCAGCTTCCCGAGTAGCTAGGACTACAGATGTGTGCCACCATGCCTGGCTAATTTTTTTTATTTTGGTAGAGATGGGGTTCACGATGTTGGCCAAGATGGTCTCGATCTCCTGACCTTGTGATCCGCCCACCTCGGCTTCCCAACGTGCTGGGATTACAGGCGTAAGCCACCGTGACCGGCCGATTTAATATACTTCTAAAAGTGATTCAGTTAAATTCATTTGCGTGTCTTCACTTATCACAAGTACTGTTGGTTCACACTGAGCACTTAACTCATGAATCTTTCTGTTGGAGTTGCCATTGATTTTGTGGAAATACAAGACTGAGATAAATGGGACTGCCAGTGATGTGCCTCCCTTCTAAGAGCACAAACTAATTTAGTAATTCTTGTACTACTCAATGTATTTTGGGATGCCATGCTAAGGAAAACTTAAGTATTTGCATTAACCCTTAACACTCAATCTTCAATACAACACACAGGAAGGCTGAAGTGCTTCAAGTTATTTATATGTCAGTATGACTCTTAATTTTGATGGGTCAGCCAGTAAGACACAGAATCCTTGTTCAAATTTGTTTTAAAGAAAAAGATAAATACAATTTTCTTTAAGCAGAGACTCTACCATAAAACAAGAAAATTAAAAAGAAATAAACTTCTTACCAATGTCTTTATGTGTGTTTGAACAGAAAGATTGTGCCGACAAAGATTTGCCAATAATCCTAGACAAGGCATTTTTAACTCATCTTCAGAAGATTGACTGTTGTTTTACATTGGTGTTTTGTTTAAAGAAAAAAACAGTAAAAGAAAAAAAGCATTAACATCATTCTAAGTCAAAATGACATAGTTAAGTTTATACTTTTCAATTCCTTTTTACATCCCAAAAAAAAAAATCTAATTAACATGAGAAGCCAGGGAAACTCTAAATAGTATTGATCATTTATCTCTTGTTTTAAAACCAAATTACCCTATTCAATTCCATCATGAAAACCTGGAAATAACTGTCAGTGTGGACCACGTGCTGTTTCATCAGTATATTTTCCCACAAGAATAACTACACAATTTTCAGTTTCAGCAATTTTTTTCTGGCGAAATCAATTCAGTCCATAAATTTTTCTTACGAAAATTAAAGCTGCTTTACAATTTTTTTTCATTTTTACATTTTTTCACCAATGAATGAGGTCACATACTTTTACAACTTTTGATCCTTAAAATCATCTGGGCAGAACAAGTAAGAATCGGAGTCTCACTCAGTTTACATAGTTAGAAAATGTTATCTAAGAAAATTGATCTACCACATGGTTATAGTTTAAAAATAAACAAATAGACTATTTGATTTTATGTTTGATTGCATACTCACATGTGATCTATCAGGAAGGTAATTAATTCATCTATATTGGCACCAGAATAGAAAATTTTGACATTATATGTTAACTTCTGTAGAAGTTGAATGCACTGAGAATAAGAAAATAGTTATAAATATAAACATATAAAAACATCGCCTGCTTAAAATAATGGACTATCAGACACATTCTGAGCATGTCCTTTTCCATTTCCTAAAACACTTTTTTTAAAAAACACATATAAAGTAATGCAAGAACTTTAGGGCTCTTCTCTCAATTCACACATTTCTATGTATTCTGTCTCAGAACATGGTTATCAACCTTGTTCACTTAGTCATCTTAAACTTGAATGCAGGTTGAAACATATGTAGTCCATCAATTAGAAGATACACTTCTTCACATTTTATCATCTCCAAAACCGCATGTCAATTTAATTTGTGATGTTTTTCTTTCTTACAATTGATGACATTTTAGAGTCAATGAAATATGAAGAGCTTTGAATCTATATTAAATAAACTATATCTATAGCTTTAATTTTTGTAGAACGTTTCCTCCACAGATGAGACTAGATGCCAACTCACATTACAATTTTAATATAAATAGCTTATGTCTCAAAACACAGACATCTGTGTTTATAAGTCAAAGCAGTTATAATGTAGATTTGTTTTTCTTCAATAATGGTGCTAGAAATGGATAAGCTCCTCTTCTCTAGAAATATTTAAATTGTAGTATGTGTGCAACCAGCTTTTAATCAGATGAACTGCGCCTAATTACGCAGTATTTATTACATAGCACATATACACTGTAAGTCAGCAGTTTATGACAGAAACTATCAATTTTGATCTGACAATAAGGAAAGGGGAATATACTGTGTGGGTGTGTATACCTGCAAAAACACCGAATCAGTGTGGCTGCTCCGACAAACCACTCCCGCCAGCACACTATTCAGATTGTATGTATTCTGAAGACAATCTCTGGTTTCATTGTCTACAGCTGTAAGTTAAAATAAAATAGCACAAAATATATCATTTTCTTATAAGGTTTTTACTGATAATTCATACAGAATTTATTTCATATGAATTTATCATTAAAAAAGGTATGATATGGCTATTTTCTTTTCTATAACCCTCCAATTCATAAATTCAAATGATTTCTCTATGTAAAATAAACTTTACACATTTGTAGCAAGCTTTGTCTTTGATACTAATTTATTTTAGTATCAATTAAAATCTCTTACTTTGAATATTAAAAGATTGTCACTTTATGGTATATAACCAAATGGAATACTATTTGGTTATATAAAAGAATGTATGTCATTTGCAGCAACATGGGTGGAACTGAAGGCCATTATGTTAAGTGAAATAAGCCAGACACAGAAAGAAAAATATTGCATGTATTCATTCATGTGCAGGAGCTAAAAGAGTTGATCTCATGGAAATGGAAAATGACAGTTACCAGAGGCTGGGAAGAATATGGGTGAGTGTGTGGTGATGGCAAGGGTGAGGAGGGGGAGCCGTTAGTGGGGGAGATGAAGACAGATTGGTTAATGGATATAAGCACACAATCAGATGGAATAAGTTCTAATGTTTGATAGTAGAGTAAGGTGACTATAGTTAACAATGTATTGTATATTTCAAAATAGTTACAAGTGAAGACTTGAAATGTTCTAAATACATAGAAATGATAAATCCTTGTTTGTGATGGATATCCTAAATACCCTGAATTGACCATCACATACTCGATGCAGGTAACAAAATATCGTACGTACCCCATAAGTTTGTATAAATATTATGTATCTGTGAAAAAATTTAAAAAGATTATCATTTCAATTTTTCTGTAAACCCCAAATGCTTCTAAAGTATAAATGTTGGAAGTGACTGGCATATTCATTCAAACTGTTGGTGGATGTTAGAAGTGGAAGAATCTTTTTGGAAAGCAATTTAGTAATGGTTATCAAATTTTAGAATGATCTAGAAACTCTAAAGGAATTTAACAGAAACACACTAATATTTGAGCAAAATTACACAGAATGTTCACTGCACTATTGATTCCAATACCAAAACTTAAAGAACTTTGAGTGTCCACTATTAAGGGAATAGTTGAATAAATTACAGTACCCTGTAATTATGGCACTAGGCAGCTATTAAAGATACCGATATGGAAAGAAACATCTGGTGCTCCGCAACACCATTTGTGCTGAAAACAACCAATTAAAGATTCAAAACTATTGTTTTGTTACAGCATAGAAAAATATCTGCAAAGAAACATATCAAGCCATGAAATGAGATTATATCCCCAAAGCTGAAAAGATGAGGGCTGGTGGTAATGGGTACAGGCTAATTCCATTTTACTCTGTCTGGGCTGTCTAATTTGGCAGCCACTAGCCTTCATGTGGCTATTCAAATTGAGATTAATTAAAATTAAAGATTCAGTTCCTTAGTCCATTACCCACACTTCAAATGTTTAATAGCTCCATGTGGCTAGTGGCTGCTATACTGGATAACAGTTTTAAAACCATTCTGTCACTGAAGAAAATTCTATTGGACAATGCTGCTCTGTGTTAATACTTCTGGATCACTAGAATTTTTTAAACTATGCATATATTATTATTATAATCACACAAAGAAATATCCCTACTGCCCTGGCCCAAACTGGGAAAAAGTGACCACTAAATGAACATTCAAAAACCAGGCCGGGCGCGGTGGCTCACGCCTATAATCCCAGCACTTTGGGAGGCCAAGGTGGAACACAAGGTCAGGAGATCGAGACCATCCTGGCAAACACAGTGAAACCCCGTCTCTACTAAAAATACAAAAAATTAGCCAGGTGTGGTGGCGGGTGCCTGTAGTCCCAGCTACTCGGAAGACTAAGGCAGGAGAATGGTGTGAACCTGGGAGGCGGAGCTTGCAGTGAGCAGAGATCGCGCCACTGCACTCCAGCCTGGGCAACAGAGCGAGACTCTGTCTTAAAAAAAAACCCAATTATCAGTACTTTTACCTTTAGTTCTAAATTCAGTGTAATCTATTACAGAAGATGATTCTTTGATCAGTAGCTATGACTTTCTAGTGGTGTATTTAATACTGACATTATGTGTGGGGTTTTGTTTTTTATTTCGAAAGTAGTCCAGTATTTCCCAAAGTGCATTCTTCTCTGTAGAACACTGAACCTTTCACATACTTCAGATTCCTTGGTCCAATATTTTTAGAAATGCTGCATAAAATATTTCCCGCTTTCAAAAGATTCACAATGAGCATTAGATTGAGAAGTCTTTGAAGGTGAATCATTCTTTAAGAGATTCTGTAACTAAGCCTGCACTTTAAAATATTGTTCATACATCTTCCAAAAACTAAAAAAGAGAAATTAAATGCATTACCTAGTTGAGACAACAAACCAATAATACTTAAGATCAGTGAAGCACTTATGTTGGGGTCTTCAAGTAGCTCTACAAGGCAACTCAAGCATTCACTTGTTAATATTTGATTTGATGTAAATAGTCGTGTGAGTTTCTGTCCAGAAATTACCTATAAAATAGTAATCAAAATGTGTTGGTTAAGAGATGGCAATTTTTATCTCTTCTCCATTTCAGATGAACTCAGTTCCTTCAAAGTGCCACTGCTACCTTCCCAATTTAAAAATTTCACACATGTTGTGAAAAATTCACCCCTGCCTAGATTACCTATCAATTCCCTAATCCCTCCCTCACTAGCTAAAGTAATCATTTGGATCTCAGTCTAAAATAATTTCCACCAGGAAGCTTTTCTTAGCTTCTTATACTATCTCAGTTAGGTCTGCCTATTATACTACCCTACAGTACATTATATTTCTATTTCCTAAGTTAGCAAACTTTTGAGTTCCTGGCAATATTTCTCCTTCACACTACATGGAACATGCAATGAAGGCATAGCCTACAAATCTGCACTCTACTACCAATATATTTACTTTGCAAATAAATTCTAGTACATTCTACTCACTTTGAGGGAGAAAAATGAAAAATGAAGCCCAAAGGGTAGCTATGTGATTATTCCTTCTGCTCCTTTCCAAAGACAATAGGTGAGCTCAGAAGTTAAGGGAGTACAAAGAAGGAAGTGAAAAGTGAATCTTTTTTGAAGTAGCAGGCAAAGCATTGAAAAATTTTATTTCTGATTATTCCATTTTTTTTTTACTTTCTTGTAATCTGTAAGCCACATACATGCATGCACAGACACACACAAACACACACACACACACACACACACAGAGTGAGAGAGAAGAGAGGAGGTAAAGCTGGAACTGAAGGCCAAAAGCAGTTGTCACAAAGCATGAATTTTCAACACACTTTAGAGATGTATTTATTATAAAGCGTATCTTTTCTACAAAGATGGAAAAACCATTAGCTACCTTAGAATAAGACTAAATCTGTCCTGAATACTTATTTTAATAAGATCAAGCCTAAGCAGGCTGCTTTAGCATCCCTCTAAACTTTCCTTTCTGTATCCTCCCTTTATTCTCTCACCCACATCAGTTTTTCTTCTAAAGCTTTGCTGATAAAAGTTTCACATTATCTGTTCCCAGGGAGTGTTTTAACATTACTAAAGTAAAAGTCTATAAGAGAAAAAATAAGTCCAAATATGAAAGTACAGACACCAGTAACAGATATTCTGGGGTAGGAAATACTCTGGGCATTACCCTGTTGCTTATATATAAATCTAGCTCTCCAGAGTCAGACATTTTCTGTTTTAAAAATGATTCTCTACAGGATTGGTCCTGTATCTCAATGACATAAATTGTCTAACATGTAATAATTAGATGTACTAGGTAAAATAAAAATTGCTTTACAAGTTTTTCCCTTTACTCATATACACTGAATGTCTTAATACAAAGATAATTTATTTTAAAAATAACTAATACTTATATAGCGCTTATCTTGGCCTAGGCATCGATCTAGGCACTTAACATATGTGAACTCTTTTCATCTTCATAATAACTCTATAAAGTAGGTACCACTATTTTGTTTTGCAGATGAGTAAACTGAGGCACACACTGATAGTAAAGAAGCACAACTGGAATTCATACCCAAGCAGCTTGGTTCCTGAATTCATGCTTTTAATCACTACACAAAATTAGTGCTATGAAATACCATCATTAAAAAACAGATTAGCTCAGCTTTGCCAGTCATCAAACATTCAAAGCCTACACTCTGCATGGAGCTATAAAAAAGGGTGGGAGAAGTAGAGAAGAATGAATAATCTCCTTTCACATGATACCTATCTCTCTCTGCATACTCAGATCTCACACTCATGAAGTCTGCACAAAGACATTCACCATTAAAAATACAAATACTGTCAACCAAAATGGTTAAAGTTAAGAAATATGAAAACATCAAGGATTGGTGTGGATGAGTGATGGCAAATTTCACATATTGCTAGTGGGAAGGCGAAATGGCCTATTTCAGAAAACTGTTTGACAGTTTCAACTAAAACAGAACACAGGCCTTCTCAATGCTCTAACAATTCTACTCCTAAGTATATAAATGTGTGCATATATCCCCAAAAATGTATGAAATGTTTACAACAGCTTTATTCATAATTCCACCCAGAAATGTAAACAACCCAAATGCCTATCAACAGGCAAGTGTATGTAAACTGTAGTACACTTATACAATATAACTCTACACAGCAATAATAATAAAAAAGAAATGAAGTAGTGGTACCTGTGCAACATGAATTTCACAGATTATATTGAGTGCAAAAGGCCAGACACCAGAGTACATACTGTATGAGTCTACTTACCTGAACCTATGTGAAGGGGCAATGAAGAAACCCTATGGGGCTAGAAATATTCTATATCATGATACAGGTGGTAGCTACTACTCTACCTATATGTTAGCTACCAATATGGTAGCTACGGTACCTATATATTAAAAACTATCAAACTCTTCACTTAAGATTAATGCACTTTATGCTCTGTATGTATGTTATCCCTTAATTACAAAAAGTCTTTTGTAGTAGTAACCTGAAGCCAGTGCTCGTCATACCTTTGCAACAATGGTAGAAGAGTTTTCTGTAAACCCCTTCAAAGTTTAGGAATACAGTAAAGGCCCCATCCCATATTTTGTTTAAGTCTCTCTCTTTTTTTGAGACGGAGTCTCGCTCTGTCACCCATGTTGGAGTGTTGCAGTGTTGGAGTGCAGTGGTGCGATGTCGACTCACTGCAACCTCAGCCTCCTGAGTTCAAGCGATTCTCCTGCCTTAGCCTCCCGAGTAGCTGGGACAACAGAGAGACGCCACGCCCATATAATTTTTTTATTTTTAGTAGAGATGGGGTTTCGCCATGTTGGCCAGGCTGGTCTCAAACTCCTGACCTCAGGTGATCCGCCCGCCTCGGCCTCCCAAAGTGTTGGGATTACAGGTGTGAGCCACTGTGCCTGGCCTTAAATCTCTTTCAATGCACAACCTACCTGTTTATTCAAAGAAAGGTAATGTTTCAGAACAGCATACAAAATCCTTAACTCCCAATTTTTAAAATAAACTGACGCCCCTGCTTATTCTGCGGCTTCTGGAATCTATGCTAATTCAGAAGCAAAGCCTTAAGCATTTAATAGCTAACATCTTAATTATTAGGTTTGCAAATACTTCTTAAGTAACGAATGAAAAAGAGAAAACAAATATACTTAGGAGATGGGCACCTGAAGTAGGGAGAAGAGGAGCACCAGTGAAGCTCAAGAAAAGACAGACACATTTAATACCACAGCAGATTCACTAACACCTGCTGTTGCTCTACTACTTGAAATCATTTTTTTCTGTAATATTTTACAAATCTTTGGCACATTAGTCTTTTGTCATAGGGTTAATATAACAAATACAATATATTTTAAAATTATGTTCAATTCTATCTTAACAGAAGAAAGCTGTGACACAGAGAGTTAAAATAAGCCTTAACTCAGCTTTAAAAAAATTAAACTGAGGTCAATGTTAGTTTGAATTCCGTAAATGCAAAACAAATGACAGCAGAAGATTAAGATCCTAAAACAAATGGTATCGTCTGAACACATATCACTAGAACAGAAAAAAAGGCAATTCAGCATTCTAGGATTAAAAAACTGTGAGCAATGTATTTTGGTAAAGAAAAAGGATTACGCTTACTAAGAAGGGGAACTGCTTCTTAAGGCTGAAGTAATGTTTTTCAAGTTTGAGTTCAACCCGAGTTCAAATAAGAGCAGGAAGCAACAAATTCAATTATAGATTACCGAAGAGCAAAACCAAGTTTTAATCATGACTTTCCGTCACTGAGAATAGCTGTGTATTGAGGGCTTGGTTTCGTAGAAAAACCAAAACCAGAAGCAAAGGAAAAGATAAAGCTCCGAGCTTTTTCCGTTACCTACTCGAAACACAGCCTAAACTTCCCAACCTTTTGCCCCACTCCCACTTTTCCTAGAGCCTTCAGTGGGCGCTCTTGCCTCTCGCTGCGGCCAGCGGAACCCCGACACTCACTCGCCTTTACCAGTACGAAAAGACAACAGACGGATCGAAGGACCGTCCTTTCTTTCCCAGGCTGGGGCCGCCACTCCTCGGACTCACTGTGAACTAAGAATTACTAGGGGAGCCCCATCTGTCCTCCACCCCAGAGCCTCTCACCTCCAAGTGCCGCAAAAGCTGAGTGGCGTTCGCCTCTGACTTCACGGCTTTGTACTGACTGATAGTCAGGAGCAAGGACTTCAAGCAGGCAGTAGAGTCCATCGCACCGGCCGCGGCCTGGCTTGGGGACCACCACCTCCCAGCCTGCTCCGGCCTTTAGCTTTCGCCGCGCTTTTTTTGATTTTTTTTTTTTTTTTTTTTCGGTCCCACCCCCTCGCTCCCAGAAGCTTCCGGATCCGGTCGGGCTCCGGAAGAACCTAGGCACTCTGGTGGACCGTTCTCGGTGACGGCCGGGGTGGGCCAGGGGTCGAAGTGTTGTGTGGGTCCGGGACGGGGGTTGGGAGCTGCCCCTGCTAACCCACCCTCGTCTGAGAGGCCGCGAGGTTTCGGCTTGAGATCCCGTGAAAGCGAGAAATCTCGCGATTTCTCGGGAGAGGAATCGGTTAGGCGAAGGGGTTTCCTCGTTCAGCTGTGCGCTCTGTTTTCCTGCGCTTCCTCGTCCTTCATGCTGGATGGCCAGTTTTTCCTTTGTGCGTCATCCTCTACCTGAGAAAGGGTCGCTTGCCCCTAGTCTAGACACGGTGAGGAGCTCCGAGGAGAAGAATCTTTGGGCCCTAGATTTTGAGGCGGCCTGGGAGGGGCCTCGTTTTTAAATCTCTCCTACACCCGCGCCTTCTGCCCGGGGATGGTAGTTTCTCAGAGTCAACCTATGGACGTTGGCATTATGTGGCAAATTAGTCATGCCCTGACCATAGTATTTGTCACATTTATTCGAGAAGGCTACCTCCTGCTGACCCTGGGCCAGGTACTGCTCCGGAGGGTGTTTTCGTTAGCGTCAGTTTTTGTAAGTGAAGGTGTCTCTTTCTTTCTGGCGTGATTGATTGTTTTATAATTCTCAATGTCTACGAAAATGGCACTATTATTTGCGTTTTTTTGATCGGAGATAACTTAATATTATTGCATGTGTATATAATGAAGCGAATCAGTTACTGGTTTTGGAGGGTTTTGCTTAATATTTCCTGACGTCGAATAAAGCTTTAAAAACCGGGATGTAGAAATTGTAAGAACCGGGTACATTTCCATTTAATTAAATCGTTTTTTAGAAATCATGTTTTTTCACTTCAGAAAGCATTTTTTGAATTACTAGATTTTTGAAGACAGGTTTGGTGTTTTGGTTTTGTTTTTTACAAAAGTTTAAAACGAAATCTGAAAGGTAAAAATGATTTAACCAGTTGGGACTTTCATGTAAAAATCTTTGGGTAGCTTATGTGTTCATTCATGCTTTCATTCATTCCGTAGACAATTATAGAGCGTGTAACATGGCTTAGAAACTGCCGGTCAGGGCACAGAGATAAAGATAGTATTCCCTGCTGCGAGGGAACTGTCTAGTAAGGGAAACATAGAAAAAAGTATTTTTGAAATTCACCACATAAATGCAAGGCACCATGCAGTAACATGCAGCAATGGTAAAGAGTAGAGAGCCAGGTTGCTTACAGATTCTAGCTCCGCCTTTGACGCTGTGACTCTAGGCAAGCTCTCACTACTTCAGAATCTTCTTTAGGTAAAATCTGGCCAAGAGAAATACCTGTTTCGTAGGACTGTTCATTCATTGAGAATCTACAAAGTGCTAAGCACTTTTCTAGACACAATAGATTCAGTGAGTAAAACAAAAATACTACTGGCATGCAACTTACATTCTGGTAGGGAACCAAATAATAAGCACAATAAATAAGGAAAATGATATAAAGAGGAAAATAGACGTTATTACTCTAGAATAATGTTGGTAATTGATAAGGGAAATGGGGAGGTCAGGATAGACCTCATTAAGAAAGCAACATCTGGGGAAGTGCTTCAAGGAGTTGAGAAAGGGAGCCGTATTCTGTGGGAAAACGTTTTTAAACAGGAAATGGCAGAGAAAGACCCTAGAGTGGGTTACTGTGTGCCAGGAACAACAGGGATGCCATGTGGCTAGTGTAGAAAGAAGGAGGAGGAGAGGAGTAGAGATGAGGTCCTGTACAGTCTTGGAGATGGTTAAAAAATGAATTAATATAAAGTGTCAGCTATCATCTGGCATAATTAAGTTCTCAGTGTTACAGTCAGTGGCTCATTGGCAAATGAAATGATCAGAGTTTGATAGTGTTAGACTTTTCATCTGTACTGACAAGAGTGTCAGCACCGTCCGCATTCAGAACCCCAGGGTAATGCTCAAAGTTGCCTGCTATCAGTGCCATCTTTGTTGGATTTTGACTTAAGCAGTCATACAAATTTTGCATTCTCTTCTGTATTTAATATCAATGTCTTTCTCAAAAAATCTTCACCAAAATTGATGTTGTAAGTTTAGTAAGATGTACTGTTTCTAGCTGTGATAAGTCTTGACATTTTTAATCAGAGATATTTGCATATCCTAATTTGAAAAACACTGATCCATACTTTTAGGCCTCAAAAAGGGAAGAAAAGGAAGAGGAGGCCAGGAGCAGTGGCTCACGCCTTTAATTTCCAGCTTTTTCGGAGGTTGAGGCAGAAAGACCTTGAGCCCAGGAGTTGGAGACTAGCCTAGGCAACATAGTGAATCCCCATCTCTACAAAAAATGAAAAAATTAGCTGGGCATGGTTGTGCTCAGTTGTAGTCCTGGCTACTCTGGAGGCTGAGGTTGGGGGATCGCTTGAGGCTGCAGTGAGCTGTGATTGTGCCACTGCACTGTAGCCTGGGTGGCAGAGTGAGACCCTGTCAAACAAAACAAAACAAAACAGGTGAGTCTAGGTCCCGATGACCAAAGGCCTTAGTATCCTTAAACTTGGACTCCATCCTGAAGTCCATGGCAATCTCTGATTTTAAACTGGCACCTTGTCTAGTCAGGTTTGTTTTTAGGTTGATTACTCTGGCAGCTAAATGAAATATGGTTTTGGGGATAAGACTGGAAAGAGGGACACTAATTTTCTGGAGCTTTCTAAAGGATAACCAAGATAATTGAGGTGGAGATAGAAAAGAGGTGACAAATTTGAGAAATATATATGAGGTAAAATAGGTAGGATTTGGTGACTGATACTCGATATGAGGAGTGAAGAGAGGGATGAGTCTAGCAGATACTAAGTTTTTAGGTTGGATGAATGAGAAGATACAGATACCGCTGAGTTAATTAATAGAAAGTATTAAGGGTATGCCACGCGTGTGGCTCATGCCTTTTATCCCAGCGCTTTGGGAGGCTGAGGCAGGAGGATATCTTGAGCCCAGGAGTTCAAGACCAGCTTGGGCAATATGGTAAAACCCCATCTCTACTAAAAATAACAAAAAATTAGCTGGGTATGGGTGGTGCATGCCTGTAGTCCCAGCTACTCAGGAGGCAATTGTTTGAGGAACGCCTGAACCTGGGAAGTCAAGGCTACAGTGAGCCATGTTTGCCCCACTGCACTCCAGCCTGGGCAATGTGGGCAACAATAACAAAGAAAAGTATTCAGGATATATTTTATATTCAATGAAATGTTATATAGTTTGTCATACTGTCTTGTTTGATTCTTACTATGTTTATTTCTCACTACGTTTATCCTGAGATTGGTTTACATAGACTTTCTACCTATATATCATCTGCAAATAGTTACCTCACCTCTTCCAGTATTTGCTGTCTTACATTATTGCATTAGTGTAAGCTCCAACATATGGAAAATCATGATAACTTTGAACATTTTTGTTATATTACTTAATTTAATGAGAATGAACAGTGTTTTAACACTTAGTATAATTTGTGGCTTTTCTCATGTTTAAGAGATTGGTTTTATATCTGTTTCATTCTAAAAAATGTCTGCCAAAATTACCTAGTTTTCACATTTATATATTTTATTTTCACTTTAAAATTATAACACAGTGGATTATGTTGCCTTTTTGTTCTTGGGGTAATAATAGTTTACACTTATTGAGCATTTACCATGTGCCAAGCACTATTTTAAGGAGTTTCTACTTACCTATCTAATCTTTATGTAACAACCGCATGCTGTAATGATCGCCATGCTACAGACGAAAAAACTAAGACAGAGGAAGGGGAAGTAATTTGCCTAAGGTCACGCAGACAGTAGTAACAATCCTGTTTTCTATGCTTCAGGCTTTGATTTGCTGGTATTTTATTCAGGATTTTATTACATACCTGTTTATAAGTGAGCATTTTCAGTAATATTTTTCTTTATTCTCACATCAAATTTGGGTTATATGTTGCCTTTGAAAAAGATATTAGAAGTGCTTCATCTTTTTTATGCTGTGGGATAATAAGAATCATAGAAATTATCTGATCCTTATAGGCTGTACACAGCTGGTCTGTAAAATAACTAAGCTTGATAGCTTATTTAGTGGTAGATGGTAGAAAATTAGCAAATATTTGAATTTCTTGTTTTGTTTTTTTTTAGATATGGTTTCACTCTCTTCCCCAGGCTGGAGTGCAGTGGTGTGATCACGGCACATTGCAGCCTTGACCTCCCCGGGCCCAGTTTATCCTCTCACCTCATCCTCCCTGAGACCACAGGCATGCCCCACTATGCCTGACTAATTTTTCTATTTTTTGTAGAGATGAAGTTTCATCATGTTGCCCAGGCTGGTCTCAAACTCCTGGTCTCGAGTGATCCGCCCACCTCAGCCTCCTAAAATCCTGGAATTATAGGCGTGAGCTACCATGCCTGACCTTGAATTTCTAATATAGTTATAGATCTGATCATTTATTCTGCCTTTCCGTAATTTTAGATGTAGAGTTTTTTTAGCATAATAATTGTTTCTCTGTATTAAACATTTACTGATAAAAAGTTGTATTCACTATTCCAGTAATTCTCTTAATCTCATAGTTTTAAATTTCCATTTTCATTCTAATGTTATCTATATTTTTTTCTTAGTTGAGCTTTCCAAGGGTTTATCCATTTTATTCAGCTTTTCAAGAACCACTTTCATTTTATTAATTCTCATTTTTCTTTGATTTTAGAATCACTAATTACTGTTGTCTTTATTAATTTCATCCATATACATTCATACATTCATCTTTTATTTACTTTGTTATTTTTCTAGGTTTTTAAAACTTGAAGTCTTAGTACATTTCCTCTCTCTATACACACACACACACACACACACACACACACACACACCCTTAACTTCTAAGTTTGGGGCACTTGTGCAGGTTCGTTACATAGGTAAACTTGTCTCATGGGAGTTTGTTGTACAGATATTTCATCACCCAGGTTTTAAGCCTAAGACCCATTAGTTATTTTTCCTAATCCTCTTCCTTCTCCCACCCTCTGCCCTCCGATAGTGCCCAGTGTGTGTTGTTCCCCTGTTTGTGTCCATGTGTTCTTATCATTTAGCTCCCATTTATGAGTGAGAACATGCGGTATTTGGTTTTATTGCATTAATTCACTAAGGATAATGGCCTTCAGTTCCATGCGTGCATGTTCCTGACAAGGACATGATCTTGTTCTTTTTTATGGCTGCATTCCTTACTATATTTTTGCATTAAAGTCATTTATTTTATGCCATGTATTTTATATTTTGGTTTTGTGTTTTTTTCTTCACAGCAGAAGGTGAAGGCTAATAGACCAAAAACTTTAAAAAAAAGTTGCTAAACATCTCCATTTCACTTAAAAATGTATAATAATTTTAACCCATCAGGTAAATACATTTTTAAATGCTGATAGTCATTTATTCATCAAATGTTTATTGAATGCCAGTTCTTTTTCAGAGATTAGATTTTGTTGGTGAAATAGACAAACCAGAATAAGTACTGTTAAGATAAATAGAATACTGTGGGAACACACGGTATTTTTTTAGGGTAAAATATTAAGTATCCGATTCCTCCATTCTTCAAAGATTGGCATAAAATTTCTCTTCGTGAATTTTTGTTGTTGTTGTTGTTGTTGTTTGTTTTTTGTTTTTTTGGCTTTTTTTGGTTAGGGGAGACAGCATCTCACTTGGTTACCCAGACTGGAGTGTAGTGGCATGATTAATAGCTTACTGCAGAGGCCGGGCGCGGTGGCTCAAGCCTGTAATCCCAGCACTTTGGGAGGCCGAGACAGGCGGATCACGAGGTCAGGAGATCGAGACCATCCTGGCTAACACGATGAAACCCCGTCTCTACTAAAAAAATACAAAAAAACTAGCCGAGCGAGGTGGCAGGCACCTGCCCCAGCTACTTGGGAGGCTGAGGCAGGAGAATGGCGTAAACCCGGGAGGCGGAGCTTGCAGTGAGCTGAGATCTGGCCACTGCACTCCAGCCTGGGTGACAGAGCGAGACTCCGGCTCAAAAAAAAAAAAAAAAAAAAAAAAAAAAAAATAGCTTACTGCAGCCTCCAGCTCCTGGGCTCAAGCAATCCTCCCACTTTAGCCTCTGAGTATCTGGGACTACAGGCAAGCACCGCCACACCTGCCTAATTTTTAACTTTTTTGTAGAGACAGGGTCTCGCTATGTTGCCTAGGCTGGACTCAATCTGCTGGGCCTCAAGCAATCCTGCCTCAGCATTCCAAAGTGCTGGGATTACAGACATGAGCCACCACACCCACCTGTAAATTTTTATTACTGTCTGTACTTTAGATTTTGCATAGATATTTTCCGTAATTTATAGTTTCAGAAACACACGTGATGGAAGTAAGTAACACTTGCTCGGCATGTTGTAACTCAAATGTAGTGCTGTCTAACTCCTTTATTTCTTCTGGAAAAATCTAGAAAGAACATACTGTCTTCTATCCTGAATGTATCATCTCTAGTAACCAGGGTTTAAGTAATAGTAGATGAATTAGACTGAATGAAGACTTGAATTATAGTTTTGACAGAACTGCAGAGTTTGCAGCATACTAAGTCTTGTAATATGGGAATTATACCAGGGGTGTGAACACGGGGCTAATTGTTTATTCGTTCATCTCCTGAATATTTAATGAACCCTTGATGCTAGGTCCATTTCTATGTTCTGGGGATACAGCAGTGAATCAAATAGACAAAAATTTCCGCCCAAGTTGTTTTCTTATAATGGGGGATATAGACAATAAGGTATGTAAGTAAAATTACATGAATGGTAGTAGTAAGTGTTAGGGAGTGAAAAAAGGAAGGAGGAATAGGAAGTACCAAAGTCAGGACAAGGTGTTACAATTTTAGATAGGATGGAGTGCTAATTGATGTATGCCAAATAACAAATCACCTCAAAATACAATGGTTGAGACCATGAGCATTTATTTCTTGCCCACAGATTTGTGGTTGATTGCAACCAGATCCAGGCCTGATTTGACTGGGTGGCTCTGCTTCAGCCTTCTTGTGGGGAGGGGCAGATATCTGGATTTCTATTTAGGTTATGTTGTGATGTTAGACATCCAGGAGAGGTTGAGTAGGCTATCAAATTATTGGTAGTTAAAGGAGTGGTCAGGGTTGGAGATAGAAATTGAAAGCCTTGAGATTAAAAGATATAGGACCAAGTCTGGATAGAAAAGACATTTTAGGACTGAACTCCAAGAGAGTTAAGTATTTAGAGGTTGGGGAAATGTGGAGGAACCGGCAAAGGAGACAGAACTGCAAGAAGATGCGGGTTCTGTCTTGACCCCATGGTTGTCTACAGGTACCATTTTTACTTGTGGCATATGAGCTGCCTCTTGACTTCTAAGGGAGAATTGTAGGTTAGCCAAGAAGGCTGTTAAAATCTACACACAGGCTCCCTGTTTACATCTGCCTTCAAAGGCCTTGAGGTGTGCAGAAGGGTGGGTGAGTTCATTTTTTAAAGCAATATTGAATGCTTAACGTGTGCCAGGTTCTATTCTAGGCACTAAGGAATGAAAACAAAGATTTCCTAATTTGATGGGGCTTACATTCTAGTGGGGACATGAAGCCAAATCTAAAACTGAGGGATTATTCAGTAGACATAAATAGCTGGTAGAACAAAAGTTTCATTGGCGCAGTTTCCACAGCATGAAGTCAGAAATCCTGCAGTAGAAAATTGGCAGAGGTCTAGGCATGGGGTCTTTTAGATAATCTTGTGCCCCATGTAGCTAAAACAATTCAAATATTAGTATTAATCTGATTCTTCCCCTTATGCAGAGTAAGGAAACTAAGTGTATGATTAGTGTCAACTCCCATTTTCAGAAATGTTACCTTTTCACAAAGCCAGAAAATCTAAAAAATATTAATTCTCCTTTTACAATTATTTTCCTATTTTCTTTCACAAGTATCAAATATTACAGTTCAGCTAAACTCTAAATGATTTGCCCAACCATAAAGTTAACTTTCATTTTTGAAACAGTTTCTGCTTTTTCTTTTTATACATTTCACAGCATTCAACTTTAGGTTAAGAGTACAAGGTTTGAATATTTTGGATATATATTCCCCCATTTTCATATCCCACATCTCAAATCTAATCACATCTACCCCAGAATAAGAATGTTGCCTTGCTTTTTTTTTTTTTAAATGCAAGTACTATCCATTGTTTCTGAATCCAGTGTTGAGTGTAAGATGAGTATAAGTAAAGATGAAAGTAATATAACTTTTAAGTTAAGGAATAGTAATCCTGGTAACTACTATTGCTTGAAGACCTATCTTCAAGATAGGTGCAGAGCATGGGTCTTTGCTTATCTCACTTTTAAATTTCTGGTCTTTCAGAAAATAAATACTCTCAGGCTTATGAAATGGCTGGATATCTATTTCCTGAATTAAAATATGAAGCTGTTTTCTAAGACAGTAGTGTCCAAAGTACAGTTTGCACACTTCAGGGGATATGTGAAACTGTCTATTGAGGTGTGGGAACAAATATTAAAGCTTTTTTTACCTTATCCTTTTTTATGTTGTAATAGTTATACCTGCATTTAATTTATAAGTGAATTGATATTCTTATATTTTCAGCATATTCTCAGATCTTTTACTGTTTTAGGGATATGTGATCAAAAAAGTTTGGAGATTTTATTTTAAAAAATCTTTAGCTTTGAGAGATCATTTAACAAGGCATGAAGTATTGTCCATTTCATTGTTTATTTCAGTACCATGTATAGTATCTGAATTGTTTTGTTGAATAGAAAAACTCTTAGCAAAACTAATATGACTAATGATATGAAATATTAGGCTGGCATGATTAATAACTTTTACAGTATTACTGAGCAATAAGTGTGTAAATAGTTTTGTTTCTGAGTATGCATATGTGCATATTATCTAGTCCAGCTCATAATTATACATTAAGCTTCTATAAAATTAAATATGGCACTAGAAGTAATGGGACGTGGAAGCAAATGGAATTGCAGTTGGTAAAATGTGGGGCATGAATTTCTGCTCTTACTGATTTATTAACTATGAGAACTCTATAAGCCTCAGTTTCTTAATTTTTAAAACTTATTACAGTAATGTTTATCTTCCATAGTTGTGTAAAGATCAGATGTTTATTCAGGGTGCATAGCTTAGAGCGTGGCACATAGGAGCTGATGAAAATTAAGCTTATTTTCAATGCAACCCAAGGTAATACACTCAGTTAATATCATATGAAAAGAAACTCTTCATAACCAAAAGCTTGCTTTATCTTCTTACCTACACCCTTGTTACAAATGTATGCCTTTCTGAGATAACAATGAGCTGCCAATTTTCTTACATGGGTGGAGCAAGCTGGAAGTGAATAGGGCAAGCTTTCATTGGTGGTGGTAGAGGCAAGTACATGAAAGAAGTATTCCTCATTCCCTGGTTGATTACCATCTCTACGTATGTTATGTCTCTATTATCTAACAACTGTAATGACAACATAATATTTTTAAATTGCTGGAAATATTCCACCTTTGGAGTATGTGCTTAGGGGTAGCATATGCTTCTTCCTGTGGTTTCTAGCTACGTTTCTGAAGAGTATGCTTTTAGCAGTGCTACTGTAAATATTTGAAACTGATGGCTTGTTTAGTATCTGGATAGTTTTTCAGGTAAATCCTAACCTGTGCATATTCATTGTAGGCACATTCCAACTATTCAGAACAAATGAATATATACTAAAGGTTTACCTGTGTAAGTCCAAAAGTAACTAATTGAATAGATCTGAATAGAATTTAAAACCTGCTTAAGACAAGATGTTAATTTTGCTTCAGGAAAGGATGTTTCCTATGTTGGCAGATTTGTAACAAGGGGTGGTGAGTACACATTATAACGCTCTTATTTCCTGGTTTAAGCAGACATATTGCTAACAGTGATCTTTGCAAAGTGGCAAGAGCTAATAAAAACAGTAATCTTTTGGGATTGAAAATATCTTACAGTTTCTGATAACTTTTGCAAATATTTTTCCACCAGCATCCATCGGTTTTGGAGTTTGACTAAGCAGACTGTATATTTATTCTTTGGGGAAAAATAATATTTTAGCTACTGGTGTCTAAGTGTATTTATTTTGTAGCTTTTCCAGGAAGTTAAACAAATTCAAAAATGGAGAAATTAACAATAAATTATAAAACCAAGTAATCAGTATATTTTGTTCATACTAATTATTGCTAATACAAAATAATGGTGCAGCTTGTTAACTTGTTATTCTTTGAGTCTAACCTAATAGCCTCAGCCATTTTTGTCTACACAGAGCTCAGCTCACTAACATATGAGAAATAAAGACTATCATAATGCTGTAACCACATAACAACTGCACAGTAGACCGAATGTTTGTGTTCCCCCTCATTCAGTGTTGAAATCCTAACCCCCAATGTGATAGTATTAGGAGGTGCGGCCTTTGGGAGATAAAATAGGTCATGAAGGTAGAGCCTTCATGAGCGGGATTGTAAAAGGACCCCAGAGAGCTCTCTCACCCTCTTTCTACCATGTGATGATACAACCAGAAGTTAGAAGTCTGCGGCCCAGAAGAGCACCCTTATCAGAACCAACTTTGCTGACACATCGGTCTCAGGCTTCTAGCCTCCAGAACTGTGAGAAATCAATTTCTGTTGTTTCTATAGTGCTTTACTGTAGCAGCCCCAATGACTAAGACAGTCATTTCAAAAGCCATCAAGAACTGCTGGTTATTGCTGCTAATCTAGCAGACATACTCAGATCAACAGTAGTTAAAATTCTGGTTCCAAGGAACTCCTATCACAAAATGTCCTGCCACGTTCTTTGAAAGTGTTTTCTTCAATGTTTTTAAGGGTTGGAAGTGACCATAGCATCTTACGTCTCAACTTTGAGGAGTTTTTTGGAATTCTCTTGGTAAAATTTAGCAGAAATGAGAACTAGCAGTGTCAGAGTCTGCTTGTTAACAGACCCATGGTCTTCTGGAGTACATTTAATTCAATGTTGAGTTAGGAAATCCAGCTTTTCAAAATAGCTATCAAAATTTTAACGAAGTTGCATGTTCAAGGTGGTGGTATTGCAGCATTGTTTGTAATAACAATTTTTTTTTTAAAGTCAAACCTAGAGACATCTGAAGTTTTTAATCAATGGTCTGGTAAAATGATACATGCATACATTGACATATCATGCAGTTTAAAGACTAAAGTAGATGTATATGTGCTGGTGTGAAAAATGCAAGGTGCTGAACAGTGTGCACACATTATGTTGTCTTTTGTGTCATGTGTGATATATTTAAAAAATAATATTTTATCCCATTTCTTAAATCTCATTAACATTTCTTTCCATACAATAGCATTTCTCCTTCACAGTAGGGAATTAGAAGAAAAGTTAATTAATTTTGCTGCAAACTTAAACAGTTAAATGATGATTATTTTGATTATGAAAATGGTGATGATAGGAACACTAGGAACACTTATATAGTGCTTACTATGCGCCAGGTGCTATTCTATTATGTGTTTTAAGCATTTAATCTTCGTAACTCTGTGAAAGGGGTACTGTCATCCCTGTGTTTTAGATAAGGAAGCTGAAGCACAGAGAATGTTTATTAATCTCACGTAAAATCACACAGCTAGCTAGTGTGTGTCAAAGCATACCCTTCCAGAGTGATTACAGTGCTCTTAAACTACTAGACAGCCTCTCAGTTTTGACATTAATGGAAATCTAGATACTTTATGTCGTTTTGCTTTCTTGTAGACATAAGTTTGTTTGTGTCTGTACATGTTATGTAAGTAATATCAGGATGGTCTTATTTTTCTTCCTCAAATCAGTCTCTATGTCCACTTAATTAAGTTTCTTAATCTTAACTCATTCGTTTGGAGAGTAATTTTATGCCCCAAGGGATATTTGGCAATATCTCAAGATATCATTGATTGCCACAATGGGGCTGAGGTGTGTAGATGTGTGGGTGTGGGTGTGTGTTGGTGAGGAGCTGCCTCTGGCATCGGTGGACAGAGGCTAGGGATGCTGTGAAACATCTTAAAAATGCATAGGACAACTTCCTATAGCAGGATTATCCAGCCTGGAATGTCAGTAGTTCCAAAATTGAGAGACCCTGATTTACTGGTCATAGGAAAAGTTCATAATAACTGAATTCCTTTCCTGAAAACTTTGTTTTAAGCTAGTAGCGTGGAGAAAAGTGTGAGCTTTATTTTTATTGTTTTCCACACTGATACTCACTTTTTCCTTCTGGCGTTGTATAATCTGCAAGTGCTAAGAGTTGACAAGGGAGGGAAATTCATGGGACATCCACCCACACTTTGAAATGTAAACTTGGTGTTGTATTAGAGTCTCTATCTTGGTCAGGTATTTTTTAAATCAACCCAGTAGAGCCATAGACAGTTGGTTTTGGATAAACATAGATATTGACCCTTCTGGTGTTAAAGCTTGAAACTTGTATTTATTTGAGTTTCTTCCTCAGGAAAGGACCTTCAGGCCTCTCAAAAAAGGTATCCAAGAACTGAAAATTACCAGATCACTTCACCAAATGCCTCCTTGCGCCTCCCTAGTTACTGCTTTTTTGCAAATTATTACATTTCTTCCCTGCTATATAAAACCCTAGTTTTAGTCAGTCAGGGAGACAGATTTGAGATTGAGCTTCATCTCCCCAGCTATAGCACCCAATTAAAGCCTTCTTCCTAGGCAAAACTTGTTGTTTCAGTGATTAGCTTTCCGGGCGGCCAGCAGTAGGACCTAGACTGAACCCTTGGTATTTTGGTAACATTTTAGTCAAGATGAACATTTGAGTGGATTTTTATAAAAATGTGCCTATATACAGTTTAGGAAAGTTACAGTAACACAAGTTAAATGTTTAAGTGGATTATTTAAAAAATTATACATAAGAGCTGTGCCTGCTTTGACGTGAATAAACAGCTTTAAAAATGGAAACAAAATACCTTTACAACTAAAAAAAATTGTTAAAATTTCAGTAAGAGGGAAAGTAGGAGCTGAGAGTTCAGGTAGAAGGAACAGTAAGAAAGCCATGTTACTGTTTATTAAGATATGGATGGCATTACCTTATTTTTCAACCAGTAAAACACAGCCTACAGATAAGATCATCTTGGTTAGCGGATAAAAGTGTGCTGTAAATTGACATTGAACTTTAGCTTGCCCTCAGATCAGCCAACAAGGACCTAAATAGATTCCTGAAGAAGAGCAGTCTCTTAATCCCAGGAAGTCAGAGTAAATTTTGTTTACTGCCGACAGGGAAAAGTCTATTGAAATGAATACACTAGGGGAAACTAGATTCAAGATTTACCTTTTTTTCCCCCGTCATGTTAACCCTGACTTAAAAGGTTTTCTCCAGCCTCTTCTAGAATGGTAAAAACCTTTGGATTATTTTAGCAGCTCAGTGGTGACATTTCAGGCTGGCTACTTCCTTTTGGTTGCTAGGCACTTCGCCTATCTCGCAACAGAGGCTGTAAAGTGCTAATGCTGTTGCTGTTGCCAGTAGTGTTTGCCACACATACCTGTTTAGCTCCTGGTGAAATGATGACATTGATGATTCTTTCTCCTGGAAAACCTTTCATCACAGAGATTCATCTCAGGTTGTATTTTGAGCAAGCTGAAAAAGCCTGCTTAACTGTTAATTTGGGATCCAAATATCTTATTGATTTGTTGATTAATTTTCCACCCATTTCTTTTTCAAGCTGAACACTGAACAGGTTTGTCTCTATGTTGTCACCAGAGGATTTTCCTCCCTTCTTTTCATCCTTGCTGTGATCTATGCAAATAGCTACTGGCCAAAGAAGAGCTTAGCAGAGGGGGAGGTCTCCAAGTCTGAGCTTTTATAAATTCTGGAAATGAGGGGATTGTTTTGTCTGGAAAAGGCGTACATTTGTATTCTCTAGCTATGAAATAATGCCTTAACTGTTGTTACTTTTTATTAAAATAACAGGGAGATTTATAGAAACCATAAAAGTAGTTGGATCACAGTCCTAAAATCCTCACAGTTAAGTCTTTTTCTATACAGCTTTATTAAAGAGATGAAGCAGATCTGATCTAGTGTGAATGACAAGGTTTATCCAACCTCTCTGCTTCGTTATTAGCTGTAGTTTGTGTCTTTCTTCAGTATTTGAACAGACAATACAAATTAAAATACGACTTTGCTTACCGAATTTTTGAAATAAAACTATAAAATAACAATTATCTAGGAGAACTGTATTCATTCTGTGTAGGTGAGTTGTAATATAGCAATGAAGTGTATTTGTTGGGGATGAGCAAGGAATTAAGAGATACTAGAAGAAAGCTCTTTTAAATGAAATTTAGAAGGAAATCTCTCTCTGTGTATATATGTGTAATTTTGTGTTTTAAGATATCAGTAGCAAATTGTTGCAGAATTATTCTTGTCTCTTAAGACTTTCTGTGTTACTTAGAGTTGGTGTGAGTCAAATGTAGAATATTGGTATGTGGTATCATAATTAGGAATACTTGTTTTACAGATGATCTCCACAGGACTTATTTTAGCCCTTATACCAGGCTGAGTTGCCCCTTCCCTTATCTAAGCTTACTGAAAAGATACACAGATCTCAGGGTTTATTAGATGGGTTCAGGTTCTGCAGTTACTTCTTCCTGTCTGTGGTAAATTGCTTTTTTTTTTTTTGGTGGGGGGAGGGGCAGGATATCATTAAAATAGTGTTTATTTGAGTAAACACAATCTGAATTCTTAATAGGTGATTTATAGTTGACCTTGTGGAATATATTTTATTGATATGGGAATTACCCTATGCTGAATTACCTTTTAGTAATGGGCCTAGCTAGAAAGGCTGTACCAATCTAAATTATGGAATTGTATTAAATGTGCTGTTACAGAAATGGCTACCCAATTACTGAGATAAATAAGCAGGTCAGAGACAACAAATGAGAAACTTCATACAGTCTTGTGCTTGGCAGCAAGGCAGCCTACGTCCGTTTTATTTATGCAATTGCTGCCACTTTCTTTTCTATTTCTTCTATTTCTCTTTTTGCCCCAGAGCATATAACAATAGTTTTACATATGATTTAACACTTTCTGGGCTTAGGGTAGGATCAGAAAAGGAAGCCAGCCTAGCACAAAGCACTGTAGTCTAGAGGCTTGAACTTTCAGTAAGAAGATTAAATGGGACTAGTTTTAGAAGAGTTGTTCTTGGAATAAATAGCTATGTAAATAAATATATATACTTATGATACTCTAGTCTCTTTGTTTTCATTTGTGTTGCCTCAGTGTTATTTTTCTTTCAGGAAATATCCACAACATCCATTGATGTTGGAACACGAGATTGTGCAAGTGTTCTTTACATCCTGTGTCTCCTGTTTTATGGAGATGTAGAATCATGACTTGGGGAAAAAGTAGCTACATGTTATTTGTAGACTAAAAGAAAACAAAACAGCGCTATCAAGATTGTGTTAAGCAGTAACTCATATTTACCTCTCTGGGAAATAAATTAGTATAAATCTTTTGGGAAGCCTTTGAACAATGAAATGTTTGTGTCTTTTGATCTATTAATTTTACTTTTGAGAATGTATTGTAAAGAAATGGGAAAAGCTTTATGGATAATGGAGTTTATCATGGAACTATTTATAATAGAAAAAATGGGAAATTAAATGACCAACTATAAGGAAATGGCCAAGGAAATCCCAATCAACCAGCTATTGTATAGCCATTAAGAATGTTTACTAGGAGGATAAAGCAACATGAAAGATTCTTTTGATATAACATTCAGTGGTGAAAAAGGTGGGGTAGAACATCTTTTATTTAATATGATTACAAATTGGTAAAATATACCTATGCTTGGTAAAAAAATAAGCATATTAAAGGATGGGTAGTGATTGTGTTTGGGTGGCAAAACTATGATTCATTTTCTTTTGTAGCAGTTTCAGATTTTTTTCAAATGATCGTGTTCTGTTTTCATAGTGTGCAGAAAAAGTGTCACTTTCCTACCTTCATAAAAGTATTATTTTCCTTACAGCATTAAAGGGCAGTATTTAAAGTCAGTTTGCAAGCAGTGGAATAAGATTTTTGTGAAGAAACCTTGTGCAGCATGGATTCTCTACCAGATGAATTTTTTGTGAGGTAAGACAACAGTCCCCAACCTTTTTGGCACCAGGGACTGGTTTTGTGGAAAACAGTTTTTCCACAGATGGTAGGGATGTGGGGAATGGTTTTGGGATGAAACTGTTCCACTTCAGATCATCAGGCATTAGATTCTCATAAGGAGTGGGCAACTTAGATCCTTCACATGGGCAATTCACAATAGAGTTTGCATTCCTTTGAGAATCTAATGCTGCTGCTGATCTGACAGAAGATGGAGCTCAGGTGGTAATGCTTACCCACTGCTTCCTCCTTGCTGTGCAGCCCAGTTCTTAACAGACCATGTACCTGTACTTGTCTGTGGCCTAGGGGCTGGGGACCCCAGAGGTAAAGGATAGGTTGACAAAAACCAGCTGCATTTGTTGTATTCCAAAAGACATAATGTTTGTTTTTTTCACGTAACCTTGGGAAGCTAGTATGAATGGGAAACCCTTATGCTTCAAGACATTTCAGCAAGTTTGGTTAGTGGGTGATGTAGACTGGGTGAAATCTAATTTTACAAAAGTTCACTAGGGATTACATTCTCACTGAAGAGCTAAGAATTGAAAAATATGCCATACCTTACTGTTCAGTCATTCTCACGAAAATGTATCATTTAACAAGTGCTTACATAGACTTACTATGTCAGCATTGTTTTTAATGCTTTTACGTTATGTTTTACTCATAAACCTCATAACAACTCTATGAAGTGAGTGCTTTTATTATCCCCATTTTCTAAAGAGTAATTTAAGCGTGATGCAGAAGACCCTACTGAATGATTCAGTGGGCCAAGGCCATAATGACATTCTCTTTTCTCCAAGCAGGGTAAGTTCAGCCCACCTCTACCTCATATAATACTAAACAGGGTTGTATTGGAGATCTCCCTCCAGGCTTGAACTATCTCGTATAATAAGCAGTGTGACCTATTAATTTATTTTACAAAAGCATTTACTGATTCCTTTGTGCTTAGGGAATAAAGACCAAGACAATATTTGTGTACCTAGAGATAGCTTATAATATAGTGGCGAGATATATAAAAAGTAATTATATCTTTAGGCAAATTATGTAACTATTAGAGATTCTGTGGCTGTCTATAGGAAGAAAAAATAATTATTGACTGGTGATTGAGTTTCCACAAAGTAACATTTGAACTGATCTTTAAAAAATGAGAAGCGTTGTGATGGGTTTACAAGCAAGGGAGGACAAAAGGTCATTTGGCTGAGGTGAGGAAATAGCAAGAAAAAGTACTTAAGAAAAATTCTTGGGATGTATTTTGACTCTGTTGCTAGAGATTTTGGCTTTATTTGTACAGAGGAGGAGGTGAGGGTAAGTTGGAGTTACACATCAAAATTTGTAATGGAGCCCATAAAGAATATAGCAGCCCACATGACACTTTTGATTTAGAAGACATGAAGTAGGTTTTGGGCATCTGGATGCCCAAACATCCAGCTTCACAGTTGATTTTGATATGCGTCTGGGATTGAGAAGTATTGGGTTAAGGAGGGAATGATCATGAAATGGAGTTTGCTGGTAGAGTATACACTTTAGAACATTTTATACTTTTTCTCAAACCTTGAAAGACTTCAGAATACTGCTGCAGTATTTTTCATTCCTTGATAACACAAAGATATAACTTGTGTTTTGCTTTATTTTTTGTAGGGCAAGTGGGACTTGGAAGTGGAGGAAAAGACAGTTAATAGGTTTCTTTTTACCATGGCACCTTAAAGAGCACTGAGAATCATATTGTGAAATGTTTGCATGTGTGTATCTCCTTTTGTAGAAACTTTTCACTAGAAGTTTGAAAACGGATAATACCATTTTGTATATCCATCCCAGTTTACCCCAACAAAATCAATTAGCATATAGTAGATGATAAATGGTTGTCTGTCAAATGAATACATAAATGTAAAGTCAAATAAGAGAATATAAAGTACAGTTCTGAATAAATCAGTCAATATAAATTTCTCAGTGTTCTCTCTGCTGGTGTTCAGAATTAACATAGAATAAATCATATATGACCCTATATTATGGTTCCTTTATTATGGTTCCTATACAATGGTTCTGTATGCAGGCAAAAGCAATACTACAAATAAAATTTTCAGTTCGGTATATAATACTGCAGTATGTTCACATTTTGAGCTAAGGTTAAAATAGCAAAACCTGTCAAGTGATCCCTTATTACCCAAATAGTTAATAGTTTCTAAATATGATATTTTCCTCAGTTAAAATATTTTGGAAAACTGGACAATTGTAAGTTTAGTAACCCCAAACAAAAAATAAAATGATCTATTTAAGATAGGTCTCTCCCTAACCTGTAATATCTTCATAAACACACAAAACATCAACCTTTTTAAGACCTTTTTTTCCTTTACCTTGAAACAGTGCTATGAGGTTTTTTTCCCATTATTTTGGTCTACTGCATATCTATTAAGGATGCAGTGTTTTTCATAGTAGGCTTGTTGTTTTCTCTACCACCATCCAGTAAGGGCATGGCCAATTTGTCTTCTTTAACTTGAGTCTCTAACCAGTCTTTGATGCACTTTGGTTACACTTTCAGACTATAATTCAATTGTTAAGATTCTTTACTACTACAATTTGTGTTCTTTATGAGAAGATGCTCTTAATATACCTATTTTCATTTAAAATAGGCATCCTGCTGTGGAGGATCAGAGGAAGGAAGAAACTGAGAATAAGCAAGAAAAATCATCTGGTCAACTGGTAAGAGAAAGTTTAATTTTCATTAACTTTTAGTTAATTGATAATAACTAATTATATATGCAAATGCAGTGATACATCTAGTCACTTTAATTACGTGTTAAAATTTTTTGAGTGAGTCAACTTTCCTACCTTCATAAGTAAAATGGTCACAGTTAAATCTTGCTTTGATGATTGATACTTATCTCAAGGTTGTCATTCTAAATACCATTCCTCACCATAACTAAAAGTTAATTAAAAAATTGAATGGAATCATCCAGAAATAGCCCAACAATCAATTTTAAGAAATCCCTCATTTGTTTTTTGAAGGGAAAATGAAAGCAAAACAAAACCTATACACATATAAAGAAAACACACATACACACATACAGAATTTCATTTGGTAAGAAGTTTGAGTCATTTCTGAAGTTAAGTTTATTCTTTATTTTATTTTGTTTATGGTTAGAACTTCTAGGTGTAAATGAAAGAGAGTAATTCTGAATTATACATAAAAGGCTTTTATTACCAGTGATATGCTTTTATGGTAGTTAAAACTAGTTGTGTGAACATCATATGTTCATATATTTTGTGAAAGACTGATGAAGAGATATTTGTTTGTTAGGTTCTCGTTAGTATAATTTTACCTTCCACATAGTTTTGTATAATGATTGATGTCCACTTGTTAATAAGTGTATTAGTCTGTTCTCATACTGCTATAAAGAACTACCTGAGACTAGGTAATTTATGAAGAAAAGAGGTTTAATTGAATCACAGTTTCTTAGGCTGGACAGGAGGTAGCATGGCTGGGTAGTCCTCAAGAAACTTACAGTCATGGGAGAAGGCAAAGGGGAAGCAAGCATGCCTTCACATGGCGGCAAGAGAGAAAGAGACCAAAGGGGAAGGTGCCACACACTTTTAAACAACCAGATCTTGTGGGAACTCTATCATGTGACAGCACCAGGGAGATGATGCCAAACTATTAGAAACCACCCCAATGATGCAGTCACCTCCTACCAGGTCCCTCCTCTACTACTAAGAATGACAATTCAACATGAGACTTGGGTAGGAACATGTTTGTAGGAAAGTTTGCAGAGGTTATCCTGTAACTTAGGAGGGGAAAATATATAAACATAAAATAACCATGGTATTCACCTGCATGAGGTTATCACTGTAAAAAATGCTGCAGGGGAAGTACGCTATATGCACATGTATGTAGGGTTGTACAGTTGAGCAAAGGCAAGAATCAGGGGACTAGATCCAGAAAAGACATTTCTAGATACAGAATCAGGAATACAAAAAGCAAGGAAGGTGGACACTTTGACCTGAATTTTGTTTAGATATTTAATCAATTTTGCCAAAATGGATTAAGCATCAAATATTTTGACAACTAACTTAAATTAAAAATATGGACCACGCATGGTGGCTCATGCCTGTAATCCCAGCACTTTGGGAGGCTAATGTGGGCAGATTTATTGCTTAAGCTCAAGAGTTTGAGACCAGCCTTTACAATATGGCAAAACATTGTCTCTGCTAAAGATACCAAAATTAGCTGGGTATGGTGGTGCATGCCTGTATTTCCAGCTACTTGAGGGGCTAAGGTGGGAGGATCACTTGTGCTTGGGAGGTCAAGGCTGCAGTAAGCTGTGTTCATACCACTGCACTCCAGCCTAGGTGACAAAGCAAGACCCTGTAGGCATGACACTTATAATATTTCCTGTTGAAAAATTTTTATTCATACTATAATCTTACCTGTCTATAAATTTGTTAATTAGTATCAGATGATTCTACAGGTACTTTTGACTAGAATTGACCTTTAGTTGGAATTATATGCACGACTGATATTGGTCATTCTTTATAAGGGGTTTTTCTAGTTACTTGGTAGAATTTTTTTTTCACTTTTTGAAAAATTTCAAACCTGTAGAAAGGTTGCAAGAATAATAAAATGAATAGTAGTACAATGGCCATCCTTCATAGAGAGTTAGTAAACTGCCAACGCTTTTCTACATACATAATCTTAAGAAATGCTATGAACTCTAAAGTATATTTATTGAATATAGATGGGGATGGAGGAATCTTAATTTAGCACTCAAACCCATTTTTTACAACAGTAACCTCATACAGGTGAATACCGAATACCATGGTTATTTTACGTTTATATATTTTCCCCTTTAAGTTACTGGATAATCTCTGCAAACTCTTTTCCTTGTGGCAATTAACTAGGGAAAAGAAGGGCAAAACGCCATCATTGAGATTAGGCAGATAGTCCTGCAGTGGACTTTATTGGTTTCTAGTTACTTTCCTGTGTGGCTCCAGGTCTGTTAGAGAACTGAAAGTGAGTTAGCCCATACAAGGGCATTTTCAGCATCTCGAGCTCTATGGGGCGTCTGCAATAAGAAGTTCTTATTTTCGGAGATCAACAGCAATATGATTTATATTCCTAGAATTTCCACAGAGTGTAAGAACTCTGGTTTCTTGTTAAGGTTTGAAGGAAGGCCATCATCCATCTGTTCTAGGCCATTTATCCATCTCTGTTGTCCACTAGTTCTTCACAACTAATGTTAATAGATATTCCAACAGGACTTGATAGTGTAGTTATCAATTAATAATTACTAATGCCTTATTCTGTAAGAATAAATTCCTGAAGATTATTACTATTTACACAGCTCTGACTAAATTGAGATGTTGAGTCATTCTACTTTACTACTTTGTTTACAGTTTAAACTGTTACAACTATTCGTTTTCAAATTGCTGTGTGTTTAATAGCTGAAGTATCAGTCATATAATGTAAAAAGCACATTTAGATATATTTTCATGTTACAGAGAATAATATATGTAATATTTTAAGTTCCTAGAGAACAGAGAACATATATTATTCTTCCTTAGATTTTTTTTGTAGTTTTGTCATAGAAGCTGGGAGAACAAGGGAAAATGAGCTTTGTTCCTTTTTTAATGCTTTGGCTGATTTTAGAATTAGAGTGAATGAGAATATGCATAATTGTGTAAATTTTAATCAATAATGTCTTCTAGGACAAACAGGAAAAGGACATAGCTACTGATCTTGTTCCTGTTAACTTACTATTAGAAGTGAAGAAGTTATTAAATGCAGTTAATACTCTACCAAAAGGTGTGGTTCCTCACATTAAGAAGTTCTTACAAGAAGATTTTTCCTTCCAAACTATGCAGGTAACATCTTAAGTTGTTATTTGGGACAGAAGTGCAGCTGTCTGTATATGAATTTTTTAATTGAAATTATTTTTAAACCACAGTGTAGCCAAGGTCTTGAAAAAAATCTCCATCTTACTTCTTGTAAAGGACTTTGTTGTCAGCCTTGACTATAGACTTTTAAAAAATTGAACAAATAGAGTCATTTGGTGCTAGCCTTTTAAGAATAATGGTAGGAATGTGGGTTGGTAGCTTGGAAGCCGTTGACTACAAGGTCTAGTGTTTATTCCAGTCCCACTATTAACCTGTAACATGCCACTCTGGGACAGAGGACTGCTTTTGGTCTCCTAACTCATAAAATGTTAACACATTGGGCCAGACACAGTGGCTCACGTCTCTAATCCCAGCACTTCGGGAGACCGAGGTGGGTGGATCACTGAGGTCAGGAATTTGAGACCAGCCTGGCCAACATGGTGAAACTTGTTCTGTACTAAAAATGCAAAAATCAGCCGGGCATGGTGGCACATGCCTGTGGTCCCAGCTACTTGGGAGGCTGAAGCAGGAAAATCGCTTGAACTCAGGAAGTGGAGGTACAGTGAGCCGAGATCATGCCACTGTACTCCTGCCTGGGAGACAGAGCAAGACTGTCTCAAAAAAAAAAAATAAAAGTTAACACATTTGTAAACAATGCATTTTTTAAAAATCATATGGAGAGTTTTGGAGTTATTTGTATAATAAATATTCTGGAAACTATATTGTAGATTTCAATCTTGAAAGTCGTTTTTCTGTATAATTTGTGGTAACTTTCAATATAAGAAGGATACCATTTCTTAAATTAATGAAGTTTTCTGAAGTTAAAGAAAATTACATACTCTTTTCTTTGTGGCAATTAACTAGGGAAGAGAAGGATAAAGCACTGTAGTTGTCTTGAGAAGGCTACATTTGTCTTTCTATGAAGGAATATATGGTTATTTCTATGAAACACATTAATACTATTATGATTAAAAATTCAAACAAACTGAAGCTATTCATAAGACTTTATGCACAATTATAATCTTAACCAAGATAATTTACCACAATATAAGTGAATTCTGGCTAGAAATTGATAGAATAATGCCACCATTTCCCTCTTATCTTTTGGAAATCACTTAGAAACAGTAAGACGGAAATCAGTAGCCTTCAGATATGCAAAAAATAGCAACTAGAAGGTAAAAATAGAAGAATAGTACAGGCATCTTTTGGTATCTGTGGGAGGTTAGTTCCAGGACACCCCAGTACAAAATCCAAGGATGCCCAAGTCTCTTATATAAAATGACATAGTATTTGCATACAACCTGTACACATTCTCCCGTATACGTTACATCATCTCTAGATTACATCTAGGTATTGCATACCTAATACAGTGTAAATGCTATGTAAATAGTTGTTATACTGTATTGTCTTTTCAATTTTTTTAAATTATTGTATTCTTGCTATTTATTTATTTATCAAATATTTTCAGTCCATGGGGGGTTGAATCCACGGAAGCAAAACCTGTGGATATGGAGGGTGAACTGTACTTATTTATAATGATAACAAAAGTAAAATACTTAAGAAATGTACAAGATAAACTAGTATTTCTTTAAGCTTGTTCTAAACCACTTACATGAGAATATCTGACCCCTGTACCAGTCCTAAAGAATCAAAATCTCTGGGGATAGATCTTCGAATTTGCATTTTAGTAAGTACCCAAGCACTGATTGTACGCACATTAAATTTAGAAATCAATACTCCATATTAAAACAATAAGTAAAACTCTCTAAAACTCTATTAAGGGTAAGAAATGAGAACCTGAATGGAATAGTACATGTAGGAAGACACAGTATGTTAAAGCTGTCAATTTTCTATAAATTAAAATCCATAAATATTGCAGGATTCCACTAAAATAATAGGATTTTTTTGGTTAGTGTCACTAAATGCTAAGTCTAAAGTTTACATGGGAAATAAGAGGAAAAATAGCCAAGAAAATTATTTAAGAAAAGTGTAAAGGAATAGGGCTGGGAATTTGCCCATTTAAAAGATTAAAAGTTATTATGAAGCTCTAATAACTAAAAGATTGTGTTACTTGTTCTTTATACCTCAGACATATCTAGAAAATAAAAGATAAGTTCCAGAAGTAGGATCAAATATATACAGAACCTTTATGAATGATAAGATGATAAAAATAGACAATATTAAAGGAAAAAGACAAGTCAATCTCAGTGGGATATTTTAACATACTTCTCTTAATAACTGATATAACATGGACACAAAATTAGTAGACCTATAGCAGACGTGCTCTAATTGAGACATACATGTATAAACATTGCACCAGATAGTGGCAGAGTATGCATTGTTTTTAAATGCACACAGAACATTTATAAAAATTGACCATATACTAGGTCACAAAGCAGGCCCCATCAGATTTCAAAGTATCAAAACATACAGAGTATGTTCTCTAACTACTGTTCAGTTATTCTAGAAATCAATAAAAGAGATAATCTAGAAAACTGTATGTTCATAAGGTAAGATACATACCTCTAATCTAGGTAACCAATTGGTCAAAGAAGAAATCAAATAAATCAATAGAAGTTAAATACATTTTGAACTGAATAAAATATATATCAAATCCTGTGTTATTAGATAAAGCTGTGCTTCAAGGAGAATTTGTAGCTTGAGATGTAAATATTAGAAAAAGCAAGATTGAATATCTAAGCATGACATTCAAGAAGTTAATGGAAGAACAGCAAATTAAAAGCACTTGAAGTAATAAGGATAGTTAAAAAAAAAATCTATTTAAAGCATAAAATAGAAAGGATCGATAAATCCCAAACTTGCTTTTATAGAAAGACCAATAAAATTGACAAATGCATAAGTGTGTCCAGAAAAGAAAGCAAAAATATCCAAAATCATGAATGAACATGAAAACATAAATACAAATACTGTAGTCATTGAAGATAATAGAGACAATTCTACTACTTGGAGTAGCTACCTGGTTTGTCTCATAGCAACCTTCCTCTGTGAAGAACTGGGAAAACTGGACAAATTTTTTTCTAGTAATTCTTATTTTTGCTTTTCTAGTAAATTATTTAATTCAACCTGGGATAGAGATGATTCCAACCTTTACTTAGTTCTTTGAGGAAGGGTCAGTTTCTCTATCTTTTGTACCAGATTCTGTCAGTGCCCTTCCCATACCAATTGGACCCTACCTATATTTTTAGTATGCTCTGGACAGTTCTAGTTTTCTGTATCTATATCTGTATGCCTCAGGGCCTTTTTTTCTAGAACAGGAGAAAGCTACTTCTCCTGTTTAGAAGACCCAAGGAATTAATATTCCCCCATCACCACAGAAAGCACTCAATCAGTAGGTCTTGGGAGTTATCATATAAATATCCCAGTTGCCTCTTCCCTTGAGTTGGTTAATACTGAGGTTTGTATTTTTGAGTTTTCTAGAAGTTCCTAGTTGTAATAACTGCAGTGGCCCACCATGGGTAACTAGCATAATAACACATCTTTTAATTAAAACCTACTTTTCCTTCACTTTATTACTTCTCTACTTTCCTACCATTGTCTCTGTACCTCTCAAATAAACTATTTCCATTGAAATCCTTGAATTACGGTCTGCTTCCGTTGGAACCAAAACAGGGCCTCAATCAAAAGAATGGGCTGTTTACCGGGGCTGCTCCTCCTTATAGACCATGTGCTCCAATATTCCACCAAGCCTTGCAAATCTGCTGAAGTTGTGCCACAACTGAGTATGGCAGTTACTTTAATGAGAAAAGTAGCTTAAAAGTCAGGTCTCCAGAGATTGCCTTTCAGAGGTTTTTATTTTCATTGTCTTAGTAGTTTTCCATTGCTTTCAGATAATTAGTTTTTATATGCTGTCCAGGTGTTCTAGTTATTCTCATTGGGGAGACTGATCTGAAACCACCTAGGCTGTTTGACAGAGGTGGAACTTCAGTATTATGTTTTATGTTTCTATTCAAATTCAAGAGATATTGTTTGAGCTTGGAATGTAGGTGAAATTCTTGGCTAGAAATGTAAATTTGGAAACTATCAGTGTGTAGACACTATTTAAAATTGTGATAGAGGGTTACTTTACCTAGAAAACATGTATTGATAGAGAAGAGGCACATTAAATTGATTGCTAGGGAGACTGAAATAAAGTATCTAGTCAGCTAGGAAAAAAACAGGAAAATGTTGTATATGGAAGCCAAGTTATGGAAGTGTAGATTAAATTTTCCTTGCAGATTATACATTATTAAACAGATTACATAATTTAAACCAAGCACTTGAGGGTAGAAAACATTGGGGAATGGACACAAAGACATAGTCCTGCCTTCCATTTCAACCATGTAAATAAACTATAGTACATAATAAAGCTTGCATTAGCTCAGTTGCAATCAGATTGTAGCATAAAATGGTTTACCCTTGTATTGGTATTAATGCCAGCATTCCTGTTTACCACAGGTTCAGGGCTGGAAGATTTTAGCTATGTCACACAATAGAAGGTATGAGAGTGAAGTGGGATTACCCCTTTCCTCTGAAGTGGGTGTGAATGTTGCCAACCCCTTGGCAGGTATAGGAATACCTTTTTTAAAAAATGTTTTAAAGAGGCTGGGCGCAGTGGCTCACGCCTGTAATCCCAGCACTTTGGGAAGCTGAGGCAGGCAGATCACGAGGTCAGGAGACCAAGACCATCCTGGCTAACATGGTGAAACCTTGTCTCTACTAAAAATACAAAAAATTGGCCGGGCGTGGTGGTGGGTGCCTGTAGTCCCAGCTACTCAGGAGACTGAGGCAGGAGAATGGTGTGAACGCAGGAGGCAGAGCTTGCAGTGAGCTGAGATTGTGCCAGTGCACTCCAGCCTGGGCGACAGAGCGAGACTCCATCTCAAAAATAAATAAATACATAAATACATAAATAAAATTTAAAATTGTTTTAAGGAAATAGTTACAAATGACATTCATCAGACTACTTAAAAACAAACATGAGAACATTGTATCTGGTTGGTATGGATTTTTTTTTTTAAACCATCTTCATCTCTATTTTTAAAATTTTCTCCAATGAGCATGAATTATTTGTATCATGTAAACATATGTAGATATTTGTTCAGACTTATAGACATTTTTAACTGAATAATTTTCCACAGAGAGAAGTTGCAGCTAACAGCCAGAATGGTGAGGAAATTGTTCCTGCTTTGACTTTACGTTTCTTGATTACGCAACTAGAAGCAGCACTTAGGAACATTCAAGCTGCCAATTACACAGTAAGTGTTTTCTTTTTGAAAATTTGATATAATGGACTTGATCAACGTTTCTCAGTGAGAAAACAGCCAATGCATGCTTATTTTGAGGTGTGGGCCAATTTTTAATTTTCTCTTTTACCTCTAGAAAAGGGTATGTATAAATTGATTCCTTCCTGTGTCTTCTACTTTCTTATATGACTTTTGGATAACTTATATGTCTTATACTTTCTTATGTGACTGGCTCTGTAATAAGCCTATTCTAGTCTCCTTCCCTACCACAAAATTGTACATCTTAAGAGAAACTTGAACTAATAGAAATGGGCTTTCCCAGATAGAAATGGAGAATCATAAAGTTAAAAAAATAAGCCAAATATAGAAGGACAAATACTGCATGATGTCGTTTGAATGTGGAATCGAGGTGTTGAACTCACAGAAGCAGAGAGTACAATGGTGGCTAGGGGTAAGGGGTCAGGAGTACAGACTGAAGAGATGTTGGTCAAAAGATACAAAATTTCAGTTAGTTGTGAGGAATAAGTTCAAGAGATCTGTTGTACAACATAGTGACTATAGTTAATAACAATGTATTATAATCCTGAAAATTGCTTAGAGTAGATTTTAAGTATTTTCACCACAAAAATGGTAAATATATGAGGTTATACATATGTTAATTAACTTGAGTTAGTCATTTCACAATGTGTACATATTTTATAATGTCATGTGTATGATAAATATATACAATTTTATCAATTTAAAAGAAAAAAAAATTCTGTCTTTTTTAACCATAATGAATCAGTTTCTTTTCTTCTGAGATTTCTATATCTGTAAAAGTTGGAATTTCTATTAGAGGTAAAATTAACAAAATGTATTTATGTGTTTGAGATCAAATGATACTTTAGAAATAAATAGGGTTATCTTCAAAACAAGACTACCCAGACACCCAAAAAAGGAGCCTAAGACATTAACTCCCATATTATAATGATGTACAAAGAGATGGAAAAATAATTCTTATTTAGGACTCTGGAGATTAGGGTTCTTACAGGGTGAGTTACACCATTCAGAAGGAGATTCTAGTTGGACTCCAATGAGGAAACAAAGAAAATGAGGGGTTTGCATCTTGTAATCCTGAGAACTTTGGGGATATGGCAGACCTGCTGTTTCTCCCACTGACCAGATTGCCAGTCAGTGAAACAAATCAATGTGAAATCAGCCTTAACAGGTACCCATTGCTTAGCCTTCTTTACTTAGACGTTACTTCAAAGATGAGTCTTAGACTAGGAAATGGAAGAGTTTCTCCCTTCGTAGCTCTTGGTAGTACTTGTGAGCAGAAGTGGCATTGTCATGATCAAAGCAGTCTATTGCTGTTTCTAAATTACTCTATCTGTCCTTCAAGGCCACCAAAAAGGGATAAGACAACCTTGTAGGAGGCAAGAGTGGATTATGTATTATGGGGGTGCAGTTGCCAATTGCATCTCTATATTAATTTTGTTCTAGTTCTTGGAATAATCTTTGCTAATGAGGTGAAGGTAGGAGAAAAGGATAGGGGCTTTAAGTTAAAAATGTACAACTTGCATCTTTAAATTCCAGAGATTTTCCTCCTCTAATGATAGCATTACCACAATTCTGTATCTTACCTTGTTCTTAGAAATGTTTTATTCAGAATTATATTAGCCAGTCTCTGTTGTGTTATTCATGAAGCTGTTTTCTTTTAAGTACAAAATAATTGCTCACATTTATTTAGTGTTTGCTGTATGACAGCCACTGTTGTAAGCGCTTTGTAAAAATTAGCGCTTTTACTGTTCCTGAGTACCCCATCTTAGCGCACAGAGGTTAAATAACTTGCTAACTTGACCGGGTAGTAAGTAGTGGAGTCAGGATGCAGTCCTTGGCTCTAGATTCTGTGGTCTGAACTACAACATTTTACTGCCTCTTCAAGGATGGGAATTTTAAGGTGGGAACCACTTAGATGTTATGGGGAGTTTATATTAATAGACTCACTTAGTCCATCAAGAACAAACACACATGTCTATCTCCACTGAGATCAGTTTGAAGCCAAATTTCTAATCCCAGTCAGTTATCTCCTCATCAAATACTGTTGGTCATTAGAAGCATGCAAGGTGAGAGTATACAGTTAGATCAGTATAAACAGAAAGCTTATGGGCCGGGCGCAGTGGCTCATGCCTGTAATCCCAGCACTTTGGGAGGCAGAGGCAGGCGGATCAGGAGGTCAGGAGTTTGAGACCAGCCTGACCAATGTGGTGAAACCGCGTCTCTACTAAAAATACAAAAATTAGCCAGGCGTGGTGGCATGTGCCTGTAATCCCATCTGCTCAGGAGGCTGAGGCAGGAGAATCGCTTGAACCCAGAAGGCAGAGGTTACAGAGAGCCAAGATTGTACCACTGCACTCCAGCCTAGGTGACAGAGTGAGACTCCATCTCAAAAAACAAACAAACAAAACAGAAAGCTTATATCCTGTGGATATTTATTGTTCTATGTACCTAGAAAAATCTTGTTTATGGTGTGGGGAAATCTTGATGAAAAAGGGTAATGTGACAAAAGATAGGGTTATAATCTTCAGTCAATATAGAGCTTAAGAACAGAGGAGTCCAGGGTTCTCCGGAGAAACCAGACTGGTTTTTGCTATGTGTATGTGTGTGTCTTTGTGTCTATGTGTCTGTGTGTGTGTTCTGTTTTATATATATAAAACATACACACAAATACTTATATACACATATACATACACATGATTATAAGGAATATATATGTGATTTATTATGAGGAATTGGCTCATGTGATTATAGAGGCTCAGCAAGTCCCATGATCTGCTTCTGTAATCTAGAGACCCAGGAACGCTTGTGGTATAACTCATGCCAGTTCTGAAGGCAGAGAACTAGGTATAAATCCAAGGATGAAGGCAGAAGTTGAGATGAGATGTCCCAGCTCCAGCAAGTAGGCAGGAAGCAAAAAGGAATGAATTCTTCCTTCCTCTACTTTTTGTTCTATGCAGGCCTTAATGGATTGGATGATGCCCACCTACATTGGAGAGGGCAACCTGTTATACCCAGTCTACCATTTCAAAGGCAGTTTTCATCACACACATCTGGGTGTGTCTCTGATGAAAACCATTTCATCAGTTTTCATCAGAGACACACCCAGAAACAATATTTAATCTGGGCATCCTGTGGCCAGTCAGGTTGACACATGAACTTAACCATCACAAATACAATGGACAGAGAGGTCTTGGTGTACCCCTCACACAGTTTCCCTCAATAGTTACATAATTACATTACTCCAGAACATATTAAAAAAAGAAAACAGGAAATTGATGTGGTTCATGGGGCTTTGTGTCTGGAGTCTCCAAGACCACCCTCATATTCAGAGATTTGCTAGAAGGACTGGACTCAGCATATGGTTATACTCATATCTAAGATTTATTACGGTGAGTGATAAGGATATATAGTGATCATATGGGGAAAAGACACAGGTGAAGTCTGAGGAAAGCCATCTACAGGTTCCTCCATATTTTCTCCCTTCCTTGAGAAGCCACACAGCATATACGGCCACCTCCAGCAATGCAAATATGGCAACATCCACAATGTTTCTGCCCAGGGAAGCCCATAGGAGACTCAGTGATCAATATTTTTATTGGGCATTGGTCATCCGGGTACCTGCTGCCTGGCATGTATCAAAATTCCAGACTTCCAGAAGGAACTCCCAGGTGCTCAGCATAAATCACATTGTTTGCACAAATAGTCTAGACATAGCAAGGCACCTTTATCAGTTAGGGAACAAAGTTCCCAGACATCAGCAAAGATCAGCTTTGCAAGCAGGCCTTAATAAGGATAACTGCCTCAGGCCAGCTCTGTTAACTTTTTAATGCCCAGACTTGTATAGTTCTGTGCCATGTTATCAAATGTGTACATTTGTTTAACTACTACTGCAATCAAGATAAAAGAACTATTCCACCACCACAAAAATCTCTCTTATGACTTTTATGGTCACACCTACTTCTCTCCCTCTACAATTCACTGATCCCTAATCTATCTCATCTCAGTAATTTTGCATAGACCATTTTTATGTGAAGGAAATATCCACATGGTTTGATTTTTCAATGAAGAAGTGATAAGCTTTATGTCCATACTATTTTGCAGAATTCATGTGGGAGAGTAAAGGATTTTGTTTTTTTGTTTTGTTTTGTTTTTGTTTTGAGATGGAGTCTCACTCTGTCACCCAGGCTGGAATGCAGTGGCACGATCTCGGCTCACTGCAGCCTTCGCCTCCTGGGTTCAAGTGATTCTCCTGCCTCAGCCTCCCGAGTAGCTGGGACTACAGCATGCCACCACACCTGGCTAATTTTTTGTATTTTTAGTAGAAGACAGGGTTTCACCGTGTTGGCCAGGATGGTCTCAATGTCCTGACCTTGTAATCTGCCCACCTCAGCCTCCCAAAGTGCTGGGATTACAGGCATGATCCACCGCACCTGGCCAGATCATTGTATTTTTAAAGGTGGATGGTAGTAGCTACTTCAGTGTTCATTATATTATTATTTAATGTGTTCTTGATACCTAAAATATTACATATTAAAAGAGAGAGTGAAAGAGAGTTTTTGAAAGGTTTAATGTAACAAATTTTTATACTTCTTTTTTACCAGTTTTTTAAAATTTTATTTTAGTTTTGTGGGTACATAGGTGTACATTTTATGGGGTACGTGAGATACTTTGATGCAGGCATACAATATGTAATAATCACATCAGGGTAAATGGGCTATCCATCACCTCAAGCATTTATCCTTTGTGTTACAACAGTCCATTTATACTCTTTTTCTTATTTTAAAATGTACAACAAATTATTGTTGACTGTATAATCATTTCAATTGATGCTGAAAAAGTAGGGTTGGTATTTTTGTAGAGACAGTATCTCACACTATTGCCCACTTAGGTTAAAATGGCTTATGTACAAAATATAGGCAATAAATGCTGGTGAGGATGTGGAGAAGAGAGAACCCTCTTACACTGTTGGTGGGAATGTAAATTAGTAAAACCATTATGGCAAGCAGTTTGGAGGTTCCTCAAAAAACTAAAAATAGACCTACCATAGGATCCAGCAATCCCACTGCTGGGATATACCCAAAGGAAAGAAAATCAGTGTATCAAAGAAGTATTTGCATTCTCATGTTTATTGCAGCACTGTTCACAGTAGCCAAGATTTGAAAGCAACATAAGTGTCCATCCAGATGAATAAATAACAAAAATATGTTACATATACACAGGGGAGTACTATTCAGCCATAAAAAAGAACAAGATTTCCCCCCAGCACTTTGAGAGACTGAGGTGGGAGGCACACTTGAACCTGGGAGTTCAAGACCAGCCTGGGCAATGAATTGTGTGAGACCCCATCTCTACAAAAAAAAAAAATTAAAAGAATGAGATCCTGTCACTTGAAACAACATGGATGGAACTGGAGGTCATTGTGTGAAGTGAAATAAACCAGATAGAGAAAGACAAACTTTACATGTTCTCACTCATTTGTGGGAGCTAAAAATGAAAACAACTGAACTCATAAAAATAGGAGAAAAAAATAGACAGTAGAATGATGGTTACCAGACACTGGGAAGGATAAGTGGGGGTTGGAGAGACTGTGATGAATTATTTAGCATGTCAATTGCTTTTATAAGCTCCAGAATTTCTACTTGATTTTTAAAAATTATTTTCAATCTCTTTGTTAAATTTATCTGATAGGATTCTGAATTCCTTTTCTCTGTTATCTTGAATTTCATTGAACTTCCTCAAAACAGCTGTTTTGAATTCTGTGTCTGAAAAGTCACATGCTTATCTCTCTGGTATTGGCAACTGTTGCCTTTTTGTTTGGTAAAGTCATGTTTTCCTGGATGGTCTTTATGCTAATGGATGTCCATCGATGTCTGGGCATTGGAGAGTTAGGTATTCATTATAGTCTGCTGTACAGCCTTGTTTTGTACCTGTCCTTCTTGGGAAGTCTTTCCAGGTATGCAAAGGGACTTGTGTATTGTGATCTAAGTCTTTGGTCACTGCTGCCGTATCTGCATTAGGGGACACTCTAAGCCCAGTAACCCTGTGGCTCTTGCAGATTCGTAGAGGTACCATCTTGGTAGTCTTGGGTAAGATCTGGAAGAACTCCATGGATTACCAGGCAGAGACTCTCGTTCTCTTCTCTTCCTTTACCCCAAACAAACAGCACTCTCTCTGTGCTGAGCTGCCTGGAGCTGGGGGAGGAGTGACACAAGCATTCTTGTGGCCACAACCACTGAGACTCCAAAACCAGCACAGTACTGGTTCTTGCTCAAACCCTGTGGTGACCACTGCCTTGCTACCACCTATATTGAGTCTCTCCTTTCTGAGCAGTGCGTTTCTCTCTGGCCCAAGGCAAGTGCACAAGTGTCAGACAGGACTCAAAGTCTGGAAGTGGGAACCCCAGAAGCCCAGTTGGTGCTCTACCCCACTGTGGCTGAGCTGATACCCAAGCTGCAAGACAAAGTCCCCTTTACTTTTCCCTCTGCTTTTCTCAAGCGGAAAGACGTCTCTCACCATGGCCACCACAGCTGGGAATGTGTTGGGTCACACCTGAAGCCAGCATAGCTCTGAGTCTCACCCAAGGCCCGTGGCGTGTACTGCTACTACTGCTGATTATTCAAGGCCCAAGGGCTCTTTAGTCAGCGGGTAATGAACCCTGCCAGGATTGGGTTCTTACCTTCAAGGCAGTGGATTCTTTTCTGCCCCAGGATGTGTCTAGAAATATTGTATTGGAGCTAGAGCCTCAGGATTCTACTGTGGCTGAACCGATATTCAAGTGGCAAGGCAGAATCATCTTTACTGTTCTGTCTCCTCTGCTCAAGCAGAGGGAAGGTGTCTCTCCCAGACATGTGGGTTGTTTTCCTTTGAGTTGGAGGACTGACATAAGCACTCCCTTGCCTACCCCATCTGGTATCTTACTAGGTTGCGTACACCACAAATCCACTGGCTCCAAGCCCAGCACAGCACCAGGATATGGCCAGGAACTGCAGTCCTTGTGGCCTAGACTGCCTTTTATTTAGGACCCCAGAGCACTTTGGCCCACACTGGCAGGGCTTGCTGGAACTCAGGCTCTGACTGCTGGGATGGGCGTTTTGCCTATGGCTAACACTTGTCTAAATGCTACCTCCATGATCGCTGACTGAGTTCTGCTCAGTGTGGCTTTCTGATGTGACAGGGCAGCACTGAGTTCCAATGCAAAGTCCCACAGTCACTGTGCTTTCCTTCTCCCAAGTGCAGATTCTCTCTCCATGCCACATAGCTGTAGTCAGGGGATGGAGGAAGGGATGGTGTCGGCAACTTAAGACTGTCTTTCCTACCCTCTTCAGTGCCTCTTCCCTTAATATGATGTTCAAACCAGGTAATGTGATCACTCGCCTGATTTTTGTTTCTACGAAGGGGCTTTTCTGTGGTGTAGTTGTTCAGTGTGGTCTTCCTGTGTTGGGGACGATTGTTGGAGCTTCTATTTGGCCATCTTTGTTCCGTATCCTTTCCTTTTATTAAATTTTAATGTTTTATTTTGAGATTATTGACCATCCTGTTTCTTCTTCCTGGGTCAAATTATCAAATATATCTAAAATATATTATAGTTATTATTAGATGACTGATAATTGTTATAATTTTTACTTGTTTCAGTAATTGTTAATTAAGCTTAGGATATTTAATTAAGCTTGTTGTACTGAAAAGCAGCTTAGTCTAAATAACGAATTAACATACTTTTTTTTTTCTTTTAGGCACACCAGATTGATATTGGTTATTATTTGACATTACTGTTTTGTATGGAGTAGCAGTCACTGAAAGAGGAAAGAAAGAGGTAACATGTTATTTGCCCTTTATAAATCTTTTACATCTTAGAATAATCAGGCCCAAAGATTATAATATAACTAAAAATTAAAAGGAATAGCTTGTAACATTTTTTATCTTTAAATGTTACCATTCATATAAATAAAAGTATTAGCTTCTTCACTTGCAATAATACATTTTAATCCATTTTCTAGCATAGCTTAATCCCTCTGGTTTTATTCTTATCCCTTTTGTAAAATATGAATTTTACCTCAAATTCTTTGTCAAACTTAAGTGCAAATAAGTACAAATCTGGGAATTAACTAGATAATTTCTAAGGGTTCTGTTGATTTAACATTTCTTTTCTGATTTTAATGATTTCTCATATTTTCTTCATAGCTTTGATATTTCTCTTATTTTTTCTTCCCAAATCTGTATTTTGACTTCATAAATTAACTATATAAATATGACTTGTTAATTAGGTAAAGTAGAATTGATAAGCAGTCAAACTGAAAACATTTCTGTTTTAAATAATTTCGTGTAGTACTAATTATTTAGCGTGATGTGCTAGAGAATATTTTAAAGTAAGGCCATGCAGCATTTTTCCAGCTTTTTTTTCTAGAGAGACTGAGGCCATTATGCCTCAGTTTTACTGAAGCATCTATTATAATAGATCCCGATATTTACTTCCAGACCTATGTTGTTTATGATTAAGGTAGTGATTCCCCAAAAGAGTCTATATCTATGGGCAAGAAGTCACTTACTTTCTATTTGAAATACTGTGAAGAATTGTGCTCCCATTAGGAAGAATGATAGAGAATTGTGCTTTAACAGTTATCAGAAAAGCCCTTATTTTGGCCAGTAGTACTTGTATGTATTATGTACTTATGTATATAAGTACTTATGTATGTATATGTATTTTTTAAAAGATGGGGTCTCACTATGTTGCCCAAGCTGGACTTAACTCCTGGGCTCAAGCAATCCTCCTGCTTCAGCCTTGTAAGGAGGTGGCACTATCGGTGTGCACCACAATGCCTAATTGCCAGTTTGAGATACACAAATTGTTGTTACCATCTTAATATTCACTTTGAAATATTGGTTAAAGAAGGTCTTAAGTTTATTTATAAATAAATATTTTAAACACTGACTACATGATCTTTGTAATCACATACAGAGATGCAAGGATTCAGAATGTGAATAAATGACCAGATGATTGGATTATTTTTAAAGCTGCCCTAATTTCTCCGGTTTGAGAAATAATTGTTTATTGTAAAAGAAAAAAATGACTTTTACATCAGCCAAACCTAATTTTATGTTACTACAGGATTATACAGAAGCTGAGAATAAATTTCTGGTGATGAAGATGTTGATCCAAGAAAATGAAATTTGTGAAAACTTTATGTGTTTAGTTTATTTTGGACGTGGTTTACTGCGATGTGCTCAAAAGAGGTAAGGATTTTAATTAACGGGTAGATGTTGCCTGTGAAGTCTCAGCATTGTGAAATGGAAGTAAATGTGCTCCGTATACCAGGCATCATGACATTTGTGCTCTACTGGTTTATCCTTTTCTTCTTTGGCTATTTGTATAGATAATTTCTTTAATGTAGTTGAGAATATTAAATAGCAAACTTAAGAGACCACAGCAATAAAAGGCAGTCTAGCATTAACATTAGGAGCATAGGCTTTAGAGTCTGATAGACCTGGGTTCAGCTACATTTTTTAGCACTTACACTAAGAAACTTAATGTTGTTAAGCCTTATATTTTTTTCTTATCTCTAAAATAGAACTAATAATAGTGTAGGGTTCACTTCATGAGGATGTTGCAGGTGATTAACATGGTGCCTAGGACACAAAAATGCTATATTTAATAAATAAATTATGGTTGGAGTTATTAGTATTATCACCACTAACTTGAAATAGTTTTTAAAAGTATAAAATGAGCTTATAAAGAGTTGAAAAGGGTCCAAATGCTGAGTTTTTGGAGTATTGGCTACTGCTTATTTTAAGAAAGTGAAATTGTATGGAGGAAACTATGTAGATTATCTGTTGACTTCCTCTATGGAGATCCATAACCATTTGTAGCATCATTCATTCATTTTATTTACTAAGTATCCATTATATTCCAGAAACTGTTAGGTGTTGAGGTTACAGTGGTTTACAAAATACAGTTCCTGTCTTCATGTAACTGAAAGTACAGTGAAAGATACAGATCTTAATCAAATAATCAGTCATAAAATATTTATGAAATAGAATAAAGAACTATGAAGGAAACTAGAGTGAATAACTAAAGTCTTTCCTGGAGACTGGTTCTGGGAATCAGAATTCTCCCTGAGGAAACAATGTTTGGCTAAGATCTGATGGATAAATTTGGAAAAGTTTACTTGGTCATACTTTTATGAAGGATTACTGCTGGGCCAAACCATTGGATCCCTAGAAGTGTCACCTATGTGGTAGTTCCCTGATTCTTTGTAAGGTTGATCTCCTATTCTCTGGGTTGCCTATATTTTTACTAGGGTGTCCGCAAGACATCTCACTTCTTGTTCACTCGGTCTGAGCAGCATGTGCCATCAATATAGTGGGGCTAGTATGATGCTTTGCAGAATGTCAAGATGATCCAAATCCCTTCAGTTTATACTGTGACAAAGTAAGAGAATTAACATAGCCTGAGAGAAGAACAAAGAATATGTCCTGCTGTCCTTCTCAGATGTGAAAACTGTTTTTTATTCTCTTTACTGATGAGCACTGGAGAGAATTCATTCTCCAGATCATTGACACTGGAAGTCCAGTTGTATGGCAGCATCATTACTTTCATCCCTGACCTGTGGAGGACAACCACCACTGAGCTCCTCAAAGACCCTGGTGCTCTTCTTACTCTGTATTTCTTATTGTATTAATGAATGGGGTGTCCTCTGAGCCTTTCTAGGATCACTTAATGGGTTCTGTGTTTTTATGTAGTAAGTCAGTTCTAACATTCTCACTTCCTTGAGCCTCCTGACTCCTTTAATATGCCTCCAAGAAATTTTCAGCATTTCTACTTAATTTACT